>NC_091442.1:25981153-26290961 GCF_964237555.1 Oryctolagus cuniculus | reverse complement strand
GGCTTTGCCCCGGTGTCCCACCGATGTAGAAGGGTGGGCTGACTTCAGCTGTCTTTCCAATCTCTCCAGATCGGAGGTCCTGGAACCTTCCTGAGGCACTGGGTTCGAGCAGTCCTCGAGTTACCACTTTGTAGACAGCCCCTGCTCTCCTCCTCTGGAGTGGAAGTGGCTGCAGAACTCCCGTGGGAAGGAACCACAGGCCCTGCCTCGCCTTCCCACCTCCAAGTCTGTGCTTTAATAATGGTTCCAGCAAGGCACACGCCAAGCGGCCAGATTTGAAACGAGTTTATTAAGGCCTGAGGAATTTTAAACCAGGCACCATTCCTCTCTCTGATAGCTGAAAGCTTTTTCTAGGCACACAAATCCATGTGAACATATAGGTACCTGCTGCTCTTTTTAATCCTCAATGGTGACTGTACATGCTCTAAACGTTTCTTTTTTTTTAATGCAACCACACAAGGGTACTTCCAAAAGTTCATGGAAATACATATTTTGAGAAATGTATGCATTGATTTTGAAAATGTTTTGCACCCAAATACATTTCTTTTTAAATTCCATTCTTTTTAAATTCCATTTTTAAATTCCATTTTGAGCCGGCGCCGCGGCTCACTAGGCTAATCCTCTGCCTAGCGGCGCCGGCACACCGGGTTCTAGTCCCGGTCGGGGCGCCGGACTCTGTCCCGGTTGCCCCTCTTCCAGGCCAGCCCTCTGCTGTGGCCAGGGAGTGCAGTGGAGGATGGCCCAGGTGCTTGGGCCCTGCACCCCATGGGAGACCAGGAAAAGCACCTGGCTCCTGGCTCCTGCCATCGGATCAGCGCGGTGCGCCGGCCGCAGCGCGCCGGCCGCGCCGGCCATTGGAGGGTGAACCAACGGCAAAAGGAAGACCTTTCTCTCTGTCTCTCTCTCTCACTGTCCACTCTGCCTGTCAAAAAAAAAAAAAAAAAAAAAAAAAATTCCATTTTGTCCGTGAGCTTCTGGAAGTACTCTTTCGTGTGCTAGACGTCTTCCTTGTCAGCCTATAAAAATCCTCCTCATTTCTTCTGAAAGTCACTACTCCATCATATGGATATATCATAATTTATGCATCTAATCCCTACCGAAGGTATGGAATGTTTCCAGGCCTTTGATAAGACAAACAAAACTGAAACTGAGTTTTTACACATATATTTTTACTTGCTTAAGCAAAAATTAAATTTCCAGAAGACAGCTTGCTAGTAAAAAAAAGTAGTTTTTAATTCATTAATTAGAGAAACAGGAAGAGAGCGAGCGAGCGATTCACTCCTCAAAACACCCACAACAGCCTGGACAGAGCTGAGCCAAAGCCAGGGGCTGGGAACACAGTTCAGGTCTCCTGCACAGGAGGCGGGGATCCCATCACTCGAGCCATCACCACTGCATTGTCAGGGCTCTGGAATCAGGAACCGGAGCAGGGAACTGAGCCCCGGTAGTCGGATCTGGTGTGGAGGCATCTTAACCAGTGGGCAAATCCCCACCCTGGGAAAGAATAATTTGATCATTTTGCTTTTCAAGAGCACCTTTGCTAGGTCTCCTTGGGGTCATACAAAGCTGAAAGAAATCATTAGCTTTCCAGGGCAAAAAAAAAAAACCTTCAGAAAACCCAACTGAACACTGTTTATGCAAACCCAGAAAAATCTGGGTTGGGAACTTCTTCTCACCTGTAATACTAATATGTAAGAAAATAAACACTTTAAATAGTGATGGAAAAGATTAAATTATTAATTATTGATTAAAATGATTTTAATCAATAATTTTATATCTATCTATATTGTTATTTAAAATAGGAACATAACAAAAAACATTCTGGGCTGGCGTTGTGGCGTAATGCCTTAAGCCACTAGCTGTGACGCCAGCAACCCATATGGGCACCTGTTCAAGTCCCATTGCTCCCACCTAGCTCCTTGCTAATGTGCCTGGGAACGTATGGGAGGATGGCCCAAGTGCATGGACCCCTGCACCCATGTGGGAGAACAGGATAAATCTGACTCCTGGCTTCAGCCTGGCCCAGCCCCAGCCACTGTAGCTGTTTAGGGAGAGAACCAGTGGATGGAAGATCTCTCTGTCTGTCTGTCTGTTTCTCTCTCTCTGTAACTCTACCTTCCAAATAAATTTTTAAAATCTTTAAAAAAAGTTCTTAAGGATATAAAGTTTCAGAATATTTGTCACACAAAAGTCCACATTGAGAACACTTTTGGATGATAAACTCACACACAAGGAGAAACAAATCCAGAAGAATCCAGGTGTAAATGATATGAGAGGTAAGAATTATCACTTACTTCTATTGGATAGTTAATTTTAAAGCTAGACTAGAGGAGAAGAGAAAATGTGTCCTATAATTGCCCCTAAGTCATAATCAACATGGTTAAGGAGGGAATGATCTGGGCTCCGTGGAGAGAAGACCAAGGAACACAGGAGCCTGCTAAAGTTCTTGCCTTGTTAAGAGGTGAGGTATGATTATTGAGAAGTTTCAAAAATAAATAGAAATAGATTATCATGGACAAAGGCACTACAAGATTTCTTAAAACATCAGAATAAAATGAGTAAATTTTAAATCAGCCCAGGGAACCCTTATTCATCTATCTGAAATAGTAAATATGACAAAACTGAAATAAATGTACATTGAAAAAATAAAAAGATTAAACCATTGAATATATATGTATCAGAGGATATTTCTATATTCAACAGATAATAAGCAGTCTTTTGAGTAAAAACACACAGAACTTACAAAAATCACCCACGTTTTAGACCACAAACAAAGCGTCACTGAGTAAGACCATCCAGTGGCAGGCATTTGGCACAGCAGTCAAGAAAACACTCAGGGCACCAACGTCCCCCAGTGCAGTGCCTGGATTGGAGTCCTGGCTCTGCTTCCAATTCCAGTTTCCTGCAAATGTGCCTTCCCGGGCCATAGCAGAGAGCTGGACTGGAAGAGGAGCAACCCAGACTAGAACCCAGCGCCCATATGGGATGCTAGCACCGCAGGCAGAGGATTAGCCAAGTGAGCCACAGCGCCGGCCCCGAGTTGTACATTTAAGCCATTGTTAGTTAAACACTGGGTTAAGTTCCAAAAATGCATTTTTTAAACTCTATTTATGACCCTTTGGAAAATTTTTCAATGAATGACATGACACCAAGACCTGATGAAATGGATGATGTATCAGGTGCATTTCCCAAGTTATTTATTTCATTTTTTCTTCATCAAAGTATGTCTCATGAGAAAATCTGCTTGGATGCACTTAATAATTAACAGGCACATTTTGAAAGATGATTGCTTTGTACCTAAGAGGAGGTACCTCTAAAAGTAAAAAATTGTCCATTGCCCTTACCTACACCTTGAGACTTAGTCCAGTCTGTGAAGTGACCAACAGGCTTTACACAAGCGTTTCTCAACAATAAAAGGAAAAATATTTCCACTGACATGTGGCATGTTTCATCCTCAAGTTCTTTAAAAAGATTGATTGCTGCCACTTGAGAGTTCATTACCCTATGGGCATTCTTTTTATTTTTTAAATTTGATTTAAGGTATACAAATTCCATACATAAAGATTTAGGAATGAGTGATTCTTCCTACCCTACCCTCCTGCCCACCCACACTCCCACCCTTCTTCCTCCTCTCTCTCCTCTTCCCACTCTTTTATTTTTTTAAAGATTTATTTATTTGTTTGAAAGTCAGAGTTACACGGAGAGAAGAGAGAGAGAGAGAGAGAGAGAGAGAGAGAGAGAGAGAGAGAGAGAAGTCTTCCATCCACTGGTTCACTCCCCAATTGGCCTCAATGGCTGGAGCTGCGCTGATCCAAAGCCAGGAGCCAGGAGCCTCCTCCAGGGGCCCAAGGACTTGATCCATCTTGTACTGCTTTCCCAGACCATAGCAGAGAGCCGGACCAGAAGTGGAGCAGCCAGGCCTCAAACCGCAGCCCATATGGGATGCTGGCGCTTCAGGCCAGGCCTTTAACCTGCTGTGCCACAGCACCGGCTCCCCTACTC
Source organism: Oryctolagus cuniculus (assembly GCF_964237555.1). Classification (NCBI taxonomy): domain Eukaryota; kingdom Metazoa; phylum Chordata; class Mammalia; order Lagomorpha; family Leporidae; genus Oryctolagus; species Oryctolagus cuniculus. The sequence continues at coordinate 26,286,959 of NC_091442.1, read as the reverse complement.
TTAACTTTTATAAAGACCTATTTTCAGTTTACTTTATACTCACAAGATTAACCCTACAGTAAGTAAAGAGTTCAATAAATAGCACACATGCTTCCAACAATGTTACACGTCTCACTTATAGTGGGAAGGGTCTCAGCGTGGTTGCCCCAGCCAGGAGCATCGGGTCACACAGGGACCTATTAGAAGCACACATTTTTGTCACACTGTTCCCCCTAAATATGCATAGTTACTATATATATCAATTAAAATGTTGTAATATATATATATATTTTTTACAGGCAGAGTGGACAGTGAGAGAGAGAGAGAGAGACAGAGAGAAAGGTCTTCCTTTTGCCGTTGGTTCACCCTCCAATGGCCACTGCGGCCGGCACACCACGCTGATCCGGTGGCAGGAGCCAGGTACTTCTCCTGGTCTCCCATGGGGTGCAGGGCCCAAGCACTTGGGCCATCCTCCACTGCACTCCCGGGCCACAGCAGAGAGCTGGCCTGGAAGAGGGGCAACCGGGACAGAATCCGGCGCCCCAACCAGGACTAGAACCTGGTGTGCCAGCGCCGCAAGGCGGAGGATTAGCCTAGTGAGCCGCGGCGTCGGCCTAGGAATCATTTTTAAGACGTTTTAAGTGATAACGAGGACTCAGTTTTAGTTGATACTCCTATGCTTGTGGTATGGCAAAAGCAAATAATCTTGAAATTTAATGGAATCACTACTTTGCACAACTAATTTCACATACTCACACAACTTCTGGCCAAACATCCCATTTCCGCGGCCCAGCAAGTTCCTTCGGCACTGATGGCAGGATATTTAGCAATCCAGAGTAGACCAGCCCCTGCCTTGCCTACATTATTTCCCTTAATGTACACAGGGGTGTTTTCAAGGTTGCAGATACAGTGGCCCTAGCGATGAGTGCAGGCATCAATACCTCAAGTTCATCGCCTTTCTTTTTCAGTCTGCAGGGGCCGAAAATCTTGCTGGGTCATAAAAGGCCACTGCAGAAAGAACTGCAAGTCCGGGGAACACGTGAAACAGCCGTGTAAAAACGGCAACTACTGCTGCACGCCAAGCAAGGCAGATCCCCAGCCGCACGGAGCGCCCCCGGCACCCACCAGGAAAGCGCAGTCTTTTCATGATAATATGAAAAATGTCAAGAATTTCCCAGTAGTGCTCAGTATTAACGACAACAATGTAGAAGACCAGTTGCTGTCGACTTCGGTCTCCCTGCCCACTTTAGTCCACTGAAGCCTCTGGCCTCCTGTCTGCTGTCACTCATCTCTGTTCTCATAGGTTTGCATGACCATGTCAAAGTGTCCCGAGCCCTAAAAGTGCCCTGGCGTCCCCTCCCCACCCGTACCTAATCCTAAAGTTGAGGTGTTATCCTCTCTGTTTGGACCTCTTCGTTTCCAAAGCAAGAGTTTGAGAAGCCTCAGGGAAATCCCAAGTATTGAATATTTGCCTCGGGGCCGGCGCTGTGGGGTAGCAGGTAAAGCTGCTGCCTGCAGTGCTGGCATCCCATATGGGCGCCGGTTTGAGACCCAGCTGCTCCACTTCCGATCCAGCTCTCTGCTATGGCCTGGGAAAGTAAGATGGCCCAAGATGGCCCAAGTCCTTGGGCCCCTGCACCCGTGTGGGAGACCCAGAAGAAGCTCCTGGCTTCAAATTGGCACAGCTCTGGTCATTGCGGCCAATTGGGGGATTGAACCATCAGATGGAAGACCTCTCTCTCTCTCTCTCTGCCTCTCTCTCTGTGTAACTCTGACTTTCAAATAAATAAATAAATCTTTAAAAAATTTTGCCTCCTGGTTCAATCCAAGTATTGAATTTTATTTTATTTTTGTGACCAACAGCTATCACAACATTAAGAGTTTTCTTTATAAAAGAGAAGACACTCGGAGAAGTTCATCCCGTTTGTTACTATCTCACCACTCTCCTAAACACTTAAAGAGAAGACCTGAAACTATAAAACTACTAGAAGAAAACAAAAGATACTGATCTGAGAAACAGTTTTTTATTTGATCCCAAAAGAGTAGGCAACAAAAGAAAAAATAGACTGATGGAATTTTATCAAAATAAAATTATTTCAAAAATAGAATCATGGAATTATATCAAAATAAAAACCTTGTTCCCAACAAAGAACGCAATGAACAGAGTGAGGCGACCCCTGATGTTGTCTCCCTATGTTGGGAGATGACATCTGCAAGCCACACAGCTGATAAGGGGTTAATATCCAAAATAGATGAGGAACTCAAACAACTCCATAGAAAGAAAACAAATAACATGATTTTAGACTAGACAGGAATCTGAAAAGACATTTCTTTTTTCTTTTTTTTAAAGAATTATTTTATTTATTTGAAAGACAGAGAGAGAGGTAGAGACAGAGAGAGAGGTCTTCCATCCAATGGGTCACTCCCCAAATGGTCACAACGGCCGGAACTGCGCCCATCCGAAGCCAGGAGCCAGGAGCTTCTTCCGAGTCTCCCATGCGGGTGCAGGGGTCCAAGGACTTGGGCCATTTTCTACTGCTTTCCCAGGCCACAGCAGAGAGCTGGATTGGAAGTGGAGCAGCCGGGACTACAACCGGCGCCCAAATGGGATGCCGGTGCTTCAGGCCAGGGCTTTAACCCACTGTGCCACAGTGCTGGCCCCAAAAAGGCTCTCTCTCTCCCTCTCCCTCTCCCTCTCCCTCTCCCTCTCCCTCTCCCTCTCCCTCTCCTTCTTTCTCTGTGTAACTCTTTCAAGTAAACAAATAAATCTTAAAAAAAAAGACAATAGTTGATAATTCATAATTGCCCTCTTTCAGTACACACTCAGCCATCCCATGGTAACAGAGTTCTGCTTGTTCGAATATTTTCATCTAAAATTCATCTGTAAAAAGCCCGTCACCTTCCTAGACACTTAAATGGTGCCATCCAGAAGAGAACAAGCCCATCGCCATATGACAGTCCTGCTCGTTGCTCCAGATCACTCTCACACAGAAGAACAGCTCCAGAAGAGGAAGACCGACCCCCTCCTCTGCAGCTTTCTCAGGACTCCCGGGACCCAGTAAACACGCGGGAACACACACTGATGCAGGGTGAAAAACGCAACAAAAGCCAAGGGGACCACGCGGACTCCCAAGGCCTCTGGGGAGTTCTCCATCCCAAAGGCAGACCTAAATGGCATTCTCTCTGACCTCCGAGGGCTCCCACGGTTCCCTGCCAAACACAACATCCGCGGTTACTGGAGAGCCGCCTGGCACAGGGTGCGGTTCTTCAGGACACTGGGTAGCACAATCCCGTGAGTCCTGTAACAAGGCATCGCCCCCACACTCTGCAGACGTTGGCTCTACTTTCTCAGACAAGCCGCTTTCCCTGGTGGGCATGTGATGTGAGGGAGAGATCTGGCACGCTATTTCTTTTCTTTCTTTTCTTTTTTTTTTTTTTTTTTTTTGGACAGGCAGAGTTAGACAGTGAGAGAGAGACAGAGAGAAAGGTCTTCCTTCCGTTGGTTCACCCACCAAATGGCCGCTACGGCCGGCGCCCTGCACTGATCCGAAGCCAGGAGCCAGGTGCCTCCTCCTGGTCTCCCATGCAGGTGCAGGGCCCAAGCACTTGGGCCATCCTCCACTGCACTCCCAGGCCACAACAGAGAGCTGGCCTGGAAGAGGAGCAACCAGGACAGAATCCGGCACCCCGACTGGGACTAGAACCCGGTGTGCCAGCACTGCAGGCAGAGGATTAGCCCAGTGAGCCGCGGCGCCGGCTTATTATCCGCTATTTCTGAAATCCTTCACTGGGAATGTGCTTTGCACCTCGGAGGTTCAAAAACTGAAAAGACATCATCCCTACTCTCAGGAATCCCCCAGTCCAGTGCAGCGAGACACAGAGGTAAACAGTTCAAAAGCAGATTTAGGCCAGAGTGAGGGGGGCTGTGGGCAGGGACAGAGCCCGCTGGGAGGTACAAGGTAGACAGGGAAGAGGCCTGTGTGTCTCTTCCTTCTCCATTTCTCCAAACGCCTCCTTGAAGCCTGCGACTTACAACCCTCTGCCTGCTTCCCGGTGCCTGCATCAGTCACTCAACTGCTGCACCAGCCAACAGACTAATGTTTCACTTGGATAAGCTTTAAAAAAATTCACTTGGAGAAAAAAAGGGTTTATTATTTTAAAAATGAAGCAAAGTTAATGGATAAACTTTAATATGTCTGCCTGGTTCATTGCCCGGCCCTCTGCCCATCCCCCGCTGCCAAGAGGCCAATAAAACTGTTGTGAGGATGCGCACTGCACACAACATTCGGAACTCCTAGGTCCGCGGGCTCCTACTTCCCAAGGATCATGCGACTCTTGCTGCTAGCCCTTCCTGTCCTTGCGTTTCTACCCCAGGTGATCCCAGGTAATCAGAACCCAGGGAGGCTGCACAAACGGAGGTACAATGAGCTCTAGGCATGGGAATTCCAGGGTGTCCCTGGACCCCCAGCTGGGGCAGCGCAACAGCTGTACTGGTGCTGTGCTGCTGGCAGGAGGGGAACTTAGGGGAGGACACCTTACCCTCAACGGGTCAGGGCAGCTCAATGTCCAGAGCGGTCCACTCTGATTGTGTGCTCCAAGTCGCCCACCTCAGGAATTAGGGAGAACCCACATCTGCTCTCTCTCCAGCACAGGCCAGCTCTTAACAATGACTCCCCAGTCCCACTTCCTTATGTGTTCCTGGCTCTGAAAATCCTGTTACAGCCTCAAGAGAGGTCTTTTTCTGTTTTGTTTTCTCATATTTTGGAATTTGATGAACAACTCAGACAGTTTCTGCAGAGCTGTTATGGGGAAAATCAACAGGACTTTCTACTGTGAAAGCGCGAGCTTTAACAACCCCTGCTGCTTCAAAAACGTTGAAAGTCGTTACCACGGCTTGGAAATTGCTGCTGAAGAGAACTTGTTTCCCTACTTTCTTGTGTATCTTTCAAGATATATTTCAATGTCTAACCAAACTCACATAAAAATAAATCTCACTATTTCTGTTTCTACAAAAGTAACCACATTATGTGCACGTTTATACAGCATCCTTTTTCACCTAATAATATTTTGCACGTAGCCATCCAAAGACTAGCCTCCTCCTTTGCCAGTGTGTGATGTTTTGCTTAGGAAAAGCCATAACTATATGGATAGCCATTTGGAACACATCCTGTTTGGCATCAGTGCACATATGTATAAGTAAAGGAGTACTTCCACAGTCGGACAGAGATTTAGATAGGGTAGAGCCCTAGAAGTCAATGGCTGGGTTAAAGGTAAGTTCAAACAAATTATTCCATTAATTCCTCCCTTCTATATTTCTCAGGACACCGCCAGCAGGAACTGCCGGTTTTCAAGATCTTCAGTAATTCTCCTGTTGCAATTCCAGATACAATCAGGACAATTCTGTGGGATCCATGTGGGATCTCTTGTGCCTGCCTTGAGTTCTGGTGGGAACATTAAGACCAGGAAACACAAATGAGACATGTTTTGTAAAAGCAATCCATGGTCATAGAAACTCAGAGCCTGTGTTGAGCGAATGAACTGTTACATGTTTGGGGATTTCAGGTCTTTTTCTTTTTAAAGGGTTATTTATTTATTTGAGAGGAAGAGTTACAGACAAGGAGAGGGAGAGACAGAGAAAGAGGCCTTCCATCCACTGGGTCTTCCATCCACTGGTTCACTCCCAAATGGCCATAAGCAGGGAGCTGGATTGGAAATGGAGCAGCCAGAACTCGAATTAGTGCCCATATGGGATGCTGGCTCCACAGGCAGAGGTTTAACCAACCACACCACAGCACCGCCCCGGTTTCAAGTCTTAATGTTCTGGTAGGCAATGCAAATTTAGAGCCATCCTCCTAGAGGGAAGAGTTAAGACAATGAAAAATCTTTTTGTCTTTTTTTTTTTTTTTTTTTTTTTGGCAGCCCCTATATGTAAGGAAGAAGAATAAAAGTCAGTGACATTTATGTAGACAAAAAAAATCTCATTTACTCTCACCAATAGTGCACAAAGATTTTTCTATCATCATATTCCTCCAATACTTAGCATTATTCTTATCGGTTTCATGAGCATAAATCACACACATTGTTTTAATCTACATTCCTGTCATTATTCTGCAATCAAAATGTATGGTTGTGGCTTTCATTCACTTGCTGTGTGATCTAAACCCCCATGGTACTCTCTCCTGTTACCCTCCAACTAACTTACTCTACACCCATCATAGTCACCCTATTGTTCTTTAGAAACTTGGAAGTAGATCCTGCCGCTGGGCCTTTGCACTTGCTACGTCCTTTGCCCGATACACCCTTCCCCCAGTTAGTCTCAGGGCTCATTCTCTCACTTCCTTCTAAGAAAGATCTTCTACCACTTCCCTGCTGACTACGCACTTTCTGTCCTGCTGGCCTGCTGCAATTCTTTCCATGATGCTTATCATCTGTATCGACCTGTACCTAACATAAAATGCGCCTTACTTTCTTCTCCGACTGTCATATTTCTCGTTTCTTGACTGAACTCTCTATGAGAGCAGGAAGTTTAGTGTATTTTTACAACTGTCACCTCACACTTTTTTTTTTTTTTTTTTTTTTTTTTTGACAGGCAGAGTGGACAGTGAGAGAGAGAGACAGAAAGGTCTTCCTTTTCCATTGGTTCACCCTCCAAGGCTGCTGCAGATCCGAAGCCAGGAGCCAGGTGCTTCTCCTGGTCTCCCATGGGGTGCAGGGCCCAAGCACTTGGGCCATCCTCCACTGCACTCCCGGGCCACAACAGAGAGCTGGCCTGGAAGAGGAGCAACTGGGACAGGATCCGGCACCCCGACCAGGACTAGAACCCGGTGTGCCGGCGCCACAGGCGGAGGATTAGCCTAGTGAGCCGCGGCGCCGACCCTGGGACATTTTAAAACATTACTTAAATATCCTGCAAAATTGTAGAGCTCACCTTTAGAATCATCTAGAATGGAAGCATTTTTCACAATAAATAAAAGGCAGCAGAAACCCAAAAGTCCATTGGTAGAGGAATGGCTAGCAACATGAACTGTTATTCAGTCTTCAGAGTGAAGGAAGCTGACACATGCTACAATGTACGTGAACCCTGAAGACAAGATGAAATAAGCTAACCACAAAAGGAAATATGTATATTCTACTCATATTAAATAATTCATATAGTCATATTTGCAGAAACAGAAAGCAGCATAGTGGTTGCCAAGGGCTAGGGCATGGAGAAAAGGAATTACTGTTTGGTGGCTACAGAAGGTCAGTTTTGCAAGAGGAACAAAGTCTGTGAATGAATGGTGGTGTTGGTGGCACATGAGTGGATTGAATGCCACTGACGTACAAAGTTAAAAATGGCTCAAAGGTAAATTTGACATTGGGTACATTTTTCCAAAATTAAAAAAAAATCACTTTTTTTGAGGCTTTGAGGAGAAGGGGTCTTTCACTATTATCTGTTTCTTAATGCTTATTGATTTATCCAAGCTTCTATTTTCTTCCTAAGCTATCCCTAGAAATTTTTTAGGAGTTTTTCCATTTCATCTAGGTTTTAACTTGATTAGTGTCCAATTGTTGAAAATTCTCTTGTTCTGTTTGATGTACCATCCCTCTTTTTATTTTGCCATTTTCACTAAAATTTTGTTTCGTTTTAATATCCTCTTTCTTCCCCTAAGTCTTTCTAGAAGCCTGACTTCATCATTTCTGATTTCATGACTACCCTTCTTATCTAAGTTTTAATATTTATCATGTTTTTAATAGAAGGGATCATTGCATTTGATTGGGAAACATAGAGTGTGATAGAACAGATGTTTATGGCTTTTTACCTGATTTCCAGAAGGTGAAGCCCACGGGCCAGCTGTGGCATCACAGCTAGGAAAGCAGAAACCCTGCTGCACCAAGTGTCAGTCTCTGCCCTTTAACAACACCTCTGCATGATCCCTGTGGACCTTAAAGCTTAAGAAGCACTGGTCTAATGCCCAAGCAAAGAGGACCAATCACATAGGAGTAACTACACTATAGAAGGTTCTAGGTATACTTTCTGTCCTAGTAGGAGTGCGGGTATGTAAGAGCTCACGTTGCTATTAGTCTTTAAACTACACAGATGTATCGCATATGCACATTCTAATACATAGTTTGCAGTTCAGTGTCTTCAGAGATATTTAACAATGCAAATAAATCACAGGAACAATGATTTGGACTTTCTTGATGTGGATAATTTTACACAAATCCAAGGAGCTTCATTGCAAGTGGCTCCAATTCCTTGTGGCTGGCAAGTTACTTCTGATGGATGATAAGATACATCTCCATCTCACTTTTGGAAAAATTTAAAATGGGCAGATTGAGAAGTCAGGAACAGATATTTTGAGAAACATAGTATCTGCCAGGCCTGAGCTGCAAGTCTTAGGGCCGTGGTCTAGCCATGATCAATGATCTAATCAAACCCAGTGTTGTTGGCGATACCAGATGTGCAGTCATGCTAGCAAGATTGAGAGCATTAGCAACCTAAAATCAGTGGCCTTCCCTTTTATTATTTAGCCTATGGTGGTGGAAAAAAATGCTGGAACAAATCAGGACGCTGCAGGAAACACTGCAAAGATGGAGAAGTAGCACAAGAAATATGTAAAAATCATCGCACCTGCTGTGTCCCGGGCAACAAAGACTATGAGCAAGAAGCCTTCCATGAGCGAGTCACTAAGACGAGTAGCCCTAACCGCTTTGCTGCATCCTCAGATTTTGTAAATTTCATTGCAATGGATTTAATTCCCACTACGGACTACCTGGACGTGGACAACATGAACGAAGAGGATGAAATCCAAAGTCTCTATCAAAGCTCGTGACTTCCTCCCGGCTGTGACTCACCCATGTCCACAGCGCGATGCGCTAAATCCAGTAAAGCAACGAGAGCCCCTCCCCGTGCCCACCGATGTGTAGTTCTAGATACAAACAGCTACACAACTAGAAAGCAGATCAAAAATATGTTATTGTGAAAATTTTAAAAAGTGAAAGGAAGGGGAAGGGAGGAAAGTATCCCTGTATTCTTAGAATTGAATCAATGAACTACATGTAGTCTGTTCTCTTTATATTAATAAAAATATTTTTTAAATATTCTGCATACGGAAGTCTAAAATTTTCCCTGTTTCCAATGACAAACTCTTCTGTGTTCTTTTTGAAATATCTAATTCTTCCCATGACAAGTGTTAACTGATTTTTTTAAAAGATTTATTTATTTATTTGAAAGGCAGAGTTATGGGGCAAGGGAGGAGGTGTAGAGAAACAGAGAGCCAGGAGCTTCTTGTGGGTTTCCCAGGTAGGTGCAGGGTCCCAAGCACTTGGGCCATCCTCTGCTGCTTTCCCAGGCCATTAGCAGGGAGCTAGACCAGAAGTGGACCAGGCAGGACTCAAACTGGAGCCCATATGGGATGCCAGCACCACAGTTACACCACAGCGCTGGCCCTGTTCATTCATTTTTAATGTCCCTTGTTTGCTGGTGACCTCTGCAGCCTTAATCACTGTTAAGCATTCCAACACTGATGAGCCATGGGTCCTTTTGACTTGCCAACAAGTGATTTTGGGATAACAGAGACATCCCTTATGTTAGGCCTGCCTTTTTTTTTTTTTTTTTAAGATTCATTTATTTGAAAGGCAGAGTTACAGAAAGAAGAGAGAGAGAGAGAGAGAGAGAGATCTGCCATCTGCTGGTTCACCTCCCAGATGGCCACAAAGGTCAAGGCAAAGCCAGACCACAGGTCATGGGTCTCCCGCATGGCTGGCAGGGGCTCATGCACCTGGGCCATCTTCCGCTGCTTTCCCAGGTACATTAGCAGGGAGCTGGATTGGAAGCAGAGCAGCTGGGATCTGAACCAGCATCCATATGGGATGCAGGCATGGCAGGCAGCAGCTGTACCCACTACACTACAGCACTAGCCTCAGGCCTAACTCCTGATAGCAGCACAAGCGGTCAAAATCAAAACTCATAAATCCAGGGAGGTCACTTGGTTCTGGTTTAGATGCTGATTAAGACACCTGCAACCCATATGAGAGGACCTAGTTTCAATGCCCAGTTCCAGCTGCAGGCTCCAGCTCCTGCTCCCAACTCCAGCTTCCTGATAATGCAAACCCTGGGAGGCGGCAGTGATGGCTCAAATACTTAGGTTCCTGCCACCCACATGAGAGACCAACATTGAGTTCCAGGCTCCTGGCTTTGGCCTGGCCCAACCCCAGCTGTTGCAGGCATTTGGGCAACGAACAGCAGATGCGTGAGCTCACGCCCCCCACGCCCTCCCCCCGCCCCAGCTCTCTGTCTCTCTGCCTCGCAAGTAAAGTATATTTTTTAAAAGCGCTTACATTTATGACAATAATTACTAGGACACTGAGAGCTGTATTTATAGAACATCAGACACCTCAGAGAAAACATCCACTTTCCTGCTAATTAAACTTGGCCCTGAAGCCCTGTCTTATCGATCACTACAGGAAATTGACCTAGCTGTGAGCTCTGAGGACTCTCTTAATACCCCCACCTGTTCAAGGTTGGAATAAAAGTTGCTGGAAGATCGGCCCCTCGGCCTATTTCCTTTACCAAGCTTTGATCACCCCTGGACATTCAAAGGTGGGGACCCTCACACTGTGGGTGAACGGTTAGGTAATTCTTTCAGGCCATGATTTAGAGCTTTATTTTTCCCCTTGCTGGTAGCACAAAAGTGGCTTCACATCCTGGCCCCTTTCCGAGTTGTCTGTCCCCCTGGCTACGCTGGGCCTCAGCACTACAGATCTAAGCTGGCTCTTTCCAGGTCCTCACACGGCCGGCCACCCCCTGCCTCTCTCCAGGATTGCTGCAGGTGATGCCTTAACCACCCCTACTCGATGGGAAAGATTTCTTTTTATTTTTTAAGTTTCATTTATTATTTGAAAGGTAGACTTGAGAGAGAAGAGAGAGAGAGAGAGAGAGAGAGAGAATCTTCCATCCACTGATTCACTATCCAGATGGCCGCAACAGTCAGGGGCAGAGCCAGGCCTAAGTCAGGAGCCAGGAGCTTCCCCAGGGTCCTCCAAGTGGGTGCAGGGGCCCAAGCACTTGGGCCATCTTCTACTGCTTTCCCAGGTGCATTAGCAGGGAGCTGGATGGGAAGTGGAGCAGCCGGGACACGAACCGGTGTCCATCAGGGATGCCAGTACTGCAGATGGGAGCTCAACCTGCTGCGCTGGCCCCAAGAGATTTCTTCTAGACGCTGCCTTTCAGGGCCACCTGTGATTCCGGCTAGAGTGCAGCCCTTGGGCTCATGCCAGCATGTCACACAGTCACACCACAAACAGCGCCTCGCTTCCTCACCTTCTGCTAACTAACAGATTCCTCATGACATCATCAGTGTATGATGACAGACAGGCAGCAGGGCAGGAAGGGACACCACAGGCACCTGCTACGTCCCAGCTTGGGACATTTCATTTCCACGAAACGACCGAACGCTTCCTCCCTGGCGCAGTTTTATGAGGGATCTTCAAACTGTAGAAAACCTGCGTTACAAAAAGTCTGCGTGGATTTCAAAAAGCTTTTTGCACCAAAATTAACGTACCTTTTAATTTCATTTCCCATAAACTTTTTGAAGTACCCTCCTAGCATGCCAGGGGTGAGAGAATTCCCAGCTCATAATGGGAAATTGAGGTCTCATGGGTGCATTTTTTTCAAATCTGTTAGTACCCGTAATTCTGAAATCTGAAGTCTCTGAAAGCCCAGCTCCCTGGTCTGTGATTTCTGCTGGTGACTCGGGCACCTGCGGCTTTGGGCGTTTTGTGGTTTGGGGCTCTGACCTGGGCATTTTCTTTACAGCTTCGGCTGAGCACATTCCCTGAGTCCTGTGCTCATGTCTGTTCTTTGATTTGCTTCCGGGAGACCGCTGCGGCCCTGCAAGCCCAGGACAACGTTAAGCTGACTCCTCAGCTTGAGTCTCCTTCGGCTCACTCACACGCTGTGAGCTCAAGCTGCAAGGCTACGTGGAAGCCAGCCTGATGTGGTACACTGAGCACCAAGTTCAACACCAGGGAGTTGCTCTTGACAGTCGTGGTGATGAGCAAGGAGCCCCGTAGCTGGTTTATCTTTGCACAGCACAGGTAGCGCTTCAGGACTGAGATTTGTGTGGGGCTTTCCTGCAGGACTCGAGCCTCTCAGACCCTGGGAACCATCTCCTTCCCTGGACAAAAGTGCCCCCACTGAACTGGTGCACCTGTTGCAGCAAATGCCTTCAAGACAAAAGCCAGGCCGGCGCCACGGCTCATGAGGCTAATCCTCCGCCTTGCAGCGCTGGCACACCGGGTTCTAGTCCTGGTTGGGGCGCCGGATTCTGCCTCGGTTGCCCCTCTTCCAGGCCAGCTCTCTGCTGTGGCCAGGGAGTGCAGTGGAGGATGGCCCAAGTGCTTGGGCCCTGCACCCCATGGGAGACCAGGATAAGCACCTGGCTTCTGCCATCGGATCAGCGCGGTGCGCCGGCCACGGCGGCCATTGGAGGGTGAACCAACGGCAAAGGAAGACCTTTCTCTCTGTCTCTCTCTCTGTCCACTCTGCCTGTCAAAGAATAAAAATAAAAAAATAAAAGACAAAAGCCAGTCTCCACTGCTTCAGAAGAGTGCCTGCTTTCATTTGGCCTGGCTTTCTGGCCAGGTCAAGCATGCTTAGAAAGTTTTGTTGGATATTTTAACTAAGGATTTTGTAGTTGTTTTCAGCGAGAGGGTCAGCACAGGTTCTTGGAACAATATTCTTCCCAAAACGGAAGTCCAGAACTAGCACCTTTCTCCAGATCATAAGCCTTGCTGTGGCATCACAGAAAAGAAGAGAGAAAAAAAAAAAAGAAAAAAAGATGAAACCATTGCCCAGGGTCTAAATCCAAACACTGAAATGGCTGTTTCCACAAGTACCAGAGAGCCTGGCGGGGCAGACACAGGCTCCTCAAGCAGAGCGAAGCATTGAACTACGCAGCCCTGGGGGCGACGACTCGGGGGAGGGGTTGTGTTGGTAACAAACATGGGGACAGCTCGAAGACAACTTGGAAGTGCACACACGGAGAGAATCTAGGGCCGATTGGCAAGTCCTTTCAAAGCATAATGCTGACATTGACAACCTGCTTCCGGAAGTGTGTTCACTCAAGCAAAGTGTCATTCATGAGAAAAGCGGAAAACATTTCAAAGCACAGGCGGCCTTCACAGTGGTCACGAGCGGGGCGGGCATTGGCTTACTGGTGAAGACTCTTTGGGTCACCTGCATCCATTCTGGACTCCCAGCTCCCGCTCCCGACCCAGCTTACTGCTAACGCAGCCTTGGGAGGCAGCAGGGATGGCCCAAGCGCTTGGGTTCCTGCCACACACACGGGAGATCCAAACTGAATTTCCGTCTCCCGTCTTCAACCTGGCCCAGTTTGGGCTGCTGTGGGCATTTGGGGAGTGGATCAGTGGATGGGAGCCCTCTCAGTTTGTCTGTCTGTTTCTCTCTGTCCCTATCTCTGTCTCCCTCTCAAATATAAATAAATAAATAAATAAATAATTGTGAAACAGTTCATTGAAAATGCCTATTATGGAAAAACTATGCATGAATTTCAGAAATTTTTGCACCAAAATCAGCATTTTAATTCCATTTTTCCATGAACATTGTGAAGTCCTCTCACGTGTATGTGGTGTTCTGGCTACAGAACCATCAGCCTTTTTCTAATGAGCTTTTAGTTTCAGAAAAGCAGAGTAATCCCAAAGGAATGCAATGGGACAGAAGACAGAAAAGGATAGATCACCCAGTGGTAATGAGCCCCTTTAAAAGGAGGAGAACAAAGAGAGTGAAGTCACAGAAGCCAGGCAAGCTGAGGGGTTCTAGAAGGGAATGAAATACGGTGGAAATGCCAGCCAGAGGCAGAGTGAGATACAAGCTGGGCAACATCCGGCAACTTTCAGAACACAGACTCCCTGGTGACCTTGACCAAAGCCAGCTCCGTAAAACAGTCAGCAAAAAGCAAATCATACGCAGCTGAGGGGAGTCAGCGAAGCAGAGAAACAGAATGGCAAGCCGAGCTACTCTCCTTTTGACAAAATGTGAAACTAACGATGGAGAAAGATAGATGGTAGTGGTGGGAAGTGAGACATAACAAAATAAAATTAGAATTTTATGTTAAAAAGCTGGTGTTGGTTGCACAAACCTCCTAGACTTTCAGGAATTAAAGGACCTTAAAAACAATGGTCATCAACAACAGCATGTAATATATTCAAATTCTTTTGAAATTAACCACAAACAGATTCCCCAGTCTTGCAACTTGAAACCTGTAAAGTACAGCTTTTTCCACACTGCGATGGCTCTACGGGTTGAGAAGTTCTTCCAGGATCTCAGCCAAATTTATCTAACCCACTTGTTCTGATGGCCCCCGGAGGCCACGCTGATTAAGTCTTGGCTCGGCCTAAATCTATCAACCTTTGCCTCCTGGGCTCACAGGAGCCCTCTCCCCCTCTTCCCTGGTTTGCCTTTCTCTTCTCCAGTTGTCATTCTAATTTTCCAACTTCCTCTCTCACACTGCTGCCTCCAGAATGGGACATCTCATGATGCAAAAGCCAATCTCTCACGATGATTCCCAGTAGACAAAAGGCAGACAAGGGTGGCAAGTGCACAAGCTTTAATGAGGGTGGGGGGTGACTCTCTCCCGGAGAACTTGAGGATGGTGACCAAAAGCATTCAAGGTATGTCCGGCCAGTGTTTCTCGTAGGACCACTCATTACTTTCTTTTGGTCCAGAAACACTTATCCTCACATAGGACTGGAGGCAGCAGGATTGATAATTTCTGCAAAAGAAGTATGGCTGCTCATTCTTTTTGCAAGAGGATCTACAGATTCCACTGTTACCCATGCATCGCTCGCTGCTCCGTCTGCCTGCCCAAAAAAAATGCACATAGTTAATTTCCACTCAGCAGTGACACAGATCTCAGGAGTCTGGAAGCAAATTAAAAACCTTTAGGGCAATGGCAACTCCCACTTCCTGAAAATTAGAGATGATGACTTTTCTCTATTCCTATGAAGTACAGTTAGCAATGCTGGCATTATACATAAAACAAATATAAAATTACCCTGCAAGATAAAGAGCGGGCAAGTCAGGAATGACAGTCATGAATTCTGTTTTTTTTTTTTTTTTTTTTTTTTTTTGCCTCATATATCCTGGACTGGCACTGGTGAAGCTGGCAATTTGGAAACATAAATGGATACCAAGATTTAAAAACAAAAGAATCCCAAGAGAAGTTTATTCTCTGGAGTCGAAAGACCAGGAAAGAGGCAGCCTCAAAAGGCAAACATCATAGACAATAACCACCCTGCTCCAGTCAAATGCCCACAAGTGCCAGGCAAGCAGAGGTATCCAAGAAGGGAATAAAATATGGTGGAAATGCTACCTAGAGGCAGAGTAAGACCCAGGCCGAGCAACATCCAGCAACTTTATAAAAGAAGAACCCCTAGTGACCTTGACCAAAACCAGTTCCACAGAACTAGCAGCACAAAAGCAAATCCTAGTGGGTTGGAGTCAGCGAAGTAGAGAAACATAATGGGCAAGTGTAGGAAGAAAAAGAAACACAGCCTGTGGGGAGCAACTGGGAGCAACTCGGACTAGACTTAAGTTACTGGAATTAAGACTTATTCTATGCATCTGCTCTCCCACAATATGGCGCTGGGAGAGGAGGAAACAGCTTCTACACAGCTGCCTCCAGTTCAACCAATAAACTGTAGGACCTGCTCCTGATTGGAGGAGAGCAGCGTACTCGGCGTGTGGGTAGCAGAGTTGGGATTGGCGGAAGAGGACTATAAAGGAGGAGAGAGACAACATGCACCAGGGAACATCTATCTGAAGGAACACCTGTGCAGCCCCCAAGAGAGCCGGCCGGCGGTGTGCCGCTCCCCCACGGAAGTGGGGAAAGTGGCTAGGGGGAACCGCCCTTCCACGGAGGTGGAAGGGACGGTAGCCCACCCGGGAAGAACCAGGAGCAAAGCCGGGGAGGGCCGAGCAGACAAAAGAACAGCACAGGGTCTTGTGTCGTTCCTCCACGAAGAGGGGGAGCGACATAATGGTGCTGTGACTCCGATAGGGAACCTAGGAGGGAAGAAATGGGAAGAAGTGGGAAAATACCGGAGAGAGAGACCAGCAAAGAGCCTAGGGGAAAGCCGGACAGAAAAGGTGCTGGAAGAAGCTATTGAAAGCCTAGGCATAGACTCGGATATGGACTGTGGGAAAGAAGTTAGGATTGAAAGCGAAAGTGAAAGCTTTCATAGACTCGGATGCGGACTACGGCGGGGAAGCTAGGAGATTGAAAGCGAAAGTGAAACCTGGAGGAGGCTTGGACTCGGATGCGGACTGTGGGGAGAAGCCCCACTCACACCTCCACCAAAAAAGGCTTATACTAGTACCCTCTTGAAACTGTAAGGATGTGCAAACTCCCATGATGGCACCAGAGAAGCCAGGGTGAGGAGCCTGGACTTTCATCACTTCTGGGTGCTCACAAGGCCGGTCATCCCCAAGAAGCCCAGTGGGGAGCTTGGGCTCCCTCCCCCTGGTGGTGAGAAGGTGCCCCTCCACTTCCTGATGAGGTGGTTACTGGGCAGTCCAGTGGAGAGTCAAGACTTTGGTCCTGGGGCAGGCTTTGGGCCTGGCAGTTAGGACGCCCACATCCCACATGGGAGTGCCTGGGTTTGCTACTCAGCTCTGTTCCAGCTGCAGCTTCCTGTCAATGCGGACCCTGGGAGCCAACAAGGATGGCTCAAGTAATTGGGTTTCTGCCTCTCACGTGGAAGACCTGGGCTGAGTTCCCAGCTCCAGGCTGCACCCGCTCCACCCTAACTGGGACCACTACAGGCATTTGAGAAGTGAAGCAACAGTTGGGAGTTCTCTCTCGCCTTCACTGCCGTTCCCTCCCTCCCTCTAGAATAATGTTTTTTTTTTAAAAAAAAAAAAAAAAACAGGCAGAGTTAGACAGTGAGAGAGAGACAGAGTGAAAGGTCTTCCTTCCGTTGGTTCACCCCCCAAATGGCTGCTACGGCCAGTGCGCTGCACTGATCCAAAGCCAGGAGCCAGGTGCTTCCTCCTGATCTCCCATGGGGGTGCAGGGCCCAAGCATTTGGACCATTCTCTACTGCCTTCCCCGGGCCACAGCAGAGAGCTGGACTGGAAGAGGAGCAACCGGGACAGAATCCGGCGCCCCAACCAGGACTAGAACCCGGGGTGCCGGCGCCGCAGGTGGAGGATTAGCCTAGTGAGCCGCGGCACCGGCCTAGAATAATTTGTTTAAAGATTTTTTAAAAAATGACCACCACGCAGCTGCCACAAGTCCACCACTCTCTGCAATGTCACTGGAGGCCACATGGGGACCTGAATCCTCTTCCCTTCTCAACCAGGGTGGTATGAGGGCAGGCATACCTGGGCGCTGGAACTCCTACCCTCACCCTTCGGGAAGGAGAAGCTCCTCCTCCGTGCCTCTCGTGTCAAGGGAAACCAAGTGTAAAATCTGGACTTGTGCCCTCTGCCTCCTGGAGTTATCACAGCAGCACCCCCATTCCCTTGCCGGAGCAGTGTTAGAGCAGAGACGCTGAACGGTGGCTTAAATGTGATCCACAGTCTCCTAACACAGTTCCAGACATGACAAGGTTTCAGTCAAAATGACCCATCACACTAGGAACCAGGAAAATCCCAACATGGATGAACAAAACAGAATCAACAGAACTCAGGATACATTCGAGGTGTGTGGCATCAATAGTTCATCCCTTTTAATTCTGAGTGGTGCTACCTGATGTGGGTGTAACAGAGTACTAACCATTCCTCTGTTGGGAGGCACTTTGGTGATTTCTAGTTTTTGACCATTTTTAAAATTTATTTATTTGAAAGAGTTACACAGAGAGGAGGAGAAGCGGGGTAGGGGGTGGAGAAAGGTCCTCCATCTGCTGGTTCACTCCCCAGTTGTCCGCAACGGACAGAGCTGTGCTAATCCGAAGCCAGGAGCCAGAAGCTTCTTTCGGTCTCCTACATGGGTGCAGGGGCCCAAGGACTTGGACCATCTTCCACTGCTTTCCCAGGCCACAGCAGAGAGCTGGATCAGAAGAGGAGCAGCTGCATATGAACCGGCACTCATATGGGATGCCAGCACTGCAGGCGGCGGCTTTACCCACTATGCCACAATGCCAACCCCTAGTTTTTGACTATTAAAAATAAAGCTACTGAGGTGGGTGTTTGGCCATGGTGGTTAAGATGCTGCTTGGGGTGCCTGCATCCATACTGAAGTACGTAGGTTCAAGACCCAGCTCTGCTCCTGATTGCAGCCTCCTGCTATGTACACCCTGAGAGGGGTAGCAGGTGACGGCTCAAGTACTTGGGTTCCTGCCACCCATGGAGGAGCCCCAGATTCAGTTCCCAGCTCCTGGCTTCAGTCTGGCCCAACCCTGGCTGTTACAGGTATTTGGGGAGTGAACCAGTACATGGAAGATCTCTGTTTCTCTCCTACTCTTAGTGTACTTTAAAAATAAATAATTAAAAATGTTACAAGGCTACCATAAGCATTCACCCACCAGTTTTTAAGGAGACATAAATTTTCATTTCTCTGGGATAAATGTCCAAGAGTATGCTTGCCAGGTAGTGTGGTCAGCAGTCACTTAGTTGTCTTTTGGTTTGTCCATTTTCTAACTGCATTATTGATTTTCACTTTTGATCTTTGAGAGATGTTCTGCATTTGCGACATGAGTTCATGGTCAGATGGGTGGTACGTAAATGCTCTCCCCCAGGTGGAGTTTGTCTTTTCAACCCTCTCCTTCACAGAGTGCAAGTTTTACATTTTGAGTAAGTCCCAATTTGTGGAGATTTTTCTTCTGTGGATTGTGCTACTCATAGCTATGAGTGCTTCACCAACGCCCAGCTCTGAAAGTTTTTCCTAATTTTCTTCTAGAGGTTTTATATTTTTACAGTTTACATTTAAATCTATGATCAATGTGGAGGTTTTTTTGTAGATTAGATGGTGTGAAGTATAGACTGAGCATCTGGCTTCGTGTGTGTGTGTGTGTTTGTCTGTAGACATCCAGCTGCTTCAGCACTATTTGTTGAAAAGGTTATCTTTCTTCCTTGGTCAAAACTCAGTTGGCTGGGGCCGGTGCTGTGGTGCAGTGGGTTAAAGCCCTGGCCTGAAGCACAGGCATCCCATATGGGCGCCAGTTCTGGTCCCAGCTGCTCCTCTTCCAATCAAGCTCTCTGCTATGGCCTGGGAAAGCAGTAGAAGATGGCCCAAGTCCTTGGGCCCCTGCACCCATGTAGGAGACCGAAAGAAGCTCCTGGCTCCTGGCTTCGGATCGGTGCAGCTCTGGCCGTTGCAGCCATTTGCGGAGTGAACCATCGGATGGAAGACCTCTCTCTGTCTCTACCGCTCTCTGTAACTCCGTCTTTCAAATAAATAAAATAAATCTTAAAAAAAAAAAAAACTCAGTTGGCTGTACTTTGGTGGAGCTATTTCTGGTTTCCTATTCTTTTCATTGATCTATGTGTCTATCTCTTCATCAAGATCAATACCAGACACACACAGTGTTGGTTACGATAAATCACGAAGTCTGGAAGAATGAATCTTGCAGCTTTATTGATTTTCAAGTGTTTTTGACTTTGCAATTAATAAGCATTTTATTCTGAGATACTTTAAACTGCAAAAGCACTTTTGCCCTAATTTCAACATCAACTGATACTTGACTACAAGTTATTGCTACAATATTTGCCAAGTGATGATTTTTTTTCAATTTGAAGATTTAATAGTTTTTAACATTTTGTCATGTTCACTTCATATATAGATATCATAGACATACACAACACAGGCAATAAAAACAAAAATAGCAAATGAGATTGTATCGAATTTGTTTTAGCTATTCTTGTCCCTTTATAGATTTCTCTTCAGCCACAGTGATGGGCAGAATAATACTGTTTGCATCTGTAAGAACCCATACTGGGAGACTGACAGAAATTGTGATAAATGTATATATCAGTCTGAGGAGAACTGATGGCCCTGCCAGCTGAGTCCTGTAAAATATAAATGCTGTGGTCTTCAAAGAAGGAGGTACCTTTCTCTGAAGGGAAGAGAGAACCTCCACTTTGACTATGACCGTGTCTAAATAAGATAAGAGTCAGAGAACTCAAAAGGCTTCCATAGCCTTGGAAACTCATGACTGGAGCATAGGGAGATTACTGATGCCATAAACAGGAGTGTCAATTTGTAAAGTCAACAACAGGAGTCACTGTGCACTTACTCCTCATGTAGGATCTCTGTCCTTAATGTGCTGTACATTGAGATTTAATGCTATAATGAGCACTCAAACAGTATATTTCACTTTGTGTTTCTATGTGGGTGCAAACTGTTGAAATCTTTACTTAATGTATACTAAACTGATCTTCTGTATATATAGAAAATTGAAAATGAATCTTGATATGAATGGAAGGGGAGAGAGAGCAGAAAAGGGGAGGGTTGCAGGTGGGAGGGAAGTCATGGGGAGGTGGGGGAAGCCAATGTAGTCCATAAGCTGTACTTTGGAAATCTATATTCATTAAATAAAAGTTTAAAAAAAAAAGAAAAAAAAGAAAAAAAAGAACTTTATTAGGGCATGGGGTACCTGCAAGGCACGCAAAAGGGAAGCGAATTTCAGAAATGAGACTGGAGAAGTTGAGACAACCAGCTCCCCCCACAGACATGCCCTGAGAATCTGTTTAGTTTTTATTTACTTTTAGTTGCTTTAAGTAGCTGAACAGTGAAGCTCTCTATATTGAAAGAACAACAAAATCAAATAGTTTTTTGCTAATTAAAATTTTTACCATATTGAAATAGGATCTTTTGTGGTATCTATCCTTTAAAAACTTGTGTAACCTTTGGGAAATTGATCTCAATTCATGTATGTGGAATCTAACTTTAATGTTAAAAGTCAGTTGATACTAAGAGAATGCCTTTTTTCATTTTTTTTGTTAAGATAAATTAACATACCATTAAGGAGTATAATGCAATAGTCTTTAGTATGCTCACAAAGTTGTGCAATCATAACCACTATCTGATATTGAACTTTTCTACCATCCTCAAAAAAAGTCTCACCGTCTGTCAGACCCCAGTCTCCATTCTCCATGTCCTCTCAGCCACCGGAAACCACTAATCTACTTTACGTCTCTATAGATTTGTATAACCTGTACCTTTTATATAAATGGAATCACACAGCAAATATATATATATATATATATATAAATGCTGTGGGACTCTTCATTTATTTAGATCTTTTTTCTTTTATCTGTGTTCAGTAGTTTTTAGCATACAATTTCTTACATGTGTTGTTAGGTATAAACCTGAATGTTTTATTTTCTTGTAGTGATTTTTAAATTGTATTTTTAATTCCAGTGTTGACAAGTTCATTGCTATGATATACAAATACAATTGTTTTTAATTTATCTTATATGTTGTAACTGTGATGAGCTTACTCGTTAGTTCTAGGTATTCTGCTTTTGTGTTTGTTTGTTTGTTTGTTGCGGACCACGGCCCTCTGTTGTCCTGAGTGCAAGCCCAAACATCTGAAGTGGGTATGCCAGAGCCCATCACTCATTCCCCAAATGCTCCTCAGCACCCAGGATTTACCAGGCCTTGAACTTGGCACTAGGCACACAAGGGTCCCTATGTTCAAATGGGCTTCATAAAAGTGGGCTACTCCCTTGCACTTTGATCAGAGAACATACGTTACCTAAGCAACGGTGAGGAGGCTTAAGAAGGAAATTTTTTTTTTCTTTGACAGGCAGAGTGGACAGTGAGAGAGAGAGACAGAGAGAAAGGTCTTCCTTTGCCGTTGGTTCACC
Source organism: Oryctolagus cuniculus (assembly GCF_964237555.1). NCBI lineage: Eukaryota > Metazoa > Chordata > Mammalia > Lagomorpha > Leporidae > Oryctolagus > Oryctolagus cuniculus. Next base: position 26,265,163 of record NC_091442.1, on the reverse strand, counting down.
CTCCAATGGTCGCCGTGGCCGGCGCACCGTGCTGATCCAATGACAGGAGCCAGGTGCTTCTCCTGGTCTCCCATGGGGTGCAGGGCCCAAGCACTTGGGCCATCCTCCACTTCACTCCCTGGCCACAGCAGAGAGCTGGCCTGGAAGAGGGGCAACCGGGACAGAATCCGGCACCCCGACCGGGACTAGAACCCGGTGTGCCGGCGCCGCAAGGTGGAGGATTAGCCTAGTGAGCCGCGGCGCTGGCAGGAAATCGTTTTACCACTTTGGAGCATGGGCAAGAATAGAACACAGGTAACTTGGATCGTGCCTCCTGGCGTGCAGAGCCACGGCTGAATCGAGCTTCAGTTCCACCAGCAGGACGGCTTCTCGGTCCCAGGAAAGGCCTCCGCACAAGCCGACGGGTCTTCCCTGCTTCGACACCAGCCCCCACCCCAGCGGGGCCTTCCCTCTGCCATCACCGTCTCCCTCCACCTACAGGGGCAGGAGAGAGAGACGCGAGGGAGCCTCACAAGGGCAGCCCTCACGCTTCCCATCAGTGCCGGGGAGATTAGGTCCTCGTCCAGCTCCACCGAGGAGGAAGCCGATCTGCATCCCACGGAAGGGTGGGCAGAGCTGTACATTCGGGATAGTGGAGCCGGAATGTCCGCCTGCTCCCTGCTTTTCCTCCGGAGAGAGGCCACAGCAGGCCCAGAGAAAGGCGTCAAAGGAGCCCAAACTGACTCCCAAAGCCTGTGGCGGAAGCTTTGCAGCTCCTGGCTCCCCTCGGCCTGGTGGCTTCTTGCAGCTCCAGGATGCTAATCGCCGTCGACACTCACTCCTGCTTGCCTCGGTCTTCGATGTCTCCACAGCCCCTCCCCAGAAGCTCTGCGCATTATCCCAGCATCGCCTCAAGCCTGTTCATGAGTGTGGGCCACCTCCCCCCTTTCGCCTCAGTGTCCCCATCTGTGGCTTGGAAAGATGGGGAAAGGTGAGGTCCCCAAGTGGGAGGGCTGAAGGAAGGGCCAGGGGAGGGGTGGATTGGAGGATGTGCCGTATCTCTCAAAAGAATAAAAGATCCAAGGGAATGTTCAGAATTTCACATGCCTGAAGTCCAGGGTCCTGCAGAAGCTTCTCGTGGCTCCACGGTGGGCTCTGCGCCCTTTCCTCACCCCAACATCCTGCCTCCTGCCACAGTTTGCTCCGCAGGCCAGCGTGACGCACAGAGGAGGCTCTTAATCAGTGTTGCTGACTGGGTACACAGACTGGTATGGACAATGACTGGTAACGATGAGGGCAGGAAGGATGGTGTGTGGAGAGGTCAGTGCCAGGCCCCCATCCTGGGAGACCCCTGGACTCTCTGCACACACCTTCCACACTGCGAGCTTTGGAGCGAGCTAACTGAAGAATAGTAAGTACCAGCTTGAGCAAGAGCCAGGAACGCTCCTGCTCTTTTCCAATTCCGCCAGCCAGAGTCCTCCACACCTGAGGCTGGTGAGCCCCTGCTCCCCCAGCCCAGACAGGACCCCGCCCAATGCGTAGGCCCTGGCGTCAGCCAGTCCCGCTCCCACCAGACGCACTCACACTTTCCCAAGAATCCGTTGTTCAATCAAGACCCTCACTACACTGCATCTGTGCAGGGCACTGGGCCTAGTGACAGATGGACGCTCTCTAAACCCCTGGGGATGGCCAGCTGGCAGGCATGCCTTTGGGGGGTTGGTGGGAAGCAGGCAATGACTCAAATAAATATGCACTAAGGCCACACGCGTCACACCTTGACTGTGAATGTTTGTGAAGCCAATCAAAACTCATTTTGGAGGAGAGAGAGCCTATCAAGGTGAGATCAAAGTTTTTCCAGACTTAAAAGATAAAAGAGCCAGCAAACAGGTAAACAAATATTGAGACTGAGGGAAATCCTAGTTCAAGCTAGAATTGTAAGCTGAGTGGAGACGTTTTCCATGGATAAGCACGTTTTTTACTATTTTCCAAAGGAAACACATTGAGAGGTTAGATTTACCAACGGGAGCTTCTTCAGAGTTAAATACAAAAATTTAAGGAAAAGTTTTCTTGTTTTAAAGTTTGGAGATCAAAATGAAAGAGTAACAGATGCAGGGGCCGGTGCTGTGGCATAGTGGGTATACCTGCAGCCTGCAGCACCGGCAATCCATGTGGGTATCGGTTCGAGTCCCGGCTGCTCCACTTCTGATCCAGATCCCTACTGATGCACCTGGGAGGGCAGTGGAAGATGGCCCAAGTCCTTCAAGCCCTGCACTCACATAGAAGACCCGGATAAAGCTACTAACTCCTGGGTTTGGTCTGGTCCAGCTCTGACAGCTGCAGCCACTTGGAGAATGAACCAACAGATGGAAGCTCTCTCTCTCTCTTGATCTCCCCCCACCCCCGCCTCTCCTTCTCTGTAACTCTTTCAAATAAATAAATAAATCTTTTTTAAAAAGAGTAATAGATGCAATGTACAAAATCAAATTATGATGGATGCTGAACAGGTGAGTCACAACTATGGTATAAAATACTGAATTTGGGCAGATCTCTCCAATAAGAAATTTGGGATTGGGGGAGGAGGGACATCTGGCACAGTGGTTAAGACGCTGCTTGGGATACCTGCATCCCATATCAGGGTGTCTGATTCAAGTCCTGGCTCCACTTCCAACTCCACCTTCCTGCCAATGTGCACCACAGGAGGCAGCAGGTGATGACTCAAGTACTTGGGTTCCTGTCACCCATCCAGCTGAGTTCCCGGCTCTGGGCTTTGACCTGGCCCAGCCCCAGCTGCTGCAAGCATTTGAGAAGAGAGCCACTACATGAACCACTACTCTCTCTCTCCCTCTCTCTCTCTCTCTCTCAATCTGCTCCTGTCTCTCTTTCTGTGTCTCTGTCTCTCTCTCAGTCTTTCTGCCTTTCAAATAAATAAGCAAATGCCTTAATAAGTTAATATTTGAAAAGAAAACTGAAATTGGAGGAAAAGCATCCTCTGTTAAACACGTGTGTTGGGGCCGGCACTGTGGCGTAGCGGATAAAGCCGCCATCTGCAGTGCCAGCATCCCATATGGGTGCCAGTTCTAGTCCCGGCTGCTCCACTTCCAATTCAGCTCTCTGCTATGGCCTGGGAAAGCAGTGGAAGATGACCCAAGTCCTTGGGCCCCTGCACCCACGTGGGAAACCTGGAAGAAGTTCGTGGCTCCTGGCTTTGGATCAGCCCAGCTCTGGTTGTTGAGGCCATTTGGGGAGTGAAGCAGTGGATGGAAGACCTCTCTCTCTCTCTCTCTCTCCCTCTCTCTCTCTCTCTCTCTCTGCCTCTCTGTAACTCTGCGTTTCAAATAAATAAATAACTAGATCTTTTAAAAACGATTTATGTAGCAAAAAAATGAACAAATCCCATGTGTGTTGATGAGGATCAGTTGAGCCCCTGCACTCTGAAGTCATCCTCCCCAAATACATGAAGTGCAGACTTTTCGCATGGATCTTTTTCTAGTTCAGAGACTTTCTTCTGTTGATATTTTGTAAGAGTTTGATGCCCTCCTATTTACAGATGAACAATAGCTCTCATTGTCATGTTTTCCTTTGTATTTTCAACCTAATCTGATTCAATTCTGTCTTCTGTTTTAAAGAAACAGAGACACCAGCAGACACTCCCTCAGCTGAATCTAGACAATGTTATTGGAAATTTCAAAAATAAAATTAAAGAAAATAAAAATTACAAATTCAAATTTACTTTGAAAAATGAAAAAGTGCTACTGACCTCACCTTAATCAGGAATGAATGTGCACCCACAACTCAACAAACATTTCTGCCTTAGATCCCAGGACACAAATTAACTGGTCATCTCGATCCTCAGCACTGTCCCAGCTTAGAAAGCTGCAGATTTCTTCTCATGCCTCACTTGAGGCTCCCCTGAGAAATGGTTCCTTTTCCGTGGAGTATTCAGAATAAGTGACAAATGTCTACCATTGATCCAGCTGCAGGTCAGCACCTCATGGATTAAAGACATCAGAAGGGGCAGACGTGGCACAGCAGTTAGGACACCACTTGGGATGCCCACTTCCTATATCTGAGTGCCTGGGTTTGATGCCAGCTCCACTCCCCATTTCAGCTTCCTGGGAAGCAGCAAGTGATGGCTCCAGTTGTTGGATCCCCACCACCCACATGGGGGTCCCAGTTGAGTTAATGGCTCCTGACCTCAACCTGGCCCAGCCACAGCTATGGTGGGCATTTAGGGAGTGAACCAGTGGATGAGAAATATCTCTCTCTCTCTTTCTCTTTCTCTTTGTGTGTGTGTCTCCCTTTTAAACAAATAAAGTAAATACGTTTTTTAAAAAAGCATAAATAACAAAGGAAAAAATAATTCAGCCTAAGTCCCTGTTCCATCTGAATACCATGTGACTGGCTAATTGCACACCTCTCAGAACCCCGGTTTCCTCAGCAGGAAGACAGGAGTAGTAAAAGGATCGCTGCTCCTGTGGGATGATTTGGGGGTCATTAAGCACCAAGCTTAGTGCCCGATGGCAAATGTCAATGAGAACCAGAATTATGGCCTTTGTTGTTGTTGATAACATTAACAAGAAAGAGCGAGAAGTGAGACGGTCTATGCAGTGATTCCACAGGCCAGGGCATCCACTCCTCAGAGACACACAGGGCAGTGGGGACAAGGTGCAGGGCGATGTGAGGGGTAGGACAATCTGGCTGACAGGAAGGTGTGCTAGGGGCAGTGAAGTGTGCTAGTGGGCCACCTCTGAAGGCCCTGAAGGCCCAGCCCCAGGCAATGAGGAGTGAAGGAAGTTATCCAAGCAGCAGAGTGACGCAGGCGGATGATTTGCTAGAAAGAATCCCTCTGATAACAGAGGCCAGTGCAGGGGAAATCTGGGGCAGGGAGACCAGCAGGATGGGTATCGAGTGGTCTCTCGGAAGGCACAGATGACACTGGCGTGCGGTCCAAGAGTCCCCACTCACAGACGTTGCAGCCCTGTCTTGGAAGTGGGCTGTGAGCCAGAGTGGGATCCAAACATCAGGCACAGTCCTAACATGTGCCAGTCACGGGGCAAGAACGCAAATAAGGCCTGTGTACCCTATGTCGGAATACTTGAAAGTTACCATTCAAAGTAATGAAACTGATAAGTACATTATATTTTGTCCTCTTTTATGAGAGAACCCTTCCTAATAGTGGGAAGATCTGTGTGGATCACTCTTGCAAACCTCAGATTTCATGTAGGAACACAGCAGCACACAGGGAACAGGTCCAGCCCACAGCCCATTGCCCCTCTCCCCTGTCGCCAGCTCTGTGCCATGACCCCACACGCACAGACGTGGACACTCCTGCCTGACCATCCAAGCTCTGCCCACACCCCCGTAAGCAGGAGTGTCGTTTGACGCTTCTGCCTGGGAGAGGCACAGCGGTGGCCCTGCCCTCCAGGGGTGGGCAGGCGATCTTAGGCCCCAGCCAATTAAAGCACAGCCCAGAGAAGGGGGAGGGCAGGTGCAGGCTCCAGGTGGGCAGATCCCTCTTGTCCCAATGTAACGGCCCACTCCAAGGGGAGGGGCTTAGCCAAAGGGTAGGCCCAAGATCAGAGAAGGGAGTCTCTCTTTCTAGAGTCTAAGGATAGAAATAGTGAATTGACGGCAAATTGTCTGCATGGACCCGCATGAATGCCTCCTGCCTGCCTGTCATGCACCAGGTCCCACCGACAGCTCTGGACCTCGCCGCAGAGAGTAAGGTCGGGGTGGTCAACTGTGTGGATAAAGGAGGCCCTGAGGAGAGAAGCCAAGATGAGAAAGCCCAGGAAGACACACAGAGAAAGGGGCTTCTTCAGTGTTCCCCATGGGCTCGTTTTCTTCCAGGCTAAGTGTCCCTTCAAATGGGTCAGCCTTCTGTCCCCCTCAGAGTCTGACCCAGTTGGAAGGCAGCGCCATGGCCTCAGTGCTTGGATAAATCAATGGACATGACACCAGTGACGCTTCTGCAGGCCTCCAGTGTGCTGGCTCTGTGCTCTGCATCATCTCGTTCCATTCTCACCACAGCCCAGAGCGACGTTCTACTGCTACTGTAGCCTCACAGGTGGAGCGTCACAGGTAGAGTTTATCACTGATGAGTGGCAGAGCTGAGTGTGTGGGTGAATAAACAAATCCGCAAAAGAATGCAAAAGAGAATAATGAACAAACCCATATAGAAATGAGTACATTGGGGGCCAATGCTGTGGCAAGCAGGTTAAGCCACAGCCTGCAGCACCAGCATCCCATATGGGCTCCAGTTGAAGTTTCAGTTGCTCCACTTCTGATCCAGCTTCCTGCTCATGCACCTGGGAAAGCAGTGGAAGATGGCCCAAGGGCTTGGGCCCCTACAGCCATGTGGGAGACCTGGAAGAATCTCCTGTCTCCTGGCTTCAGTCTGGCCCAGCCCCAGCTGTTGCAACCATTTGGGAAGTGAACCAGTAAATGGAAGATCTCTCTCTCTCTCTCTGTCTCCCCCCTCTCTCTCTGTAACTCTTCCTTTCAAAGCAACAAGATAAATCTTTTTGTAAGAAAAGAAATGAGTACATTCATGTGCTTTATCTTTTTGTAGTATTTAGAAGCCTTCTGACCTCAGTGCTGTGGGCTCTTGAACATCAGGGATCTCCAAGGATATGGGCTCTACTCAGCCATCGTCCACCCCCAGCTCGCTCACTCCCAAAATAGAACAACTCTCCCAGACCACAGCTTGTCCCACTTTCTAGGTATTCACTGGCCTTTACATCTCTCAGCTGTCCCCATTTTCTCCTTACCCCTTACTCAGCAGCCTCTCCTGGGACACGCCGATGAGGAGCCATCTTCAAAGCTGTCATTGTCACCCCACTGCTGGGACCCAGGCCTTGCGACTTCTCCCTACTGCCTCTTGGCCCCAACCTGCCATCCCCCATTCTCAACCCATTTGGGGTATCGTTCCTTAGGATGCACAGACACAAGAAGCAGATTTGTAAGTTTAATGACACATGGAAACTAAGCGACCTGAAGCCAGGTTACGTCTATCCCCGGTTTCTATTTTTATTGTGTTTTTTGCCTTTCTTAGTCACGTGAGGAGTGGTCCAGTCAAGCTGCCCATCAATCGTTACTGGCTGGATTGTTAAGTAGTGGTCAGGGACACAGCATCGCTTACGATTGTGGCAGCGGATGACGTGGTCTTCACCATCTCTGCACACCAAGCGGCAGTGTCCGTGCAGCCAACATTCCCCTTCGGGGTGGGGAACAACCATGAAGCAGATGTTAGTGTCTCCCGAGTGGACACCCAGGAGGGCCCAGAAGGGGAGCAGGAGAGCAGGGAAAGGCAGGAGAGAGACCGCCGAATAAACCGTGCCTGGCCCAGGCCCAGGGAAGGCAAGGAGAGACCTTGAGAGGGAGGACCTGAGGCAGTTACTGTGGTTGGGAACTCTGAAGTTCTCAAAAGCGTTCTTTTTCAGACTTCCCACCCTTCCTGTCTCCCCAGCTGCCTGCTCTTTATTTCAAGACGCATTGATACCAATTAAGGTCCCAGCTAGTAGAGCGTGGGGATGATGGGAAAAGGACAAGGGACACCTGCGATATTAGGGAGCAGAGAGGATTCACGCACATCCCAACAGACCCAAGATCCTTATCAGTAGCCTGGCCCTGTCTAACTTAAGCCCAACCCACCTCAGCTCCAGCCACAACCCAGTCTCCAACCCAATTCAAGCTCAAAGCCCAGTCCGACTCAACTAGAACTCCCAGTCTTACCCACTGAATACCCCCTGAGCCCCAGCTCCAAGCCAAAATACAATCACATCACCAAACTCAATGCCAAGCAGCAGCCCGTCACCAAGCTTAACCCAAGCTGCCCACACCATCCAGTCCAAGCCCCAGCCTAACTGCCAACACCAACTCCACTCACTCTCAAATGTCAGACCTCTCCAACCACCCCAAGCCATCGGGAAAGCCCAGCTTCTCCCCTCCCACTCATTCTAGTATTCCCTCTGTCACTCCAAGCTCAAGATCCCCCCATCACAAAACACACACAGCCTTCTACATAATCTCCCAAAGTCTCCAAAAAGCCCCCAGCTTGCATCCAGTCCTTCTTTGACATTCTTTGAATATCATCCCTGTAAGTGCTGGATGATCCAAACCTCTATCATCCTACCGCCTTGGCAGAAAAGAATCAGGAAGAGAAGATACCGTCCTGGGAAAACCTCCCAGAGCTGCATGCCACGAGGAAAGGTTTCAGGTGCTGCCCTCGGAGGGAGGGGAGGGAAAGGGGAGGAGCCCATGCCCAGAATCCCAAATCCCTGGGGTGGGCGTGTGGCTGCCACTGGTTGTGCCTGCGTCCTACACTGGAGTGCCTGGGTTCAAGTCCCACCTCCGCTTCAGATCCAGCCTCCAGCCGATGGGCACCCTGGGAGGCAGCAGGTGATGGGTGCCTGCCACCCATACGGAAGGCCCAAATGAAGCTCCTGGCTTCAGCTTGACCCAGCCCCAGCTATTACAAGCATTTGAGAGTGAGGCATCTGGGGAGTGAACTAGCGGGTGGAAGATCTCCCTCTCCCTCTCTCTCTCCATCTCCCTCCCTCTCTGTCACTCTGCCTTTCAAATAAGTGAAAATAAATAAATAAACCTTTAAGAAAAGAATCCCGGGCTCTAGAGAAAGGCCTGCCTTACCCAAGTTACCTGGCATCACGGGCTCCATGGCCAGAAGGATGGCAAGAGACAGGAAAAGAAGCTTCATGACTAGCAGGAGCCAGGAGCAGGAGGCCACTGGACTGCCAGAGGCAAAGACAGAGCTGCCTGGAGCAGGGATGGGCCTCACTCCTATCAGCAAGGCCGTGGGCAGTGCACTAGAACAGTGGTGGATTTATACGAGGGAGGTCAGCCAGGCCAAGGGACAGTGTGTAGCTGATGTCTCAGCAAAGCACAAGACGGGAGTGTGGGACATTGACCAGTACCCATGCCAGAAGTGGCTTTCCCCACTGCCAAGGACACAGGCAAATTGAAGCTATTGGGCCTTTTGAAACCCACAAAGTAATTAATTAACACACAAATGTATGTCAAGAAACATTGCATTTTTGGAATCACTTGTTTTCAGCTTTCGGAAGCAGGTATGTGTCTTTCCGAGCCTCTGACTGCCAGGCTTGTCCTCACTCCAGGGCCTCGGCATTTGTCAGTTGTTCTCCCCACACAACCCCTCCTTCAGATCTTCCTGTGGGTGGTTCTTCCTATTCATTCGCTCTCCTCTCAAGTGTCACTCCTCCGGGGCAAGCATGATGGCAAAGCAGGTTAAGCCACTGCTTAAGACGCCTGCATCCTGCATCTGAGTGCCTGGGGTTGAGTCCTGCCTCCCCTTCTGGTGCAGTTTCCTGCTACTGCTCACCCTCAGAGACAGCAAATGAAGGCCTTGCCACCGACATGGAGACCCAAGAGAGTCCCTGGCTCTGTGCTTTAGCCTGGCCCAGCCCTGGCTATCATGAGCATTTGGGAGAATGAAAAAGCAGCTGAGTTGCCTATGACCACAAACCAATCCTAACCATCTAATTTAATTAAATGGGTTCACTTCTATAAATTGCTTAGCAAAGCACCTGACACGTAGTGGGTACTGAATGATTATGAACTGCAGGTTTGTTATTTTGAATCCTTGTTACAGTATGTATCACCATCGTTTTCATTATTCTTATCCTCAGAACAGCCCCGAGAAGCAGACATCATCAGCCCCCAATTCATACTTGACAAAACTGAGATGGTCAGGTGCACTGACCTGCTCAAGGCAGGGAGAAAGCAGGGAATAGAAAGCGAATTTGCATCCAGGAAGATCAAAAGAATGGTCGGTAAAAAGATGTGGCTGTGGACGTCCGGCATAGGGGGAGGCACGTAACCAAATCAGCATCTGGGGCCTTCAAGGCCACGCTCGGGGCCTCAGAATCCATCCTATGGGCAGTGGGGGACTGTAAGATCTTTCAGGAAGGACTGTGGCGACAGGGCCAGGTGTCTCTTCCCCTAGAAAACCCCTCCACCGTGGGAGCTCAGGAGGGTGTTTCAGGTCCCTAAGAAAAATGGCAAACATCAACACAAAGGGTATGAGAGAAGGAAAACCCCCCTGAAGGCTGAAGCCTCAGAGAAGACGCACCCCGCCGAAGTAGCCACGGCACCCAGTTCACGGGTCCCACTCCCAGCTAGAGTTGGTGCCGATGCTTCACGTGCACTGTCGCATTCCATCCTCACAACCACCACGTGGAGGGCTCTTCCCTCCAGTGCACTGATGAGGAAACTGAAATTCAGAGGGCAAATGTCTCGCCCAAGTGATCCCATGAGGAAACCCAGGATTTGAATCCAGGTCTGGCTGACCCTGAAACGGTCTAACCACGACCGCCTCCTCCTAGCACAGCAGCAGCCCTGCTAAGGGAGGAGATCAGTCACCTAGAACGTGAGGAGTCTCTGTGGCGAGAAGGTGGGAATGAGGTCAGAGAAACACTTGGTTGTGGTCCTCATTTTTTAATAACATGTCTGTCGGATCGTAAAATGAACTCACTGAGTGTATGGTGCCAAGATTTTTTTGGAGATTTCTAGAGTGGAGCCACCATCGTTGTCACCTAAACCTAGAACACGCCCATCAGCCCCTCTGCAGTCACTGCTCATTCCCACCCCCGCCCTGATGGAACTGGTCTCTGTAATAAGGTCCCCAACCGTGGATTATCCATTTGCAAGGTTAACCCTCACTAGGAGGTGTGTGTGGCAAAGAAGGAAACCACGGCACCAGGCAATGAAATGACCAAGCCAAGGCCACAATGGGGATCAGAATTCAAACCCTGGACTCTCCTAAGAGGCTCAGGCCGTGGAGAAAGCCGTATTTGCAACAGCATGCGAGAGGTAAGCGTTCTTCAAGCTGATCCACTGTGTAATCAAGATTTGAAAGCACAGAAAAGAGAGGGGTTTTGTTGATGGAAAAAAAAAATCTAAGGGAAGAAGGGAATGGAGTTAAAGAATTAAATGAAAACCTTAAACCCTCGAACATTTATGTCAAGTGCACCTGGATTTGAATCCGGATCGTGTGACTGCTGCAACTATATGAACAGTTGGTTTCATTTTGTTTGTTTTGCTTCATTTTTGTCTGTTTATTGTCTGCATTCACCTTTCCATCTGGGGAGAACCCTACCCTATGAGTTTTGAAGAGAGGGAGTGATGCTTTGCACCACAAAACTTTACAATTTCAAATACTTGCTTTCCTGCCTCCCTTGCAGCTAGGATGTGAACACACGGTCTGTGCTCAGCCAATCACATGATCTCATCCTGTCCTTTGAATCAAGTGCTCATTAATACAGGAAGGAGCAATAGTGGAGAATTAATCTTAGCAAAGGAGCCCACAGTGAGGTCCAGTGTCCAGGGGAAGTAGGGAGGCAGGACAAATGGGAGTAGGCTCAGGTCCTCATCAAAGGGTTTGGTGAGAACCGAATTTGCTCTGCACTGGGTCTGCAAGGTGATTTTCCACTCCGGCTCTGTCTAACCCCCATCCTTGGTCCCCACTCATTTTCTAAGCCTGGTTCTAGGAATTCTCTGAACTGGCAAACAGCTAAATTATTTCATTGGCTTAAATCCTAAATTGATGCCATGGCCAGGTGTAATTTCTTTAACCAAGTCTGGGGCAACAATACTATCTGGTTCATGTAAGCAACAGACAGTTCCTGTCCAGGGTTTAGTACAGTCCTTGGGAGGTGGTAAGTGCTCAAGACACGTCAGTTATAAGTTCTTTGTTTTGAGGTGAGCAATGAGGAAAAAGGGAGGCAGTTTGGGCCTCTCCAGTCTTACAAAAGCAAACTCGGTTTTCTCCCCTGTGTGGAGGGAGATGGGCAAGATCTAGAGAAGTCACTGTGGGGGATGGAAGAGAAAGGACAGGGAGCTCTGAGGGAGAGAACTGGGCAGCCAACAGGAAGACAGGGCCCATGCTTGGAGCACCAGGAAGGCACAGGGCCAGAAAAAAAAATCAAAGAAACTTAAGAACCCCTTTTACTTTCAGCATATGGGAATGCTTTGCCTCGTTTCACAAGAGTAACATTTTATTTCAGAGTTAAATTTTGCTTGATTTTTGAATTCCACTTGGCCACCACCATAAACTTCTTGGTGTCTGAGGTCAGTAAAGGTACTCATGAGGACTTGTTTCATGGGCAATGGAGCTCACCAGGACGACAGGGTGTGGGAGACACTATCTGGCTGTGACAATAATGCCAAGTGTTCAATCTGGACCAAGACTGAGCAGCTTACCTGTGTCCTTGAGCAAATCATTCAACATCTGCAAGACTCAGTACCGAATGAGACAACACAGCAGGGTGATTCCAGACCTGAGTTCTGAAGTTTGTCTCCTGGCTGTGCTACCTTGGAAGTCACTGAACCTAACTTGGTTTCCTCAGCTGTAAAACAAGAGAAATAATAATTCACAGGATTAATGTGAGGATTAATGAGTGAATATTCACAAAACATGTAGGATATTACCTGATACTTAATAACTGCTGTGTACATACCTGCTTTTATTATTGTTTAGACCAGGAGACTCCAGGCCCTTCCTGACTACAGCTCTTTCAGTATTCCTTAAGCTCCATTAGGAAACACCTGCTGTTACACATGAATGCCCAGAGAGCACCGTGGTGATGCAGAAAAGTGGCCTGGACTGGCATAGGAGAAATGGAAAAGGAGTGTTTAATTGCCATGGAGCATTTCTGTTTGAATGTCCAGGTTCATGTTTGTGTTGTACATACACATGTGTCAATTTGTGAATAGGTAAGTATGTCTAAATTTTGTATGTTTTATATATATATACTTATATATGTAAATATATATTATATATTTATATATAAATTTTATATATTTTATAGATACTTTGCATGTGTGTCCTAGTTATCTGTTTTTGTGAGCATGAGTACTTCGAAGCACATGTGTACGTATGAGGGTACTTTATGGTAAAAGGGAATTCATGCGTTTTCCATGAGCCTTCTGAAGACCACGTATGTAGTTTGTATGTAGACATGTAACTGGAGCATGGATGTGTATCTGTGTGTTTTCAGTCGTACTTGCATGTGTGCCTGCTCACAGGTCTTCCTACATATGCCACAGACCACAGCTCTGTCCAGTTCTGCCCCTTTCTTCCCCTCAGGCCTCTCCAGCCCCAGGCTCCGGGACACTATCATAGCAGGTGGATTCTCCTGTCGAGCCGGCGAGCTGGGCAAAGGCTAAGGGAAGTGGCTGAGGGAGTGTGGGTGGTCAGCAGGCAGATGCCACCCAGGAAATGGTGACCACAGTGAGTCTTAATCAAACAGCCAGGTTGGCCTGTGACTGCTGTGTGATGTCTCCTGGGGCCAGCCCAGACTGGCCTTGGTTGTGCCACCCACATGGGTACGTCCAGACCTGGCCCGTTCTGCAGACCAGGCACCACCTACTCCCTCAGATCTGTGCACTTGCATATAAAATTCTTGGCAGAACTCCCACTGCCTGAAGCCTAAATCCCACAGCAGAGAGGGGAAAGAACTCCCAGTCATCAAATTCCAGGGCAGTCCTGCCCACCTGGCCTCATCGACTCCCCCCACTAAAGTTCTGGGTTCATCATATGGCAAGAAGGTAAAGAAGTGAGAAGGGTAAAATCACAGCCTTCACGGACGACTTCACTTCCAGGCATTCACGCTCTGCGTGAGGGCCTGAGGCTCTGGAAGCACCATGCGAGTGCCAGGGGCTCGTGAAAGTACGGCGAGGCCATTTCAGAGGGGCTGGATCCTAGAGGAAATCCTTTAACCAATACCTCCCCACCTGTGGGTCCTGTCTCAAGCAGCGTTCTGTGAAACAAACACAGTGAAAGCATTGCTTCCATAATGTACTGAAATAATGACAGTCACGTGCCAATCATGAATGCTCCACCACACTCAGGCCTCAGTAGATACTGCACTGTATTTATTCATTTACTTATTTATTATTTATTTATTAAGTCCAGCTCTAAGACACCGCTGGCCTAGCTGTTGAGACGGCCAGTGCAGGCTTTGCTGGGGTTTTGTAGCATCTTCTGCTGGATCCTCCTAGGAGTAGTCCTAGGGGACTACTGTTCTGGGAAGCGAGGAGGGAGCTGGTCCTTATTCCATCATGTTAATAATTGTCACCGTTAGCCAGCGCCGCGGCTCAATAGCTAATCCTCTGCCTTGCGGCACCAGCACACCAGGTTCTAGTCCCAGTCAGGGCACCGGATTCTGTCCCGGTTGCCCCTCTTCCAGGCCAGCTCTCTGCTGTGGCCTGGCAGTGCAGTGGAGGATGGCCCAAGTGCTTGGGCCCTGCACCCCATGGGAGACCAGGAGAAGCACCTGGCTCCTGCCATCGGATCGGCGCAGTGCCCCGGCCGCAGCGCACTGGCCGCAGCGGCCACTGGAGGGTGAACCAACAGCAAAGGAAGACCTTTCTCTCTGTCTCTCTCTCTCTCACTGTCCACTCTGCCTGTCAAAATAATAATAATAATAATAATTGTCACCCTTGCTCTTTGCAGTGGGGATAATGCTGACGCACTCTGTTGGCTGTTCATTGGGAAGATCTGGACAACAAGAAACTGTTCTTTGTGGCAGCCTCCACCAAACGTGGGCCCAGCCATCGAGGCCTTTGTTGCCTTTCCCAGGGGCGTGGCCATAGTGGCTGTCTCCACAGTGATTCACATGCAAGCAATGCTGCCCGTCTACCTGCCACCTTGGGGTGCTTCATCTACCACCCTTGAAACCAAACCCCCATCTCCTCTCCCATATGCCATGACATTCTTCTCTTGTCCTTAAAACAAAAGATCCACTGTGGCGCAGCAGGTTAACACCCTGGCCCGAAGCGTCAGCATCCCATATGGACACCGGTTCGAGACCCGGCTGCTCCACTTCCAATCCAGCTCTCTGCTATGGTCTGGGAAAGCAGTAGAAGACGACCCAAGTCCTTGGGTCCCTGCACCCACACAGGAGACCTGGAAGAAGCTCCTGGCTCTGGATCGGCACAGCTCCAGCTGTTGCAACCAATTGGGGAGTAAACCATTGGATGGAAGATCTCTCTCTCTCTCTCTCTCTCTGCCTCTCCTCTCTGTGTAACTCTTTCAAATAAATAAATAAATCTTTTAAAAAAAATGAGGCCATTGACCAAGGACCATCACAGCAACGGATGTGACTGCCACTCATCCCTGCTAAGTGCTCTGTATTATAATTCCAACATGTATTTCAGTATCATTCTATGATTACTGAATATCAAATACTTGTGTAATACACCTGAAAGAAGGGATTGTCTCATGGAACCATTTCTGCTATTTTAAGCCAAATATATCTCATGTAGTCCGTCAGTAACTCAACTGGTTTTAGTTCAATGCCCAATGTGTGACAAATTCCATTCTGGGTACAGAAAAGAAAATCATCTGTAATCTTTGTCTTATGGAGATGATAATCTGTCATAAAGAGAAACACTAAGCAAGCATCAAGTACAGGTGTGTTACGTCCTGCAAAAGACAAATGCAGGATGTAATTGGCATGGCCAGGACGAGGGAGAGGTGAGGTAGGTACCTAAGGAGAGAGCTTTAAGAAGGCATCTCCATGACCCTGAGAGTTCCCCTTAGACATTCTACCCTGGGCACCGCCCTCTCCTCACCCTGGCAATGAGAGACTGAGGTAAGAGGGAAAGCATCCGGGTGAAGGTGAATAGTCCCTGATCATAGTCATCTGCTGCAGTTTTAGACACTCAGCATCTAAGGCCCTTTTCAGATTGGAGTTACTCTCTATCCTCTGGGTCTTGATAGGAAAGCTGACCTCTTGCTTCAGAAAGCACTAAAGGCAAATATTCTTTTGTGCCACCCTGGGGATTATCAGACAGGTATTTGATCCAGGACCAGCCAACTGAATGTTCTCATAAAAACTTGGAATCTTTAAAGATTAAATCCAAACCACAGCAGAGCTGGAGAAAACACTCACCTAGTGGCAGCATCAATGGCAAGAGCCCGGGTGTGATGCTGGTGCCTAAGGTGGATCACAGCAGGCTATTGTGGGTTCTGACCTGCCAGGGAGATTACAGGAGCTGCAGCAAGATGCAGCAGAAGACCCGGAATACGAGCAAAAATGGAGACGGGATGCTAATGAAGACCTGGGCTGCGAGAGCATCCCTGAAAACAGTGAGGTAAGGGGAGTGTTCCTAAAAACACTGCAGAAGGAGTACTGATGGCTAACAGTCTGAGACATCAAGAGGAGCAGATACAAAGTCCTGAGTCCCAACAGTATAGAACTGCCATCAAATTCTTGAGTGACTGCCAATACACAGACAGATCTTTGTGGATTCAAAGTGTAGAACAAGATCTTAATGTAAATGTAATCAGAATCTAGATAAATCCAGTTTGGGTGCAGTGTTTCTCACCCTACCCTTCCCAACCTCCTACTACCTGATACATCCTATGATGTGTTCAAACCACTCAATACCCAGATTGAGGAAAATCCTTTCTTCTTGATTCTACTGGTCATCAGAAACAAGTTCTAGAATAAATACCTTCCAGACCCAGAATAAACATTCCCAGCTCTCCTTACCTAACCAGGCCAGGAAAGGCCTCACAGCCCATGGCACTCAGTCTAGATTTTATTTTTAAATAAGAAGTCATTGTTTGGAGTTAAACAGAGCTGTGACAGTATATAATTAACCTCTAGGCTGCTCTGTCAAAGAATAATTAGCAAAACTAGTTAGGAGACTGTTGTAGAAGTTCAGACAAAGATGACCATGGCTTGAACTAGGCGGAAGGAAATGGATGGTTTTGAGATGCATTTTGAAGGTAGAGCCTTAGGATTTTGCTGATAGGTTGAATGGAGTAAGGCAAAATGAAGAATCAAAGAAGACTGCTGGGTTTGGAGCAACTGGGAACCTGTTGTTGCCATTGACTGAGGAGGGAAGTAAAAGGCTAGTATAAGGCTTGGTGAAGTGAGGTCCCCAGCAAGAGTTCCATCCCAGATACAAGAGGCGACCACGTGGAGATGTCACTCAACAGCACAGGTACCTGAGCAGAGAGGCTGGAGACAGCGTGGAGTTGCAGATAGGAACACGGGAGTGATCAGAATATAGAAAGTACTCAAATTACCCGGTGTGAAAACAGCCTAGGCTCAAGCTCTAGCTTTTGGGAAGGGAAGGAAGAGCCAGGCTAGAAATGGATTGGCCTTCTCTAGCTGATCAGAGGACAACCAGGAGAGTCTGGTTTCTTTGAAGCCAAGACAAGGACGCATTTCAATGAGGAGGCAGTGATTCCAAATCAAATACTTTCTCAGAAATCAAAGTACAGGAAAACAGGGCGGCTTCCACCAGGTGAGGCCATGTTGAGGATAGCTGGGTATCTTTCCTGGAGAAGTTTCAACAACGAGGTCAAAGCTGAACAGAATTGAGTTGAAAAGTTAACGGGAAAAAAAAATTGGCAAAGTGAAGGCAGACAACATTTTTAGAAGTTTTTCTTTGAAGAACTGCCAACAAATGGGGCGTGGATGAATGTGAAATTAAGGGAGGCTTTATTTTAAGATGAGGGGACCAGAGTACTTGGTATGATAGAAACAGACTGGGGGAATACAGATAAGAATTGCAGATGCAGTGCTTGAGTAGGAGAGAGGATGGGCTGTATACAGGCAGAGGGGCCAGCTTCTATGCCGAGGAAGGACATTTCTATAATAGACGCCATTCTTTCACCGTAAACTAAAGGAAGATGGGAGCTGCAGGACCAAATGCAAGCGTGCGTAGACTTCTCAGAGAGAAGGTAAAGGAGTTGCTTCCAACAGTTTCTATTTTCTCAAAATATGAGGCAAGGATTAGTATTTTAGAGGAAAGGAGTGACAGAAGATTGAAAAGAGGGGGAAATCCTGTAATAGTTATCTCAAAGAATAGCAAGTTTCTTGGAGAAGACAAGAGAGTAGGTGGGCAATGTTGAGTGCTATTTGAGTCTGAGGCCTTGAATTTCCAGCAGAATCAGTGAGGCCAGTTGGATGGTTCTTTTCACAATAATCAGCTGCTAATTTATACATATGGAGAAGGCAGGCAAGTGGTTGCATTCTACCATGGTTGGGAATTTGAGAGTGATACCAGGCAGAGTGAACAAAGGAACTGGCAAGGTCTGCAAGAGAAATGACCCAGGGAATAGATCCTGACGTTCAAGCCGAGGATGGAAGGAAGCAGAGTTAGGGAGGTGAACTAGTGAAAACAGGGTAGGGGGGTGGCAGTGGAGGCAAGAGCTCCGTTCCAATTTTAAGAACCATTAATTCGGCCGGCGCCACGGCTCAATAGGCTAATCCTCCCGCCTTGCAGCGCCAGCACACCGGGTTCTAGTCCTGGTCAGGGAGCCGGATTCTGTCCCGGTTGCCCCTCTTCCAGTCAGCTCTCTGCTGTGGCCCGGGAGTGCAGTGGAGGATGGCCCAAGTGCTTGGGCCCTGCACCCGCATGGGAGACCAGGAGAAGCACCTGGCTCCTGGCTTCAGATCAGCGCAGCGTGCCGGCCGCAGCGGCCATTGGAGGGTGAACCAACGATAAATGGAAGGCCTTTCTCTCTGTCTCTGTCTCTGTCTCTCTCACTATCCACTCTGCATGTCAAAAGAAAAAAGAAAAAAACACAAAACATTAATTCCAAAGAGGCGTTGAGGGCAAAGCGAGTAAGGAAGATCTTATTTTTTTTTTTTTATCAGCAGAGAATTGCTATGAAGAACCTAGAAGGAGAAAATATGGGAGTAAATATGAACCTAGATTCACCTCACATGTATCAAGAACTGAAGGTGTGCTAGGCTCCGGGCTGGGTACTTTCCTAGCTCTTCTCTCCTTTAATTCTCATGACACCCTGTACACTGTGTAGGGCAGGTCCCTGCGTTAGAGATGACACAACAGAGGGTCAAGTGACTTGCCCAGGGCCACACAGCCGATACTCTGATCCTGGAACCAACGCTCTTGCCCTGACAATCAGAGTGATACTTACGCAGCGAGGTTGGGGTTTCTGATCAGGAAAGTGAGTTGGGGGAGACTGAGGCCGTAAAGCTGTGGCCAAGTGCAAGGCTCTCACACAACAGAGACAAGTGACCCTCACAGAATTTCAGACTCAGGATTGAAAGAAAAAAAAAACGGTTCTGCCCATGTCCCCTGGCTGGCAGTGCAGAGGCGGCGCGATGCCTGGGGTTACTGTAACCCGCAGCAGTTCCCCAGAGCTCTGGCAGCCTTCCTCAACACGTTCAGGGAGCCGAAAGTCCCCAGTGGATGGACACGGTCAAGCTCTGCACCCATGCTGCTTCCACCACACAGCACCTGGACCCTCGGGGCAGAGCTAGTGTGAGCTCCCAGCACCTGGACCCTCGGGGCGGAGCTGGTGTGAGCTCCGTGACCACACAGCACCTGGACCCTCAGGACGGAGCTGGTGCGAGCTCTGTGACCACGGTCTGTGGTCTACCTCGACATCAGAGAAACGGCGCCGTGCCCAGCCACTTGTGCTAAGGCTGCAAGTGTGGCCCCCCGGGTCCCGCAAGCCCCAGTGAGCTGAAAATGGTGGAAAAGGACCAAGACTGGGGCCGCAAACTGACTTCTCAAGGACAAAGAGACCTGGACAGACTTCACTGGACAGGTGGTCGCTGCCAACAAGAAACACTAAAACAAAGGATGCTGGGTCAATAAACTGCCTCATTTGTTTAAAAAAAAAAAAAGTTCTTGATTAATCAGGTAAGTAGCAAGGGTTGGGAGTTGGGGATACTTGGAACCCAGACCCAGACCATGAGGCGGAGAGAGGTAAAGCCCCTATTGTCCCACTTAGGGGCTGACGGCAGCTCTCTCCATGTGTGAGAGACACGTGCTGGAGCCCCTGACAGGACAGGGCAGAAGTGCAGGTGCGTTGGGAGAAAGCTGAGAAGCAGTGGACTGACAATGGCTTCTTGTGTTCGTCCCAGATCCTTGCTTACTGCCAGGTCTCCCCTAAAATACCCAGAGATTGGTGCCCACAGCTGCCTCAGACTTACATCTCTAGACTTTAAAGCTACACGGCACAATACAGTAACTACTAGCCACATTTAGCCTGTACATTTAAATACAGATTACATTAAGTTCAATTAAATTAAAAAACAATTCCTGGGTCATGTCAACCACATTTAGGGTGCTCAGTAACCACATGTAGCTACTCTGCTGGACAACCCATCTTGAAAGTTCTATGGGCAGTGCTGGTCTAGAAGAAAAGAATCAAATGAGCATGAGGAACATTCTTTTTTTATTTAATTATTTATTTGAAAGGCAGAGTGACGCTGAGAGAGGGAGAGACAGAGAAAAAGAGACAGACCTTCCATCTGCTGGTTCACTCCCCAAATGCCTGCTTCAACCAGGATGGGCCAGGCTGAAGCCAGGAGCCCGGGTCTCCATCCAGGTCTCCCATGTGGGTATCGGGAACCCAAGCACTTGTGTCATCCTCTGCTGCCTCCAAGACACGTTAACAAGAAACAGAATCAGAAGTGCAGTGTAGCCAGGACTTGAACTGGGCATTCTGAAATGGGATGTGGGCATCCCAAGTGGTGACTTAACCCGCTGTGCCCAATGCCCACCTGTTGAACAGTATTATATAATCTAGGACTAGCTATGGAACAATAAGCTAGGAGCTATTTGCAAGGTTAATATTTTTACCACTTACTGGTCCATTCTGTTCTTACACACACACACACCTTCTTTATTTACTTGTATTAAGCATATAACTAGGTGGAATTGTCACACAGAAACAAGGTATAGCCAAGAGTAATTTAATAGAACTGTGGAATCCAGTGATGTTGAGACTCATGGTTGGAGCGGTATCTTTGCCAAAGAGGTGGATGCTGGTTTGACAGGCACGTACTTGGGATTCACACAGCACTTCTCCTCGGATTTGCACAATATATGGAATATTTCGCTCTCTTTACACGTCGCTCTGCACCTGCCTGATGTACCCCAACACTTCATCACTGAAAGCAAAAGGGAAGGAAGGAGCAGTGTCAGTGTTGAAAGCAAACCAAGAACTGAGGGAGGGAGAAGCTGAAGCCGACTGCCAGAGAGTAGCACAGGATAAGGAGATCCATGGGGAAGGAACCTTTACGAGGTGGCCTCTGAGCTCAGTGGAGATTGTAGACCACTGTTTTAATCTCTGTCTACAACCACTGTCTATAATCTCTGTCTATAACCACTGTCTATAATCTCTGTCTATAACCACTGTCTATACTCTCTGTCTATAACCACTGTCTTTTCTCCCTCCACTTGTGTCCCCAGTCACAGCCCCGAAGTCAGTGGCATGGGATCTACTGGACAGCTTCACCTCCTTGGCCAGCGCCCTGTGGAGAAGAAAGAACATCCCTCCCTCCAGGGTTTCGTCTCCTCATACAGTATAAGGCACTCAGAGCCCAGTGCCAATTAGCCACCTTGTCCACTTGCCCCCTGGCCCCCTCCTTCTGGCCGTGTCAATGAAAGGGGACAAGAATCTAAAATAAACCTATTCGAACATCGGTAAGTCCTCTAAGACATCAACAAAGCTTCCAAGAATGTTACACTCCCTTCTCCAAACCCCCTGGAACAGTTTGCTATCAAGGGAATTAGGAACAAACAGCTGCTCTGGGGAACCTACAACCTATAGGTTCCCTATAATTTGGGGTTGAGAATTAGAATTCTCAGCCAGAAATTGGGGAACCATTTTCATGGAGGCAACAATAAATCAATGTCCAAATCCTCCCAAGGAGTGTTTTTGGAAAAGCCTACACTTCCTCTAGACTCCATACCTAAGTCTCTTTCTCTTTGCATCCCACCCCAGGACCTCGTGTGCAACTTCTCCAGAGAGAGGAGGTCAGACAGGTCAACAAATGGGCATCAGCTGGTACTAGAGTACCAAACCTCCTCTTGACCAGAGCAACGATTGAAAGGCCTCTGTGGAGACCTCCAGGCCATTCTCCCAGCCAAGCGGTCAGAGCCCTCAGAGTTCCCTAAGCACACAGAAGGTTCCCTGACCCAAAGCCCCTCGGAGAGGTCCTAGTTACCTGGGGAGACCTGGCCCAAGAACAGGGCAAGAGGCAAAACCAGGAGAAGGAGCTTCATGAAGGATGGGGCCTGAAGGAAGAATGGGAGGCTTCTGGACTGGCAAGACAGGCAGAGGTCTGCATCCTGGGGGGTCCAGGTGGGCATTTATTGCCCTAAGGAGCAGGGCAGAGCTGTGATCAGTGAACCAGAAAGGGAACAGTCATTGGAGATCAGGCCAGCAGGCAAGTAATGACCCGCACTGATTGAGGAAGCTGGGAGACAGGAAGGGAGGGTGACACACAGACAGCCTTTCTTCTGAAGAGTTGCATAGTACAACTGGGCAGCTAAGAACAAGAACAAATGTTTCTGGTACTGATTTATTTCTGACTGAGGAAACTGAAGAGGAACCAAGTAGATCAGCGAAAGGGTGACACTTACATGTGCCCTGCGTTCTTTTCCAGCATTAAGGGCATTTTAGGATGTCCAGGGTGCTGGTGATTTGTTATCAAAAAAGGGCGGACACAGAAGTAAGTAACCCACATAGCTCCACAGTCATCACCCCGGAAATGAGTGCATCGGGATTCACGGATTGGAAATGCAGGAAAGCCACAGAACTTCTTTTTTTATTTTATTTATTTATTTATTTATTTTGACAGGCAGAGTGGACAGTGAGAGAGAGAGAGAGAGAGAGAGAGGGAAATGTCTTCCTTTACCATTGGTTCACCCTCCAATGGCCGCTGCAGCCGGCACACCACGCTGATCCAAAGCCAGGAGCCAGGTGCTTCTCCTGGTCTCCCACACGGGTGCAGGGCCCAAGGACTTGGGCCATCCTCCACTGCACTCCCGGGCCACAGCAGAGAGCTGGACTGGAAGAGGGGCAACCGGGACAGAATCCGGCGCCCCGACCGGGACTAGAACCCAGTATGCCAGCACCGCAGGTGGAGGATTAGTCTATTGAGCCGTGGCGTTGGCCCAGAACTTCTTTTTTTAAGATCTGTGTGTTGGAGCCAATGCTGTGGCATAGAAGGTAAAGCCATTGCCTGCATTGCCAGCATCCCATATGGGCACCGGTTCAAGACCCAACTGCTCCACTTCCAATCTAGCTCTCTGCTATGGCCTAGGAAAGCAGTGGAAGATGGCCCAAGTCCTTGGGCCCCCTCACCCCATGTGGGAGACCGTGAAGAAGCTCCTGGCTCCTGGCTCCTGGCTTCAGACTGGCCCAGCTCCAGCCATTGTGGCCATTTGGGGATTGAATCAGTGGATGGAAGATCCTTCTGTCTGCCTATGCCTGTCTGTAACTCTGCCTTTCAAATGAATAAACAAATCTTTTTTAAAAATGTGCTTATTTGAAAGACAGAATGGCAGAGAGAGAGAGAGAGAGATCTTCCACCTGCTGGTTCACTTCCCCAAAAGACTGCAACAGCCAGGGCTAGGCCAGGTCAAAGCCAGAAGCCAGGAACTCCATTTGAGCCTCCCACATGGGTGGCAGGGGCCCAAGGACTTGGACCATCTTCTTTTGCCTTGCCAGGCACATTAGCAGGAAGCTGGGTGGCAAGCAGAGTAGCCAGGACTTGAATTGGCACTCCAGTGTAGGATGCCAGCATAGCTGGGGGTGGCTTAACCTGCTGTGCCACACACTAGCCTGACACAGCCCTTCCTTCTAATAGCACATGTACATGGGAACCTATGGCATCCTCCTGGATGGCTAAGGAAAACCACTTATTGCCATTGTGGTATTCTTATAAGGTATTGTAGATTCGTTTTTTGACCCCAGTTCTTCACCTCGACTGGAATCCACACGTTTGCCAAGGTCCCGTTCTGGGAGCCCTTGACTTTGTCTTGCTGTCCTTTAATTTTGTTCTTAGCCTGGGCCTTGTGATGTAGGCACAGAAGTGACAGAATCTCAGTTCTAGGCACAGGCTTTAAAAGGTGATGCGTGGTTTCACTTCACCTTTTGTGCCTTGGCTGTCACCATGAGAAGAACATGTCCCAGACCCAAACGTCCTCATGATGGGAGCTACGTGGGGCAGAGGCATCCCAGGTGACCTGCAGATTTGCAGACAGAACTTTGGCTGCCCCAGCCATTCCAGCTTCAAGAGCAGCATTTGAACCAAACCCCAGCAACCTGCTAACGTGTGAGTGATAATCAAGGATTATCCCCAAGTGTTATAAACCCCAAGTGTTATTGGGGGGTTAGAGAGGAATGTTACTTAGTAATGGCTCACACACACATGAAGCCAGCAGCTAGGCCTAGCATTTTAAAATGAGCAAACACAAAAAATGTAATAATGAGGAAAATCTTCTTTCTGGCATGGAATAAGACTATTGTATCCAAGAAAAATTCATGATGTAAACCAAATGTCATCAAGCTTTCTGTAAAGATGCAGATAGTATATTCTTAGAATTGTGTCTATGAACTTCATTAAGTCTGTTCTCTCTATATTAATAAAAAGGTAAATAAAAAAGATGCAGATAGTAAATATAGTCTATACACCATGCAGTCTCCACCACAGCTACTCAACTCCTCAGCTGTAGCGCAGCAGCAGACACAGTCAAACGTGAGTGGCTGTATTGCAATACGTCACAGATGCAGAAATTTGAATTCCATATAATTGTCACATAACATTAAGTATTATCACTTTTATTTCTTCCAACTATTTAAAAATATAAAAAATCGTCCTTAACTGGTAAGCCATATAAAAGCAGATGTCAGACTGGCTGCAGACTAGCAAACATACAGGAGTGAATAATGCCAAATGAAGTCAGGAACACGGACACAGTAAAACGCATGCGCTGTGGGTGGGAGTGCAGCCCAGTGCCTTGACTATGAGGTCTGGGAAGGTTCAAGACCCAGGGTTTCCAGGACGCCTGTGAGGGCTGGGGGCTCTAATATGAAACAAGAATGATTCTGATAAACCTGCCATAAAGAATTAACCCAGGGGCCGGTGCTGTGGCACAGCGGGTTGACGCCCTGGCCTGAAGCACCCACATCCAATATGGGCACCAGTTCAAGACCCGGCTGTTCCATTTCTGATCCAGCTCTCTACTTTAGCCTGGGAAAGCAATAGAAGATGGCCCAAGTCCTTGGGCCCCTGCACCCGCGTGGGAGATCCGGAAGAAGCTCCTGGCTACTGGCTCCTGGCTTCGGATCAGCACAGCTCTGGCCGTTGCGGCCAACTGGGGAGTGAACCAGAGGATGGAAGACTCTCTCTGCCTCTCCTCTCTATGTGTAACTCTGCCTTTCAAATAGATAAATAAATCTTAAAAAAAAAAAAAAAAAAAAAAAAAAAAAAAGAGGGGCTGGTGCTGTGGCGCAACAGGTTAAAGTCCTGGCCTGAAGCGCCAGCATCCCATATGGGCACCGGTTCTAGTCCAGGCTGCTTCTCTTCCAATCCAGCTCTCTGGGAAAGCAGTGGAAGATGGCTTAAGTCCTTGGGCCCCTGCACCCACGTGGAAGACTCAGAAGAAACTCCTGGCTTCGAATCAGCACAGCTCCAGCTGTTACGGCCATCTAGGGGAGTGAACCAGCAGATGGAAGACCTCTCTCTCTGTCTCTACCTTTCTTTGTAACTCTGTCTTTCAAATAAACAAAATAAAATAATAATAAAAAAAGACTACTTCATATACTTAAAAAAAAAAAGAATTAACCCAACCATCTGCAACACGGGGCAAAAATGAAAGGAAGAAATGTTCCCTTGATAAAGGGCTTGCTTCTGGGTGGGCTTGCTGCTAGCAAGGAGATGAGCCCCCTGGACCGGCACCTATCCCTCCTCCTCCTTACGAAAGGGACGCACAGAAGGAACTGAGGACCTATTTGAGTTTACAAGGCCAAAGGCAAGAGCAAATGACACAACAGTGCCTTGAGTGTCTTGAGAGAAGGGAGCCACTCGTAGGGGCACCGTGCTTACAGAAGCCCTGGTAGAGAAGGTGCTTCCTTTATACAGCCAGAGGCCCCTCATGGCTCAGTTTCTCCTGCACTGAACTCTTGCTTGGGGTCTATCTCCCCTCGTTAAAGAGCCCATCACAGCTCTGCGTGTTTGCTCCTGTGGTCCCTGATGAGCAGAGTAAGATTCAGAATAAAGGAAGGATCTAAATCCACCATGTTTGTTACTTATCAGAATCAACAGTGGTTCTCAGCAGTAGAAAAAACGCTCATAGGCCGGCACCGCGGCTCACTAGGCTAATCCTCCACCTTGCGGCGCCGGCACACCGGGTTCTAGTCCCGGTCGGGGCGCCGGATTCTGTCCCGGTTGCCCCTCTTCCAGGCCAGCTCTCTGCTGTGGCCCGGGAGTGCAGTGGAGGATGGCCCAGGTGCTTGGGCCCTGCACCCCATGGGAGACCAGGAAAAGCACCTGGCTCCTGCCATTGGATCAGCGCAGTGCACCGGCCACAGCGCGCAGGCCGCAGCGGCCATTGGAGGGTGAACCAACGGCAAAGGAAGACCTTTCTCTCTATCTCTCTCTCTCACTGTCCACTCTGCCTGTAAAAAAAAAAAAAAAAAAAAAAAAAAAAAAAAAAAAACTCATAAAAACCCTTTCCTTTCCTTACCTGGCATAAGACATTGCAAGACAGAAGGCTGCGATTCTTCTGCAGGTTAAGGAGGGACTTCCCACACCTGAACCGTCTTCCCCAGCACCTCAGGAGTGTGCTCCCTTCTCAGGATGCCACATCCTCCTGTCCTGGTTTCTGCCAAGAGTCAGCTGTTTCTCCATGGCTCCCATTCCAAGGTCGCCAAGAGAAAAAATCTGATACCTACAAATTTCAGATTTTCTATGTTGCCAAGTACGAAGTCATGAATGGGGTGAATGCCTTTCAGTGAAAAACAGAAAACATAGCAAAGAATGTATGGGAGCAAAGCAAGAAAACTAAGAAAGCGAGAACCAAGATCTGAGGAGGGAATGTGCGCTTTCCAGACAAGACTCTCAAAGTGGAAAGGAGTCTCCCAGAGGCCCATTCATAAACTGACCTGAGGACTCAGAAAGGCAGGAGGCCTCAGCAGGAAGGTGTCTGCACTGAGGAGTGAACTTGACTGTGAACTTGACTGGAGTCCCCATGCACAGGTGCAGTACCTGGCCCTGAGGACAACCCGGTCCCTTTGTACAGGCTTCTGCAATGTTGTGGTCCTCCCTCTTCTGAGCCTTAAGTGACGGCTGCTGCCACCTCTGGCCTAGGAGAAGACAGATTCAGAACACTCCATGTCTGCTCCCTGCCTGGCCATTGACTCCAGGTTTGACCCTTAAATCATAAACACCCTTCACTGGAGAATGCCCAGCCTGGAAAAGCAACTTTTTTCTGTTTCCAGTGGATTTATCATGTCTTGCCCAGGACTCTTCTACCTCCCTTCTCAGGCTTCTGCCACTCGCTCCCGGTTAGTCCCTCTGCTCAGCACTGCAGCCGAGGAAAGGAAACACATCTCCATGTCCCTTTTTTGTAGTCTTCGTGGACAGGGAGCATTGCGGGGTGGTGGGGGAGAAGAAGGAAACATCTGATCCAAGTAGGCCAGGAGCCAGAAGCTTCCTCCGGGTCTCCCACATGGGTGCAGGGGCCCAAGAACTTGAGCCATCTTCTGCTTTCCCAGGCCATAGCAGAGAGCCGGATCAGAAGTGGAACAGCCAGGACTCAAACAGGCACCCATATGGGATGTCGGCACTGCAGGAGGTGGCTTTACCCACTATGCCACAGTGCCAGCCCCAGAAATTTTTAATTGAAACTTTTTTATGTAAAAAAGATTTGAGATCCATGCTCAGTTTTTTCAATAATAGGCATTTCCATAAACTTGTCAACATACCTTTGTATGATAATATTACTGATCTCTTGAGTCTTCTATGGAGATTAAATTAGGTAATACGTGTACAGGACACAGAACAGAGCCTAGTGTAGAGGGAAGCCCCTGGTGGCTTGAAGCTGACATTATTTACCATGAATTCCACCTTCATGACTTCTTGGAATATTTGTCTGTCAACCGCTCTCATCCTGAAGCTTTCCTGGCTCTCCTCCATTCAACAGTCAACACTCAACAAAAGCAGCATGAGGATTGTGACTGAGACCTCTCTGCTCAGCGGACTTTTTCCAATTAAATTAAAAAGTGTCAAAACTTCATGGCTCAAGTCTAGAGTCCAGAAGGCTTACCCAGCACCCAAGCTCAAGGACAGCTCTCTCCGGTGTAACTGGATTCTGTTTGGACCATGGCGGGAGATGATAAAGACAGACCTGGGTTTTTAATCAAAACCTGTTTCCAAGCTTATCCACTTTCCCAGTTCTCCTGGTGCCTCCCAGCATCCCCTCCCTGGCCCCTTATCTGTACTGTTGCCTGAACGTTTGCAGAAACTTCTTGTTCCCTCAATACTTCATTGTCTTCTTTTCCAGGAGCCAAGCTCTGCCCTCTCCAAGTGAGAATGTGTTTTCATCCCCACCCCCTTCCAGAGTGTCCTTCTCAACCTTCTCCCCACCCAAACACACCCAGGCTATGGTAAGCGTCCTATGGACTAAGGACAAAGGTGCTGGAAGGATGAACGTGTGAGTGACTTCTACATATTAGAGAGTGAAAGAAGTGTTAGAAAGGATATAGAGAAAAAGGAACCCTTGTGCATTGTTGACAGAATGTGTATTAGTACAATCATTACAGAAAATAGCATTGCGTTTCCTCAAAAAATTAAAAACAGAACTATCAGCGGCCAGCATTCATGCTGCCAGTGGCATGGTGGGTTAAGTCACTGCTTGAGATGCAGGCACCCCATATCAGAGCGCCAGTTCAAGTCCAGGCTGCTCCACTTCTGATCCAGCTTCTGGTTAATGCTCCCCCTGGGATGCATCAGATGATGGCTCAAGTGCTCAGGTCCCTGCCAACCATGTGGGGGACCTGAATGGAGTTCCTGGCTCTCAGCTTTGGCCTGGCCCAGCCCTGGCTGTTGTGGCCATTTGGGAAGTGAACCAGCAGACAGAAGATCTCTCTCTCCCCCAGACCCTCTCTCTCTCCTTCCCCCTCCCTCATTCTTTCTTCCTCTTCCTCTCACTCTGACGATCTGCCCTTCAAATAAATCCCTTTCTTCAATCCCAAAAAATGTCTGGTGTATATCCTAAGGAAAAGAAATCAGTATGTTGAAGAGATGCCTGCACTCCCACGTTCATTGCAGCATTATTTGCAATAGCCAAGATATGGTTACAACCTATGTGTTGGATCCATGAATAAGAATGTGGTGTATCATACAAAGCACCAAAAGAAAATCCCACCCTTGGCAACAACATGGGTGATCCTGGAGGTGACTATCTGAAGGGAAATAAGCCAGTGACCAAAAAAAAAAAAAAAATACTACATGAGTGCACTCTCATATATGGACTCTTTTTTTTTTTTTAACTAAAACGATGGTTTTTTAATGGGAACCAGAGGTATGGTTACAATTACGTAGTCCAACACAAAAATCCATGGGCGATCAGGAGTCGGAAGGTTACAAAATAACAAGGGTAACACTGAGTACAGAAGAAAAGCCGCTCCAGAACCTGTCAGGAGCGGACTAATACGGCCGTTCCCTGCGATCCTGTCTGTGCTCACCCCTGGAGTCCATCTTGCCAGGGCCAAAGCCACCTCTGTCCCCACCACCCCGGCCCCCTCGGAAGCCCCCACGGTCCCCGCCACTGCCCCGGTAGCCGCCCCGATCGTAGCCTCCTCGGCCACCGCGACGGTCATCTCCATAGCTACCCACCATGTGAGAACCTCCTGGTCCCCGTCCTGGGCCATCTGGTTTAGGGGCCTTACACTGGTTGCATTCATTCCTCCAAGAGAAGTTCATGTTCTCACATGTAGGATTAGGACACTTCCAGTCCCTGGCTCGCTGTTGTCCCCCGCCACCACCACCTCCACTGGGGAATCCTCCTCGGCCACCACCTCCACTGCCGCTGCCACCGTAGCCTCCACGGCCCATGGGACCTCCTCGCCCTCGGCCTCCACGACCATTGCCACCACCCGGATTGAAGTCAGCTCAGCGAGTAGCAAATGAGACCTTGATAGGATTCTCAGAGAATTCTTTACCGTCAAACCATCAATGGCCGCTTTAGCAGAAGGTGGGTCATCAAATGAGACTGTTGCCTCTCCCTTCAGCTTGCCAGTTTCCCTGTCTGTGTACAAATTAATCATGGGCTGTCCTGTTTTCTTGTTTGTCTTAATAATGCCAATTGCTTGAAGTAGTCAGCCACAGACTCGATGGTGACATTCTCGCCCAGGCCTTGCACAAAGATGGTGTTGTTGTCTGAATTATCCTGTTCGGAGTCATGACGTGATCCTTGGTCCCGAGGGCCACCAAATTTATTGAAGCCACCACGGTCACTTCTGCCCATGCCGCCTCTGCCTCCACGGCCACCTCCACGTCCTCTGGGCTCATAGCCACCACTGCTGCGGTTGTAACCGCCGCCGCCGCCCCTGCCTCGGCCCCCGCGGTCCTGCTGGCCTCCCCCATAGCCACCGCCGCCGCCACTCTGGTCCTGACTGCCATAACCACCGCCACCACCGCTCATGGAGGACTAATCTTGGCCATAGCTCCCTCCGCCACCCCCTCCGCCACCTCCGCTGCTACTGTTGTACTGGTTTTGCTATCCGTAGCCCTGAGGGGGATTATAGGAGCTTTGCTGCTGTCCATAGCTTTGCTGTTGTCCGCCATAGCCAGACTGCTGGCCATAGCCCCCACTCTGGGGCTGCCCATAGCTGCTGCTCTGAGAACTGCCACCGTAACTGCCAGAGGTGTTGCTGGGAGCTGGCTGCTGTCCATAGCCAGGGTATGAAGACTGCTGCCCATAGGATGATTGAGAACTCTGGCTGCTGCCATAGCTGCCAGTTGAGCCATACCCCTGGGGAGCTGACTGAGTGCCATAGCCTGTGTTCAGGGTCTGTCCGTAAGAAGAACCGTAGCTGCTCTGGCCATAGCCTGAAGTGTCTGCTGACTGCCCGTAGCTGCTGTAACTCTGCTGTCCATAGGGCTGATTGCTCTGCTGGGAGTAGCCCTGCCCAGGCTGGGTGGGGTAGGCCCCATAGCTTTGAGTTGCTTGCTGGGTATAGTCTGTTGAGGCCATCTCCGCGCACGCGCACACAGGCCGCCAAGCAACAAGATTCCGACACCTCGGAACACCGACGCCTAGAAGACTCCATATATGGACTCTTAAAAAGCCAAGTTCCAGGGCCAGCGCCGTGGCTCACTTGGTTAATCCTCTGCCTGTGGTGCCGGCATCCCATATGGGCACGGGGTTCTAGTCCTGGTTGCTCCTCTTCCAGTCCAGCTCTCTGCTGTGGCCCAGGAGGGCAGTGGAGGATGGCCCAGGTGCTTGGGCCCCTGCACCCACTTGGAAGACCAGGAGAGGGCACCTGGCTCCTGGCTTTGGATCGGCGCAGCTCCAGCTGTGGCGGCCATTTGGGGAGTGAACCAATGGAGGGAAGACCTTTCTCTCTGTCTCTCTCTCACTGTCTATAACTCTACCTGTCAAATAAATAAATAGCCAAGTTCCTACAGCAGAGAGGGGAATTGGTGGTTGCCAGGGGCTCAGGATAGGGGAAAGCGGGAGAGGCTGGTCAAACGGTACACGCCTCCAGTCACGAAATGAGTGAGATCTGGCATTTAATGTATAGCATACCTGAAGCAGTGCAATGTATGAAGACAAGAAATTTATTCCTCATAATTCTGGAGACTACACAGTCTGTGAAAAAGGTTGGTGAGCACCACACCTCTGCCTCCAAGAAGGCGCCCCCTCCAGAGAGGAGAAATGCTGCGAACTCAGTCATGGGAGGCGCGGCGGACACAGGGGCCCCTCCCTCCTTCACACCCTCTCATATGTGCGCCTAATCCCACCTACTGTGAGCCGGCAGATGAAAGATCTCTCTCTCTCTCCCTCTCTCTCTCTCTCTGACTCCATCCCTCTCTTTCACTCTGCCTCTCAAATAAATAAACAAGCCTTTGTTAAAGTGGTAAATATGAGAAGCTACAGATGTGTTAATTAACTCAGTGTACTAATTTTACAATATATGCATACTTTAAATTGTCACACTGTACACCTTAAATATATAAAATCTTTGTTAATTGCACCTTAAAATTGTAAATATTTTTTGGGGAGAATACAGGAGGTAATGGATACAGAACACCTCTCCTGAATACCTCAGCCTCCATGGGGGTTTGGCTCCAAGATGTCCCCCACCCACAGATACCAAAATCCAGTTGCTCAAGTTCTTTATATGAATGGCACAGTATTTACATAAAACCTACACTCACTCCCACCCCTATCCCATACTGTCAGCCTTTCATACCCATGGGTTCCTTTTTTTTTTTTTTTTTTTTTTTTTTTTTTGACAGGCAGAGTGGACAGTGAGAGAGACAGAGAAAGGTCTTCCTTTTGCCGTTGGTTCACCCTCCAATGGCCGCCACGGCCGGCGCAACGCGCTGATCCGAAGGCAGGAGCCAGGTGCTTCTCCTGGTCTCCCATGTGGGTGCAGGGCCCAAGGACTTGGGCCATCCTCCACTGCACTCCCAGGCCATAGCAGAGGGCTGGCCTGGAAGAGGGGCAACTGGGACAGAATCCAGCACCCCGACCGGGACTAGAACCTGGTGTGCCGGCGCCGCTATGCGGAGGATTAGCCTGTTGAGCCACGGCGCCGGCCACCCATGGGTTCCTTAGGCATGAATTCAACCAACTGTGGATCAAATATATTTGGAAAAAAAAAAACACATCTGCACTAAACATGTACGTGCTATTTTTCCTTTCTATTATACATATAAAAATCTGTTTAACAACTATTTACATAGCATTTGCATTGCATTCAGTATCATCAGTAATCCAGAGATGACTTCAAGTATGCGAGAAGAGGTGGATAGGGTGCACACAGTCACCAGGCCATTTAATGTCAGAGACTTGACTATCAGAAGATTACCATGTCCATGAGAGTCTTAGACCAATCTCCCACAAGTGCCAAGGGCAGCTATGCTTTAAATCATCTATAGATTATTTATAATACCTAATACAAAGTAAATACTATGTAAGTAGTGGTTATACTGCATTGTTTAGGGAATGACAAGAAAAAAGTCCATAAGTATTCAGTACACATGCTATTTTGTGAATATTCTTTTTTAAGATTTATTTATTCATTTGAAAGTCAGAGTTATACAGAGAGAGGAGAGGCAGAGAGAGAGAGCAGTCCTCCATCCGATGGTTCACTCCCCAATTGGCCGCAATGACTGGAGCTGTGCTGATCCGAAGCCAGGAGCCAGGAGCTCCTTCTGGGTCTCCCATGCAGGTGCAGGGGCCCAAGGACCATCCTCGACTACTATCCCAGGCCATAGCAGAGAGCTGGATTGGAAGAAGAGCAGCCAGGACTAGAACCGGCGCCCATATGGTATGCCAACACTTCAGGCCAGGGCTTTAACCCACTGTGCCACAGCGCCGGCCCCTTGTGAATATTTTTGATCCACAGATGATTTAATGTATAGATGTGGAACCCTTGGATGTATAAAAGCCAACTGTACTTCCAGACCTAGACATTTCCTCTCGAGTGTGATTGGGTACACTAAGAGACAGACACAGACTTCAGCCAAACAGGTTTTACTAAAGCTCAGAAATCTACGGAGGTCAGACTCAAGACAGATTTATCTTCTGTTTTGTGGCCTTGGACTTCAAAGCACACATTCAGTGCCACGGTAAATTTGGCTTCTCCTTGGCCTTCACACAGCACAGTTTTCCACTCACACAGAAAACGTAGAACTTCTCAGTCTTGGTGCATTTGTCACGGCAGTTGCCATGAAGATTCCAACATTTTTCAGTGCTGCCTAATAGAAAGATAAAAAAGAGGGGAACCGTTATCACTCATGAGTGTAAACAGGTACCAGATTGAGAGAATCAGCAGAGCCAGACAGGAAGGGGGACCGGCTTTCATTTTTAATATTCATTTATTTATTTGAAAGTCAGAGCTACAGAGAAGGAGAGGGAGAGGCAGAGAGAGGGAGGAAGATCTTCCATCTGCTGGTTCACTCCCCAAATGGCCACAACAGCCCAGGCTGGGCCAGGCCAAAGCCAGGATCCAGGAGCTTCTTCTGGGTCTCCCATGTGGGTATAGAGAGGCCCAAGGACTTAAACCATCTTCTTCCATTTTCCCAGGTGCATTAGCAGGGAGCTGGATTGGAAGTGGAGTAGCTGGGACACAAACCAGGGCCCATATGGGAGCCAGCACTGCAGGCAGCGGCTTTACCCACTAGGCCGCATTGCCAGGCCTGGGGTGGGGGTGGGGGGGACTGTTTAAGAAAGCAGAGTCACCCTAGATAGGTAGGATGGTAACTATAATCTCACATCCTCTCTGGCTACCCCAATCCAAATCCAGCCCCCCATGAATGTCCCCTCACAGAGATTCAGGGGATCACAGTGGTTAATATCATGGACTCTTGGAACACACAGACTTGGATTGGGAATCTGCATCACAGGCCAACTGGAAGAGCTTGTACAGGTTACTTCTCTCACTGCACCAATTTCCTCTTTTCCAAAAAGAAGATAGAACACCTGCCTCAGAACAGCGCCTGTCTCCAGTCCTGGCTCCACTTCCATTTCCAGCTTCCTGCTAATGCACACATGGGATACAGCAAGTAATTGCTCAAGAGCGTGAGACTGTGCCACCCACGTGGGAGACCTGGACTGAACTCCTGGCTCCTGCCTCGGCCTGCTGCAGCCCTGGCTGATCCAGGTATCTGGGGAATGAACTGGCAGATGAGACACCGATCTCTCGCTCAATCCCTCTCTCTCGCTCAACCTCTCTCTCTCTCAATCTCTCTCTCTCTCTCTCTCTCTCTCCCCACTGCCCTTCTTTCTCAGGCTTTCAAATAAAATCAAAATAAATAATTTTTTAAAAATATGTTTATTTTGATGCAAAAAATTTAATTCATGCATAGCTTCAAAATAAACATTTTCCATAAACTTTTTGATAATCTCTCATATGCTTAGACTTCAATTTTTTGCACCAAGACAAACCTATCTTTTATTTAGATTTTGCCATGAACTTTTTGATGTGCCCTCATGGTACAAACTACACTCAATAAAAATAGAAATAGAAAAATATATGAAAACACAAACTGAAAGAGAATATAGCATGCAGGACAATATTGACACACTGCAAGATAGAGTCTAGTATAATTATCGAACATTACAAAGAAAGAAAAAAATACTTCGGGTACCCAAGCCACATACAAAAAAAGCAAGTGATATAAGGGGAAGAAAATTAGACCACACTTAAGATTCTTTGGCAACAATACTTTATGCCAGGGGAAAAAAATAGTGTCATGGATTCAAGCTACTTAAGGAAAGAAAAAAACAAGTAAACAATGTTATATATAGCAAAACTGACTTCCAAGTACAAAGAGCAAAAACAAATTCATATCAACATACTGAAGCCTGGGAAACAGTGTTCCCATGTGCTTTTCCTGAGGAAAGAGCTTTAGACAAACAAATGAGAGGGGTATTGAGAGAGGAATAAATATTAAATATAAAATTACTTGTAGAAGGACTAAAATTAAACAGACTTTAAAAAAAAGAGAGTAGGGTATGTAATAAAGAATTCATATGTCCTGAAAAAATAGATACAGTGCAATATAAATGTGAGAGCATAATGGTGAGAGCATATGCAGAAATTTTAATTTGTTTAAGTTATCATGCTATTGTGGTAATACTGGTATTATTACACTGACATACCGTATATGGAATGAGAGACAAGTCAAATGAGTGACTTAACTATATCCTGTAGCCTTGAGAACCAGAATTCTCAGTGTAAGGGAAAAAATTTTGATGTCATAGAGAAGACTGGTTCTGAATTTGAGTTCTGAATTGGAATTGGGAGTACTAGTATGAACTCATGGGTACTTTACTTTTAGATGGATAGGGGAGGCAGGGAGAGGTTTTTCCATCTCTGGTCACTGAAAAATCTTAGAACAATGACTAATGTATAGAAATCAGTATTCCTAGCATCCACATTATAGGTTTAAAATTTCATCTCCCACCAAAATAAAATAAACCAAGGCTTCTTGGAAATATGGCTGATTCCAGTTCTTGGGCAGACAACTATAAAACAAATTTGAAACATTCTGTCATATCAGATACCAAGGAAGATACCAAAGATGCATGGGAGTATACCAAAAAGATTCATGAGTCAAATTAAAAAGGTCAAGAATTGAACAATTTATATATCAACAGGGGTACTCATTGCAGAACTCATGGCTTAGAACCAGGTGTTCAAACTAATATTTAGGAGAAAATCAATCGCTCAACCTCAGAGGTTGATAGAAAACTAATGCATTAGCTTGCAAACTCATAAACAAAGATAGAGTCAAGTATTTATCCTGCCTTTCCTCTCTAAACCCTAAACCCCAAGGTAACCAAAGAGGAGACTTTGACAGCAGTTCAGCTAATAAACAAATGCTCTTCCCACCGCACCTGCACGGCTCAGCCCCTCACTTCATACAAGCCTTTGTTCAAATGTCACTTTCTCTTTGGGGCATTCCCTTAACACCCCTTTTTAAACTGAAAACAGCCCCTCTGATACTTGCCGCCTCCTTTCCTGTTTAATCTACTCATCGCCTCCCCCAACAGAATTGTGAGCTCCAAGAGGAAGGGGATTCTGTTTGGTTCGTTGGTTGGTTGGTTCACTGCTCTCTCTCCAGCAACTATCACAGTGACTGGCACATGGGATCTACTCAATAGTATTTGTTGAATGAGTGAACTACTTAATTAAGAATGACATATAAACTGCCCCAAAATCCAACTGCCATCAGGGGAATAAAGGGTTAGGTGTGGGGTGAAAGTAGATACACTGAAAGACCAAACTTTCATCCAAAACAGAATGAACGAGTCTAAGAGGCTGTTTTAAATCAGGTGAGATGAATACAATTGTCTCCTGAGTTTATGTCCAGTCCCTCTTCCCTTTCCAACTCCTGACTTTCCGTAGTAGCAGGATAGAGATTACTAGAAACATTCAGATGAAGCAGAGAAAATAAGAAGCTACATTTTTTTTGCACATCAAAATTTCAGTGTGTCCAGTGTAGACCCCTCAACCTAATTTATTATTTCACATGGAGAAATGAGTGAATTTCAATTCAGTGGAGCCAAGTTTTTCTGGGGGGATTAGAAAGCTAGCATGGCAGGGCAGGATCTAACTCAAGATCTGGGAGCTCTTCCCTGTTGCCCTAGACAAACTGGCATTTCACATGCCACCTGTCAGCCCATCCTCCCACGGGCCCTGAGGGACCCTGACCAAGACCCGTTCTCCACCTCCTGCTCCTCCCCTGAAGCAGCCTAGGTTACCTGGAGTGCCCTGGGACAAGAGCAGCAGCATGGTCAAAGTCAGCCAAAGAATCTTCATGACTTCAGTTAGCCCACAGAGCAGTCTCAGTTCTGGTGAGGTGACAAAGAAATGAGGACGAGCTCGGATTCTTCGCTCTTCTGATCAGCTGGGATATGTGTGTCCTTTGCACGTGTCCCAGCTGCCCACGGGTACAGTCTGCTCTGGCACAGCCTGCCTTCCTTGCATGCAGTCACCATCCCCCGCAGCCACGCTGTGGGCCACGCACCCCTGGGCTGACTTTCCTCCCTTTGTCCACTTTCACCTTTTAGGAACCAGCAAGAATAAATCATATCCCAGCCAAAGGGGTATTTTTAAACTATATTTCATCTCTTGTTACAACCCAGCTAATATCCCCCAGGACTCCACATCACACCTAGGAAAAAATTCCACCATCTCTACTATGCCTTACCAAGTCCTGCATCGTCGGATCGATCATCATTATTGGTCTATAAACCATGGATCATGGTGTGATTGCAAGTTAAGCACGTTCCTTTGTAAAAGCAATTGTCCCATTTGGGAGCTGAGGAAGACAGAGGGGAAGGCATTCATTCAGACCTTAAAGAAAATAGGTCTTTGGGATTCCTCACCAAGAAAAAGAGGTCCTCCTGCCTAACATGCTCCGTTTCGGTTAGGATTTGGGCACTGTGGGTGAGAGAGGGCAGAAGTGAAAATATTCTCTGTCCTGGCTGCAACACTTAGTAGCTTCCTCCAGGTCTCCCATAAAGGCGCAGGGGCCCAAGCACTTGGGTTATCTTCAGCTGCTTTCCCAGGCCATTAGCAGGGAGCTGAATCAGAAGAGGATCAGCCAGGACTCAAGCTGGCGCGCATATAGGATGCTGGCCTTGCAAGCAATGGCTTAGCCCGTTATGCCACAACACCAACCCTCCAGTGTGTATTTTATAACTACAGCACTTCTCTGTTCAGATGCTGGCCCCTAGAATTTAATTCTTAGTCATTATCTCAATAAAACCTCCTTCTTTTAAGGCTTATCATTTTCAGTGGGTAGTTTTTAACCCTTTAAAAGGAGCTGCTCCAGTTTTCTCATTTCCCAAACAATGGGAAGAAAAAGGCCAACGGGGCCAGCACTGTGGCACAGTGGGTAAAGCTGCCACCTGCAGTGCCAGCATCCCATATAGGTCTCGGTTCGAGTCCCAGCTGCTCCACTTCCAATCTAGCTCTCTGCTGTGGCCTGGGAAAGCAGCAGAAGATGGACCAAGTCTTTGGGCCCCTGCACCTGCATGGGAGACCAGAGGAAGCTCCTGGCTCCTGGCTTCGGATCAGCTCAGCTCCTGCTGTTGCAGCCATCTGGGGAGTGAACCATCAGATGGAAGACCTCTCTCCCTCTCTCTCTTTCTCTTTCTCTTTCTCTGCCTCTGCCTCTCTGTAATTCTGCCTTTAAAATAGATAAATAAATCAAAGCAAGAAAGAAAGGAAAAGGCCAGCATGGCTGAAGAGTGAGGAGAAACTGGTATAAGGTGAGGTCAGCGAGGTGAATAGCAGCTGGATCGTGCAAGCCAGGGAGACGAGTTGGACTGTTATCCCTCATGCAAAAGACAGCCATCAGTCAGTTTTACATAACTGATATTTTCTATTTATTTACGTACTTATTTATTTGAAAAGCAGAGCGACAGAGACAGAAGGAGAGACAGAGAAGGAGAGAGAGCTCCTCCATCAGTTGGTTCACTCCCCAAACGGTCACAACAGCCAGGGCTGGGCCAGGAGCCAGGAACTCCATCCGGGTCTCCCACATGGGTGGCAGGGGTCCAAGTTCTTGGACCATCTTCCGCTGCCTCCCCAAGGTCATTGGCAGGGAGCTGAAACAGAAGAACAGCTGGGATTACAATTGGCACTCTGATATGGGACGCCAGCATTGCAAGCTGCAACAACCTGCTGCACCACAACACTGCCCTCCCAATTAATCTCTTAAAAGATGAGTGTGGAAGCTCAGCGAAGGACGAAAAGTCCAAAGTTGAGACTGGAATGCCCACCTGAGTCTCTGAGCTGAGAGTAAAGTATATCTGGCTCCCAAAAGGAACACCTAGCGGCCATCACCTGAACACACAGATGACCGCCCTAAGGTGAAGCTGCTGTATTGCAGGACATGGTATTTTCAGGCTCTTAGTATTGGAAATCACACTCCAAAAAGGCTGACCAGTTTGCATTTCCATGAACAAAATACTGCTCTTTCCCAGTATCCTAGAAAACTCTGAGATTATCAAGAAAACATTCTCACCAATGAGTGGCATGACGGTACCTCAGTGTCACTGGTTTCTCTGATCCCTACTCACATGAGAAGGTTGGCTGTCCTGTGGGAAGGATCGAAGGATTATAAAAACAGGGGAGGCTGGAGCAGATGGGGGGTAGGGGTCAATCTCCCCATTACCTTACGTGGTTCTCGAGGTGCTGACAAGGCACAGTCAGCAAAAGAACACAGCGATCCAGGTTTTCAACTCCTAAATGGATTCTCCGACTGTCCTCATAAGACCCGAAGTCTCTGAAACATGGAGATCAAGTGTCTTTCCCCTTGACCTCAACTCCCAAGTACACTGTGTGGCTCTTGTAAAGCTGTAGTCCATCCCCAGGCCTGTCATTTGAAGAGACTCAGTCAACCACTAATTTTGCTCAGGTTTTGAAGCCTTTGTCAGGTGTAACCATCATGGGCTGTGTTAGCAAAAGGTGACAAGGGAGACTGGCCAGGGAGCAGAGGAACACTGCACCATGTGTGCACGTAGCCTGTCCAAGGAGAGTCAGCATGGCCAAGTTCTTTTTACAGAATAGTTTTACAGTTACAAAACAGAAATTGTGGAATGGTACAGAGTTCCCCTCTCCCCCACACTCAGAACCCCTGTTATTAACACCTCGTATTAGTGTGAGGTATTTATCACCACGAATGAACCACAGCCATCCTCTCTCTGCTTCCAGCCCTCTGACCAATGTGACCCCAGAGTCACCATCAAACTTTTCTCCACGAACTCAACCAACAGGCCGCCACCTTGTTGGGCTAACGTCTTCCAGTGGCTCCTACCCCAGCTCCCTTAGCAGTCCCACCACAGGCCTGGAAGTGGTCTGTTTCCTTGGCTCACCCACCCATGCCAGGGCTGGCTGCCGACTTTCCTCTAATCCTTACAACCCTTTGCTTTTCCAACTCCTCCTACAGTGGACTAGAGTCTAAATCTTAACCACAAATTTCGTATTCCATCATACTGACTGTTCTGTTTCCCGGACTGAGCTTTAAATAACACGCTTGAAAAGCTGAGCGCCCTGAACAGCAATGAACGCCATGGCCATGGGGCACGCCCAGACTTTTGGAACCAAGTCCCTTCCCAGCCTCTCTTCTCCTCTTCCTTATAAAGACTTTAGGGAGAATTATTTGCATTTGCCAACCTCACTCGTTTACTTATCTATCTTCAACCCCGTTCAATATGTTTGCTGTCCCTACAGAAATAGTTTTCACTGTTATCTTATCCGGATCTGCTTCTATTCCCTTGACCTCTGGATCAAGCAGGGTCTGCTTGGGAAACAGAGATCAAGTAAGCATTGGGAACAGAGGCTGTTTCATAGAGGGGAACTGCTTACACGTTGTTGGAAGATTGAAAGAAGGAAAGAGGACCCTGTGGAAATGTGCATTATAGTAACTAGGGATGCAGCTACCATCTTAGGGCTGAGGAACCCAAAAGAAACAGTAGTTTTCCAGGCCAGCATTGTGACATAGCACATAAAGCTGCTGCCTGCGATGCCGGCATCCCTTGTGGGCACCCGTTCGTGTCCCGGATGTTCCACTTCTGATCCAGCTCCCTGCTAATGTGCCTGGG
This sequence comes from Oryctolagus cuniculus, assembly GCF_964237555.1. Classification (NCBI taxonomy): domain Eukaryota; kingdom Metazoa; phylum Chordata; class Mammalia; order Lagomorpha; family Leporidae; genus Oryctolagus; species Oryctolagus cuniculus. The sequence goes on along the minus strand of NC_091442.1, from coordinate 26,224,060 downwards.
AAAAGCAGCATAGGATGGCCTAAGTCCCTGGGTCCCTGTATCATGTGGGAAACCCAGAAGAAGCTCTTGGCTCCTAGTATCAGACTGGCACAGCCCTGGCCATCATAGCCATTTAGGAAGTGAACTAGTGGATGGAAGATTCTCTCTCTCTCTCTCTCTCTCTCTCTCTCTCTCTCTCTCCCTTATAACTCTTTCAAATAAATAAATAAATAGAAAGAAGAGAGAGAAAGTTTCAAAACCTGAGTTCAAAGGAGGGACCCCAAATGGTTGGTGCCTGGATCTGCGACGGGGGCGCAGCCAGGTGCCCAGGAGGATTGCCTTGAAGGAAGGTCCACTGTGTGATTTGTGCAGGGCAGTGGCTCTGGCTGTGGGCACTTGAGAGGGCACAGAGAGCAGGCGCTCCAAACTCTACCTCTCGCTACCATTTCCTCCCAGTTTTTGCTGCAGTGGCATCCTGTTTCTCATTTTCAGCACCAATATGAGCCTTTGTACAGACAACCTCTGCCTGGAACCCCCTTTTGGTTCACCTACCGGTGGCTTTGGTGTTCATTCTTCAAAACAGGACAAAGCCTTCCTTCATCTTCTGGAATCGTGTCTGTAGTGCCCCCTGCTGGCACCTTGGCTTGGGCTGTTTGGAACTGGGTGGACTGGCCCAGATGGTCTTGGTCCATGGATCTCGTTGGCTGACCTAAATGACGACTAGGAGGCATGGGTGTGGCTCCACACTGTGGCCATCAGAGGGCACGTGAGAGTGACGTGTACTCCAGTTGACCACAGGGAGCAGCAGCCAGAGAGGCCAGGCACTCCCCCATCTCCCTGTTAGCTTCGCATCGCTTGCGGCTTCACCTTCGGTGGTCTGCGGCCATGAAGCTCCTTTTGCTGACTTTGGCTACGCTGCTGCTCTTGTCCCAGCTCACTCCAGGTAACCAGGACCTCCTCAGGGGGAGGGGCAGGGTGTGGAGACTGAGGCCTGGCCAGGGAATCCCAAGGAAGCCCTGGCTAGCAGCGGGTGCCAGGGCTTAGGTACTTAGGAACCGACTACAATGTCCAGAACTGCTCGCTCAGCCTCCTCCACCCCTCATGCCCCTGCTCAGCTCCAGGGAGCAGGTGCAGGTGGCCTGGTGTGTGAGGAAGAGTAGAAGGGGTAGGCAGGGGAGGTAGAAAAGAGAAGAGGGCAATAGTGGCCCTGTTAGTCTCCAGAATAATCTAGGCTTTGTGAAGATTGCAGCCACCTCAAGGGGACAGCGAAGCTGGCATGTGCTGTTGCTAACTGTGCCAGACTGTGCTGGGTGCCAGGACCAGAAAGATACATGATATAGGCCTAGGCAGAGGGCTGAATGGCGTTTACAAGCCAGGCTAGGAGAAGATGAGGCCAGAGGGGCCAGAGCACCAAGCAGAGGCAGCAGGGCTCCTGCCAGGAATCCCCCGTCCTGGGAAGTGCACGGAGGTCAGAAAGCGAGAAGAGGAGGAAGGACAAAGGCTGCCCCGGGCACAGAGATCGGCTTATGCCAAGGTGCAGATGTAGGAGAGAGCATGGGGCCTTCAGGAGTTCTCCCGAAAGGAGGCGTGGGTTGGGGAACAGGGAGGGGTGAAGCTGAGGAAGCCATCAAGGTCCAGGTCCGGATGGGGCTTGAATGTCATGGGGGGAGCCATGGAAAAGCTTAAGCAGAAAGTGACCTTGGCGGACCCACCCCTTCCTCCAACGCTGGTGCCGGCTCCCTGCCCCCTCCTGCCCCTCTGGCAGAAGCTTCTGCCCACCCCAAGGTTGCTAGAACCTGCCCCCACCTTTCTAACTCTATGAGCCCACCCCAACCCCAGCTGCTCCAGGTGTCTAATTCCTCATTTCTCAAACTGCTCTAACAATATCAAAGGGAGGGAACAACAACACTGACACATTGAAACTGTGATGGGGCCGGGGCGGGGGGGTGTAGCTTCTTTATTTTCTGTAACTCAACTGAACTTTCTGGAAACTTCCATGTGGGAAAGCCAGTGGAAAGGCAAGGCAGGAGGGGGTGCATGGAGGCTGTAGCTAAACTCAGTAGTTCACCGTAAGTCTTTCCTGGTTTAAAACGGTTTCCAAGCTAACTCAGTTTCTTGAACAATTATCCAGTCTCTCAGCATGTTGCCTTCCATCTGCTTCCCTTCTCCTTCCCAGGACAGCTCTGGGTTTCACTTGATATGTTGCTGATTAATTAACTGGTTCATTCAATAAGTGTGGCTGAGTGGATTTCATGTTCCTAGCACTGTGACAGGTTTCGGAGGTAGAGCAGCAAACAAACAGAACAAAATGAGATAAGCAAAATCTGTGTCCTGGATCTTGCACGCTACTGGAACACCCAGAGAACTGAGGAAACCCACAAAGAAGATGGTGCATCAGATAAGGGATAGGACTAGCAAATAGGCAGGAGAGGAGAGAGCAAATACCAGGGCAGATGCATTTGCCATTTTTTGGTCCAGTAGCTCACTGTAACCTGACGAAGCATAGGGGTCAGTGGAAGCTGGAGGGAACGACAATCAAAGGCCCTGGGGCAGGTGTGGAGGTGGAATAGAGCCCTGTGCTGCCCACTCACTGACATCTGGAATGCCGTCCCTCACTGGGTGTGCTCAGTGAGTGTCTTGCTAGTGCTTGCTACTAGATCATGTGGCTGGCGAAATCTCCTGGCCCTGTTGGGGGTTCCCTGGAGTCAGCCCTTCATCTCAGACAAACTTTCCATCTCTTCTCTGGATGAAGGGTGTCCACACATCCCTCATTGTCTTCTGCATTGGAATCCTCTCTTGGCAGGTCCCTCAGGCTCTCAGCTCAGCACTGGTTTTCCTGTCACCATCAGAGTCAGAGGAACTTGGTGGCCTTTTGGATCTATTCTCTGCTACAGGGTAACAGAGGGGAGTCCAGCCACTTCCATCAGCCACTTTAATCCCCTTCCAGGTAGCACCACGATGTGCTTTATCCATGCTGAAGAGCTGGCTATTTCTTTTGTTTGCTTGTTTGTTTTTAAGATCTACTTTTTTTTATTTTACCTGAAAGGCAGAGTTACAGAGAGAGAGAGAGAGAGAGAGAGAGAAACAGAGTGACACAGGGAGAGATCTTCCATCTGCTGGTTCACTCCCCAAATGGCCACAAAGGCAGGGACTGGGTCAGGTCAAGGCCAGGAGCCAGGAGCTTCTTCTGGGTCTCCCATATGGGCACAGGGGTCCAAGCACTTGGGCCATCTTCTGCTGCTTTCCCAAGTACATTAGCAGGGATCTGCATTAGAAGTGGAGCAGCCGAGACTTGAACCAGTGCCCATCTGGGATGGACAGAATCACAGACAGCAGTTTTACCCGCTATACCACAACACCAGCCTCAAGAAATTTCAGGCTCCTGGAAATTTCAAGGAGCTGTGCTCTGACAGCCTGGGAGTAAGTGCTCTCTGCTCTGGCAATTTCTCCAGACCGATCCGCCTGTTCCTAGCATGAGACCTTCTTACTCTGGCCTTTCTCACGTTGCTTAGCTCCACTTCCCAGGTGCACAGTTACGTCAGCAGGCCACTAGTAGGGGAGCAATGGAGGCCTGTCCCCTAGTTTGCAGGTGGGATATATCACCCACCCCTCCATTACACTTCTTCCTAGCACCTGGAGTCGTCCTCTGTACTTTCATCCTTCTCTAATTAATCAAATATAAGAGTAGCCTCAAGGCTATTTCAAAATGTTCATGGAAAAATGAACCTAAAAGGTAAGAATTTTGATGCAAAAAAAATTTGAAATCCATGCATAGTTTTTTCATTATACACATTTTTGATGAGCTTTCTGAAGATCACTTTTGTCTTGCATGGAAATAGATTTGTCTTTTACTCCCTTTTCTATGAACTTCCCTATTTCTCCAATGGTTCTTCCTGCTCTCAGTAGACTGGAAGTTCTCTGAGGGCAGGCATCTGTCTCTAACTGGCTTGTGGTTTTACCTCTGGGCATAAGCCTCTCAGACTGTATACATGTGTGTGTTTCCCTAGGATAGCCATCTGGAAAAGAAATTGCTAGGTAAACACTGCACAATTCTTTTTTTTTTTAAGATTTATTTATTTATTTGAAAGTCAGAGTTAGAGAGAGAGAGAGAGAGAGAGAGAGAGAGGTCTTCCATCTGATGGTTCACTCCCCAATTGGCTGCAACAGCCGGAGCAGTGCTGATCTGAAGCCAGGAGCCAGGAGCTTCTTCTGGGTCTCCCACACGGGTGCAGGGGCCCAAGGACTTGGGCCATCTTCCACTGCTTTCCCAGGCCATAGCAGAGAGATGGATGGGAAGTAGAGCAGCTGAGTCTCGAACCGGCGCCCATATGGGATGCCAGACTTCAGGCCATGGCATTAACCCACTCCGTCACAGCGCTGGCCCCACACTGCACAATTCTTAAGTCTTTGCTAAGCAGTCTCCAAAGAGGGTGACCACAAAAAGTGTAGGAGTAACTTTCCTTTTGATCTCACCAACAGTTCATTTTGACACTTTTGAATTAAATATTGAGATTCTGTTTTTAAATGGTGAGGGGTTTCATTATCTTTCTATGAAATAAAACACAGAATCACAGATATTGAAACCCACCTAAAATAGAGGTGCAGTTTAACCAATGGTATTAAATGACATTCTTGTAACCAATATCCAGGGGAATAAACAGAACACTGACAGCCGCTACAAAAGCCCTCTCTCGACGCCCCCAACACAAATGTCTCCCTCCCTCAAACTAAGCGCTATTTTTACTTTTTAGTAGTTGATTCTTGGCATTTTTCAAGGCAGAGAGATGGATACACAGAAAGAGAGATCATCCACCTACTGGTCCACTCCCCAAATGCCCACAACAGCCAGGTCGAGGCTAGGCCAAAGCCAGGAGGTCGGAACTCCATCCAGATCTCCTGCCGGGGGGGGGGGGGGGTGGCACTTGAGCCATCACCTGCTGCCTCCCAGGAAGCGCATTAGCAGCAAGCTGGATTGAGGCAGAGGAGGCACGACTCAAACCAGGCCCTGACAGGAGATGTGCTGTCCAGAGCCACGACTTAACCAGTCAGCCAAAATGTCTGCCCCCAGTCTTTGTATTTCTTGATAGTCTCATTATTAAGGTTGCACTTTTTTTTTTTTTTTTGACAGGCAGAGTGGACAGTGAGAGAGAGAGAGAGAGAGACAGAGAGAAAGGTCTTCCTTCTGCCGTTGGTTCACCCTCCAATGGCCAACACGGCTGGCGCACTGCGGCTGGTGCACCACACTGATCCGATGGCAGGAGCCAGGTACTTATCCTGGTCTCCCATGGGGTGCAGGGCCCAAGGACTTGGGCCATCCTCCACTGCACTCCCTGGCCACAGCAGAGAGCTGGCCTGGAAGAGGGGCAACCGGGACAGAATCCGGTGCCCTGACCGGGACTAGAACCCGGTGTGCCGGCGCCACAGGCGGAGGATTAGCCTAGTGAGCTGCGGCGCTAGCCTAAGGTTGCATCTTAGACACCCTATCCATGTGGTTAAAATCTGATGTCTCCTGGTATTCTTTTAATTTTTCAATTTCCTGATTCCATCTTCATCCATTTCTGCTGTTTACAACTTGTCTGTTAAAAAGCATGGGTCACTGCTGGCGCCTCACACTGGGTTCTAGTCCCGGTTGGGGCGCCGGATTCTTTCCCGGTTGCCCCCCTTCCAGGCCAGCTCTCTGCTGTGGCCCAGGAGTGCAGTGGAGGATGGCCCAAGTGCTTGGGCCCTGCACCCCATGGGAGACCAGGAGAAGCACCTGGCTCCTGCCATCGGATCAGCGAGGTGTGCTGGCTGCAGCGCACCGGCTGCGGCGGCCATTGGAGGGTGAACCAACGGCAAAAGGAAGACCTTTCTCTCTGTCTCTCTCTCTCACTGTCCACTCTGCCTGTCAAAAAAAAAAAAAAAAAAAAGTATGGGTCATTTGACCTATAACTGCCCACAGCACAGATTCCGCTGATTGAATTCTCAAAGTATATTCCTCTGACTTCTGTATGACATGAAAATTGGTAGCTGGGTCCAGAGGTTTGATGACTCTCAAGTTCTATCCTTTTTGGCAAAACCTCTTCGTGGTAGAATGTTCTTTCATTGGAAGGCACATAATACCTGGTTGTCTCCTTTTTAGTAATAATAGCAATAGTATTAATAGCACTCATTGATGCTCAAAGTCTAGACTCCTTCATTCCCTGAGCATTGTAGAATGGCGGTATTCCATAGTGTGATTTTGCGCTAGTCAGCTGGCACACACCTTATCTACCATGTGGTTACTCAGCAGTAAGTTCATATAGGAAAGGCACACTAATGCTGGGAGATTTCTTTGTTGTGGACCTGCAGGATAATGAATGAATTCCCTGCCATCTCTGTATTTGATACATTTTCATTCATTACAATGTTTGTTCTTACTGAAACTCAAATGGTCCCACCCTTGGCTGGCAGGAGTCTCTTTACCATGGCTCCTGAGCCTTGTTTTACGTACCCCTGGAAGTGTTTGCTAGTCTCCTTGTGGCTGTGATAAAGTCCAACTTAGAAAGGCCACAGGGACACACTCGTGTTAAGCTGACAAAATTAAACATGCCAACCTGCCGCAGCAAAGGAAACCACAGGCCGAGCGACCTCTGAGGGGTGGAGCATCTCACCAAACAAAAACAATGTAGGGGAACTATAGGATGAACAGGAAGGGCGACGTTTGGGTATTATGGAAATAAAGAGTTTGACAGATTCCAAGGCAAGGCAGAGCCTCAGGCTGTATGTCAAAGGGTTAGCATCAGGCCCAGACTGAGAAACAGACTCAGGGTCCCATTTCCACAAAAGGTACAAAATTAAAGGAGATGTGAAAGTTTATGTCCTAGACCTCCTTCCTTAGCTAACGCTCGGCACCTGCCTCGGAGTCAAGGCTGCTGAAAGACGCAGTTCCTTGGGGGAGAAGGTAGTGTTCCTTTCTTACTGATAGGACTTCAGATACAAAGTGTCTGACAGCTGTGACTGGGGAGAGAAGATTCCTCCGCACTTAGGCCTTTTGTTCACTAACAAAAGCAGTTGCATGGTTTCACACTGGCTATCTGGTGTGACGAGATATTGTGGGCTCTTCTTGTACAGTTCCTTGGCCAGATTTTGAATTCACTCTAAGGCTTCCAATAGACATCTTTTCCTTATCACAATCTGCCTCCAAATAATAACATTCCAATTCCCATGCAGTGTAAGAACTTTAAGAAGTAACTTGCTCAAGGTCTTCGAGTTTACACGTTTGCTTAGGGCCGGCCACTGGTGCAATCGCATCCCGGTGACTCTCAGTCTTTTCAAGGACAGTTTTCTAAAGCATCCTGGTTTGTCACTTAGTCCAGATTCATGGACAAGGTAGGTAGTGAAAAACGGGGTAAAGGAAAAAGTAAATGGGAAGAGTCAACGGTGTGGGAGAGGGGATCCCCCATCACACCTGTTTCATCCTTTAGCAGACTTTGCAAACCCCAAGCTTGCCTCGTCTTAGGACTGACATGATCTCCTTTCTTCTCTCTGCTTTGTGGCAGGTGACACCCAGAAATGCTGGAATTTTCACGGCAAATGCCGCTACAGATGTCACAGGAAGGAGAGGGTCTATGTTTACTGCACAAATACTAAAATGTGCTGCGTGAAGCCCAAATACCAGCCCAAACAAAAGCATCGGTTATTTTAAGCGCTTTGAAGCCGGACGCCGTGAAAATGCAGGAGAAGCTACCCTGAGTCTAAGCCCAGTGGATGCTCCCGCTCTATCAATAAACACCTCCACTGATCCCTGTGTTTGCCTGTTAGTCCACGCCAGCAGTTCTTTCAGGTGCTCAAGAAGTCAAAACTATTTTCTTTTCTTTTTTTCTTTAAATATTTAATTATTTGAAAGGCAGAAGTAGAGAGAGAGAAGGAAAGAGGGAAAGAAAGATCTTCCATCTGCTGGTTCACTCCAGAAATGGCTGCAATAGCCTGGCCCAGGAAGCCAGGAGCCAGGAGTTTCATCCGGGTCTCACATGTGGGTGCAGGGGCCCAAAGACTTGGGCCATCTTCTGCTGCTCTGCCAGGTGAATTAGCAGGGAGCTGGATGAGAAGTGGAGCAGTCGGGACTTGAACTGGAGCCCATATGGGATGCCAACAGTGCAGGCGGAGGCCTAACCTTCTAGCCAGAGCACTGGCCCTGTAAAAACTATTTTCATCACAACAATAAGACGTTATTTGCCTTTTTCAATCTCACTCTTATAAGCACATGGTGGAATTTTCTGGAATCTAGAAGACGCAATGACATCATTTTTCTGGCCCCACACAAAAGAGGTGCTTATACTCTTATATTTCCAGATTTTTTTTCCACTTTATTTGAAAGGCAGAGAAACAGATAGACAGAAATCTTCCATCCATTGCTTCCTTCCCCACATGCCCACAACAGTCAGGCTGGGCCAGCCTGAAGCCAGGAGCCAGGAACTCCATCCAGATTTCCCATGTAGATGGCAGAGGCCCAAGCCCTTGAGCCATTATTTGATGCCTCCCTGGTTGCATATTAGCAGGAAGCTGGATCGGAGGCGTAAGTGGAGTATCCGGGACTCAAACTGGGTACACTGATAAGGGATGCAGGCATCCCAAGCAGTGACTTAAGCTGCTGCACCAAACACCCTTCTCTAGAGATTTTTATGATATAAGCATATTCATTGTCAGTAATGAACTCAGCTTGCACACAGTAATTTTACTGTCCTCTTACAAACTGTCTCTGGTTATATTATTAACCTCATTGTCATCTCATAAATCACTACTTTAAGATCTCAAAACTCCTTGCACCACAAGAAATAACCCGTTGCTATGTTGGTTTGCAGTTTTACCAATAACCAGCCCCAGAGTGCACTCTGCCTGAGGGAAAAAGAACACTCATTCTAGTCTCCGCAGTTCTTTTAAATACAATTTCTGGCATGTAAACAATTTTTAAAATCCTACAACACGGGGTGGGCATCTGCCTAGAAGTTTAGGCCTCGTCCCTCATCACAGCGCCTGGGTCTGAGGCCGAGCTCTGGCTCCTGACTGCAGCTTCCTGCAGCCCATGGGAGGCAGCAGAGACGGCGCGAGTACCCGGGCTTCTGCAGAAGACCTGGATTGAGGTCCCAGCTCCTGGCTTTGGCTCCCAGCCCGTGGCCATCGTGGGCATTTGGGGTGTGAACCAACAGATGAGAGCACCCTTCTTACCCCTCCTCCATCTGCTTCTCAAATAATAAACATTTTTAAATTGCAAGACACACACAGAAGCAGGAAAATATGACTCAGAATCAAGAATAAAAAATAATCAAACAGATGAAAGCCCTAAATTGGTAAAGCTGTTGGAATTAACAGACAACTTTAAAATAACTCTCATAAATGTGTTAAAGAAATCAAAGAAAAGACTGATAAACAGATGACAAGATGAGAATTTAAATGAGTATACACAAAATCAGTATATGACTTTCTTTTTTTTTTAAGATTTTATTTCTTTTATTTGAGAGGTAGAGTTACAGACAGGGAGAGTGAGAGACAGAGAAAAAGGTCTTCCGTCCATTGGTTCACTCTCCAAATGGCCGCAATGGCCCTTCTGAAGCCAGGTGACCAGCGCTTTTCATGGTCTCCCATGTGGGTGCAGGGGCCCAAGGACTTGGGCCATCTTCTACTGCTCTCCCAGGCCATAGCAGAGAACTGGATTGGAAGTGGCGCAACTAGGACTAGAATTGGCGCCCATATGGGATGCTGGCGCCACAGGCAGAGGATTAACCTACTGCACCACAGTGCCAGCCCCTATATAACTTTCTATTGCTGCATTAATAATCACTCCAAAACAGTGGATTAAAAGCACAGACATGTATTAGTCCTCACTGTTCTGTGACTTATTGAGTGGTTATTCTGATATTTTCACATCAGGTCACTAATGTGACTAATCTCTCTCCACGTGGCCTCTTCATCTCCAGGAAGTAGATGTTGGCTTCTTGCATGATAGCTGGGTCCAAGAGGGTAAGCTCTAATATGCAGCATTTATCAAATGTGTTTGTGTGTGTGTGTGTGTGTGTGTTTGCTGAAGTCCTATGGGCCAACACAAGTCAGCTGACCCAGGGTGAACATGAAAGAGGACTGCACACGGGCATGAATGCTGGGAAGCATGGCTCCATGGGGATCATCAACGTGTCACTGCACTTCAAGTGGGGACCCCAGGGATAAGCTGGGTATTCTAAAATGGAACGTTAAAAACTCTGAAGTTAAAAATTTACTGGATGGACTTAATAGCAAACTGACAAGAATCTGTGAACTCAAAGACAGGTCAATAAAAATATACTAATCAAAGCACAGAAAGAAAAAAGAATACAAAGCAAATATAACAGAGCAGGAGAGACAGAACATACCAAATGGTCTAATATATATGCAAGTGGAGTCCCCAGAAGAAGGGAGGGGGATGAAATGAAAGAAATACTTTTAAGATATTAGCTGAAATTTTTTCCAAAATTATTGAAAGACAGCAACACTCGGACTCGAGAAGCTCAGTGAACTACAAAGTTGAAAGACACAAGCCGGCGCCGCAGCTCACTAGGCTAATCCTCCGCCTTGCGGCGCCGGCACACCAGGTTCTAGTCCCGGTTGGGGCTCCGGATTCTGTCCCGGTTGCCCCTCTTCCAGGCCAGCTCTCTGCTGTGGCCCGGGAGTGCAGTGGAGGATGGCCCAGGTGCTTGGGCCCTGCGCCCCATGGGAGACCAGGATAAGTACCTGGCTCCTGGCTTCGGATCAGCGCGGTGCGCCAGCCACAGCACACCGGTCGCGGCAGCCATTGGAGGGTGAACCAACGGCAAAGGAAGACCTTTCTCTCTGTCTCTCTCTCTCTCACTGTCCACTCTGCCTGTCAAAAAAAATAAAAAAAAATTTTTTTAAATTAAAAAAAACAAAGTTGAAAGACACAGAAAGCCAAAATTAATAGACATGCCATGTTTATGAACGATGTCTCAACATCTTAAAGATATCAACTCTACACCAATAGTTTCCTATATTCAATGAAATTCCAACAAAACTTTTCTGGCATTTGTTCAAAACTTTGTACATATAAACAAGATTTTTGCTAAGGACATGAATAAAGGTGATAATATGAATAAAAGCTAGGGGGTTAGTAAACACAAATTAAGGATAGAGGTTACCTCTAAGAATATAGGAGGGGGCCAGTGCTGGGGCTTAGTAGGTTAACCCTCCCCTATCGCACTGGCATCTTATATGGGTGCTGGTTCAAGTCTGGCTGCTCTTCTTTCAGTCCAGCTCCCAGTTAATGGCCTGGGAAAGAAGAGGAAATGGCCCAGGTGCTTGGGCCCCTGCAACCACATGACAGACCTGGAAGAAGCTCCTGGTTCCTGGCTTCAGATCTGCCCTGCTCTAGCCATTGCGGCCACTTGGGGAGTAAACCAGCAGATGGAAAATCTCTCTCTCTCTCTCTCTCTCTCTCTCTGCCTCTCTGTAACTGTCTTTCAAATAAATAAATCTTTTAAAAAAAAAAAAGAAAGAAAACAACACATTAACAAGATGAGCAAAAGATTCAAACAGTTTACCAAAAAAAAGATAAGCCTGTGACAAATAAGCACATTAAAAGCAGTAGTCACTAGATAAATGCAAATTAAGGCCATAATAAAATATCACCTGCTACACTCATACTGGAGGGTATAAATGGAAATGGTTGATCAAAGCATTGCTGACAAGCGACAAGTTCTGACAACTGAAACTCTCATATACTGCTGGTGGAGAGGTAAAACGGTACAACCACTTTGGCAATGAATGGGTAGTTGGTTAGAATATGAAGCATACATCTACCATATGATCCAGCCATTTCAAGTCCACCCAATGACCCCAGGCCAACTTACAAGGTAGTATTTTCTCCCCACCAAAGCCCTACTTCTGTTTAAAAGACAGTGCATTCAACTGATTTACAGCATACTTGAGTAAATTTGGGCCTGATTTTCAGCCATAGCTTCTCTGTAGCTGCCAGAATTAAGGGATCCTTTGAAGGCTACATCAGTGCTGTTATCTATTCTGCATATGACTCAGGCTGGGAACCTAAAGCCCTGTGCTTATTTTCCATCAGCTTCTCAGTGCAGTCAGAAATCACTAACCTCACAGTCCACACAGCCATTACTATTTCCAAAGGTCAAATGTAGCAGCCACTTGGCCCCCCGGAATCTTGCTTACCACATCAGCCCAAGCAACTACAGGTTATGATTCTAATACTGCGGTGTCATCACACACCATAGATTATCAGTATCCTCTCTTCCACTGCCAATGAGATCACAACTACACTCAAAGTCAAAGAGATATCCACCCGAAAAAAAACCCTGTTAGCAGCCCTGGCTGCTGGGAGGACTTCTGGTAACCAAGCACTGTATTGGTCATAATCGAGCTAAAAGCCAGAAACTGTGCTAGGTATTTCAACAGAGGGGCTATTGTACAAGGAATCAGTAGCACGGATGTTGAAAAGCTGAAAGAGCAAAAAGTAATGCTGCTGTAATCCAGCAATTAGTTCCTACAGGAAGCAGCTCCATCCCTAGAGTTAACAGCATAAGAAGGGATGGTAGGCTGGTGCCGCGGCTCAATAGGCTAATCCTCTGCCTTGTGGCGCTGGCACACCGGGTTCTAGTCCCGGTTGGGGCGCCGGATTCTGTCCTGGTTGCCCCTCTTCCAGTCCAGCTCTCTGCTGTGGCCCGGGAGTGCAGTGGAGGATGGCCCAAGTGCTTGGGCCCTGCACCCCATGGGAGACCAGGATAGACACCTGGCTCCTGGCTTCGGATCAGCGCGGTGTGCTGGCTACGGCGCACTGGCTGAGGCACGCCGGCCGCAGAGGCCATTGGAGGGTGAACCAACGGCAAAGGAAGACCTTTCTCTCTGTCTCTCTCTCTCTCTCTCTCACTGTCCACTCTGCCTGTCAAAAAAAAAAAAAGAAAGTATTCCAGCCTCTGAGGGGGGTGTTATGCAGCTGCTGATTGAATCTCTGTGGAAACAATATATATTTTCATTCAATTATTCAACCGCGCACCTACTCTTAGCACCTACTACGCACTGAGCACCTACTATGAGCCGGTTTGGTGCTTGGAGAGGAAGGAACCTGATTTTTGAAAGACATCACAGTTTGGGTGAAGGCCCAATGGCTACCCAAGCTGCTGGAGAGATGCAGATGGGATGAGAAGCAGAGAAAGAGTACCCTCTCCCCTCCTCCCACTTCCCAACCTCCCAAAGAGCCTCCTGGTAATAAATCTAACATGTGAGAAGGGAATTTATGAAATTATATCAGAATCCCAGCGTCAGAGGCACAGAGTACAGAAGACAACTTGAGGTTAAACTGGCACAACACTGAACTTCTGGGATGCTAGTATAAATCTAAAGTATCATCACAAAAAATATAATTGTCATTATTTATTAAAAATTCCAGAAGTTGGCCAGTGCCGTGGCTCACTTGGCTAATCCTCTGCCTGTGGTGCTGGAACCCCAGGTTCTAGTCCCGGTTGGGGTGCCGGATACTAGTCCCGGTTGCTCCTCTTCCTGTCCAGCTCTCTGCTGTGGCCCGGGAGGGCAGTGGAGGATGGCCCAGATGCTTGGATCCCTGCACCCACATGGGAGACTGGGAGGAAGTACCCGGCTCCTGGCTTCAGATTGGCGCAGCGCCGGCCATAGCGGCCATTAAGGGAGTGAACCAAGGAAGGAAGACCTTTTTCTCTGTCTCTCCCTCTCACTGTCTATAACTCTCTCTCTCTGTCTCTGTCTAACTCTGCCTGGCAAAAAAAAAAAAAAAAAAAAAAATCCAGAAGTCACATTTTGAAGGTTTGATACTAGGATACAGACACAATGACTCCTACAGTTGCATGTACTTTTGCTGTACTAAATAGATGCTTGGTTTCAACTAGCTCATTCATTAACCTCACCAACCTTTTCAAAAAGCTGGTGCTGTAGCACAGAGGGTTGGGCCGCTGCCTGCTATGCCAGCATCCCATTTGGGTCAGTTTGAGTCCCAGATGCTCCATTTCTTATCCAGTTCCCTGTTAATACGTCCAGGAAACAGCAGAAGATGGCCCCCGTCTTTGGGCCTCTGCACCATGGTGGGAGACCTAGATGGAGTTCCAGGATCCTGGCCTGAGCCTGGACCTGCCCCAGCCATTGCAGCCATTTGGGGACTGAACCAGCAGATGGAACATCTCTTTCTCTCTCTCCTCTCCCTGTAACTCTGCCTTTCAAATAAACAAAAAATAAATCTTTTTTAAAAAGAGATTTACACTCTCATGTTTATGATTGCACTACTCACAATAACTAAGAATGGAATCAACCTACATGCCCATCAATGCATAAGCAGATAAAGAAGACATGGTATATATACATAATGGGATATTATTCAGACATAGAGAAAGAATGATTCCCTATTATTTGCAGCAAAATGGATGAAACTGGAGGACATGCCATTTGTGCCCTCTCACATGTGGGAACTGAAAACAGACAACCTGAACACAGAATGGTGATCGCTGGAGGCTGGGCAGGGCTGGGGAAGGGGTTGGAGATGGGAGAACAGGTACCAAAACACAGCGAGATACAAAGAACAAGTTCTCGTCTACAGCAGTGTGGGATAACTATAGTTCACAATAACCCATCACATAGTTTATTAAGCCCTAGAAGACAGGAGCTCAAAAGCACTGATGATAAAGTAATAAGGAGATGCAAATCTCAATTATTCTGAATTGGTCCCCGCACATTGTAAATATACATTGAAATATCACACTGCACCCCGGAAGTATGTGCAATAAATTATATGCAGTTCAAAAAATATTTTTAATATTCAGGGAAAGAAGAAAAGAAAATGGATTTCAGAAACGTGCTGCCTGGGAACAACTCTAAATTTAGGATTCACAGCTTGAGAAAACAACAAAAACAAAAAATTAGGCAATCATTTATTGCAAGAAGCTCAACAAACTTTACTGTTTAATATTTCAGCCCTCAGAAAGTTTGCTACTTTGAAGACTGATTAGTGAGAGCGAAATATGCCTGGGCTCCCTCACTTTTCGCTAACACATCCTTCTATCGTTCGTTGTGTTTGCAATCAACAGTATCATAAATTGAAGGGACTTATTCTTGGTGGCATTGCACATGATTCTGATGGTTTTCCTCCCTGTGAAATTTTGAAGTAGCAAATGTTATATTTAGCTTTTTATTCAGCTTTACAAGATGTGACAAATTCTCAAATAAAATTTTTTCTTGAAAGATGGATGTTCTAAATGAAGCTAAATAACTAAAACCAGGATGCACCTCTAACAAACTTTTAATGTGATGAATAATATGTTAGCAAAGATAAACTGTAATAAAATCTCTATTACTCCCCTAGCATTAATATTCAAAATATTTAATATATTGACTAGATTATAATATTCTTAGAGTTATCAAGATATTGCATTTTCCCAATATTTAGCTAACTCATTTTCTTCTAAGTTGAATAACTGAACGTTCTTAATTATTTTTCATCCTAACATGAACTTTCAGAATCATCTTAAACTGCTGCAGTATTTTATTTCTTAGACCTGGTAAAATCATCCCTGGGCAGATGTTAATGGTCGCTGGCCCCAGGTCACTGCCTGTGAATGGAGTCCCTAGACCTTCCCTAGCCCCAAGTGGGCACCCACAGCCCCAGTCCATTGGGTTTCAGCCTGACCAGCGTGAACTGCGGCGGGCTGCAAGCCCACCTCAGCAGCAAGCAGCCCACAGCAAAGTGGGCCTTGGCCACACCTCACGCTGCTCACAGCTTCCTGCTAACATAGACCTTCAGAGGCTTTGATGAGTGAGGGTGGGAGGTGCTGTAAGGGAGCAGACCTCCATGAGCCTTCAGGACAACCCTCTCTGAGGTGCTGTCATTTATCCTGGGATCCCTGAGGTGAGAAACTGTGCTTGCAAAGAGTTGGGAGAGGCTTTGCAGTAGAATATTCCAGTAGAAAGAACAGTGTATGCATAGATCCTCCCTGGGTGGGGCCAGCTCTGTGGCGCAGGTTAATCCTCTGCCTGTGGTGCCGGCATCCCATATGGGCGCTGGTTCTAGTCCTGGTTGCTCCTCTTCCAGTCCAGCTTTCTGCTGTGGCTTGAGAGGGCAGTAGAAGATGGCCCAAGTGCTTGGACCCCTGCACCTGCATGGGAGACCAGGAAGAAGCACCTGGCTCCTGACTTCGGATCAGTGCCGCTCTGGCTGTTGCGGCCATCTGGGGAGTGAACCAACAGAAGGAAGACCTTCCCTCTTGCTGTCTGTAACTCTGACTTTCAAATAAATAAATAAAATCTTTAAAAAAAAAAAAAAGATAGCAGCATGGCTAAAGCCTGGTGTGCAATGGAAGAGACACAAGATGAGAGGCAGGCAGTGTGGACGCCACACAGTGCTTTGATGTTTGGGTTGAAAACCGGAGTTTAGGAACAAAGGATGTGCCAAAGCAGAGAACTGCGTGCACTCAGAGCTTCTGCTCCTTCAATGTCCCCATTCTTCAATTCACCCTACTCCCCCCAACTCCCCTCCCCATAGCTCGACCTTGCATTTTACTGTTATTTCACTATATTCTCTCTGTTTGTCCCACTTCAAATTCTCACAACAGAGAATCTGATTGATCCAGTTCATCATTTTACAGCTCCAATCTCAGAGGTCGCTAGTCAGTCCATGGGACTGGGTTGGCTTGAGGAAGTGCCCTCTTCTTGCCCCCAGTAACTGTGTCTGAGGCATGGGGGAAGGGAAGCTTCCTGGCCTGCACTGGACTCCACGACTTCTCTTCCGCCAAGGCTGTGAGCAGGGCTGGGACCCAGAGCTGTGCATGCACATTCTCACACATCCTTGCACTAAGCTTCTATCAGGAGGAATGTGTCTGCCTCCTCCCATGTAATGAGGCATCCCTAGGAGTAGTGGGAAACTCTAAGCAAAACATGAGCCCCGGGGCCAGCGCTGTGGCGCAGCAGGTTGACACCCTGGCCTGAAGCACTGGCATCCCATATGGGCGCTGGTTCAAGACCCAGCTGCTCTACTTCCCATCCAGCTCTTTGCTATGGCCTGGGAAAGCAGTACAAGATGGCCCAAGACCTTGGGCCCCTGCACCCATGTGGGAGACCTGGAAGAAGCTCCTGGCTCCTGGCTCCTGGCTTCAGATCGGTGCAGTTCTGGCCATCGAGCATCGGATGGAAGACCTCTCTCTCTCTCTCTCTCTCTCTCTCTCTCTCTCTTTGCCTCTCCTCTGTGTGTGTGTGTGTGTAAATCTGACTTTCAAATAAATAAATAAATCTTAAAAAAAATGAGCCCCTTGGGGAAAGGGACAACCCCTCTATTTCCTTGATCTATTGGTGAGAACTTGATGCTCAATGGATCCTAAAAAAAGTGAGCAATTCTCACTTTTTATAATAAACATTTTCATAATAAACACTTTTGCAATGTCCTTATTTTGGTTCTAAAATAAAATTCATCAGTATTATAACCTATCTGCTCACATAATTTCAAGAAAAATCAAAATAACCTCTATGCTATAAAAGAGGGAAAAATTGTTTCATAATATCTACTTCAGTGCACAAATAAATTAAACATAATGAAACAGATCTTGTACCTATACATGGTGTGAGTGTAACAGCCGCCGTGCATGCTCAAATGGGCGAGCCACCTGGGCAATTCACAGCTCCCTGTCACATTGCTATTTGCAGCCTAACTTTCCAAAACTGTGAGCCACTCAGTAAAGTCATAATCAAGGCAAAACTCAAGCACCCCTTGCTTTACACTATAGTTTCATTCTAAGGAAATTTGGGTTACCAAGAAATACTTGCTGATGGCTTTAATCTGGTCTCTGAAAATTATAAATGGGTTTCTCACATACATAAATGTCTAGTAGGACATTTGAATTTTGTCTGGGGAATAGGCCAATACTTCATTTTCCAAGACAGTCATGCACATTGATTGAACTCTAACGTCCCGGGTCCCCAGCCCACTAAATTCCCTTAGGGAACTGACCTTCAAAAATGCTCCCAGCAAGTTCCCAAAATAGGCTCTAGAGGGCAGTACCTCCCCGAGACGCTGATGTAGCAACATAATCCTGGAGAAGTCAAATGTTTGGCTGGATTGTCTACTCTTTGTGAGACAAACGGAGCTGTATCAACACCACAAATAACTTCCTAAATTCAACAGCAGGTGCTCAGAAAAAAAAAGAGAGACACGAAGAGAAAAAATTTATTTTTCTACATTTTTTTCTTGCTTTATACAACTTGTTTTGCCTCTCTGAAATATCACATAAATGAAATCAATCAATACACACTTTTTTGTCGGGCATCTTCTGTTTAACATGATGTTTCTGAGATGAGCTCACGTGGTGTGTATCAGTAAATTGTTGTTGTTTGTTGAGTAGTAATGTGTTGTTTGTAACTCAATTTATCCATTCACTTCTTAGACACTGGGATCACTTCCTCTTATGAAATATTATGAATAAAGCTTCTATAAACATCAACAGAGAAGTCGTTATATAGATATGTGTCTATCCAGTTTTCCAAGTAACTCTGAGACTGTTTTACAAAGTGGTTGCCATGGGACCAGCGCTGTGGTGTAGTGAGTAAAGCTGCTGCCTGCAGTGCCAGCATCCCATATGGGTGCCGGTTCGAGTCCCAGCTGCTCCACTTTTGATCCAGCTCTCTGCTATGGTCTGGGAAAGCAATGGAAGGTGGCCCAAGACCTCTTGATTCCTGGCTTTGGATCAGTGCAGCTCCAGCCATTGAGGCCAAATGGGGAGTGAACCAATGGATGGAGAACCCCTCTCTCTCTCTCTCTCTCTCTGACTCTCCTTCTCTCTGTGTAACTCGGACTTTCAAATAAATAAATTAAAAAAACAAAGTGGTTTCCATGTTGCATTCGCACTAGCAATGTATCAGCATTCCAGTTGCTCACTAGTCTTGCTATCATTGGTTTTTTTCATTTTAATCACTCTACTGGGTATGCATGGTGTCTCAGTGTGCTTCTAATTTACAATTATCTAATTTACATTTCTCTAAGGGCTTGTCAGCCACTTATGCATCATCTTTTGTAAAATGTCTCTTTAAATGTTTGTCCACTGGAATACTGAATATTGTCTTTTTCTTATTGATTTGTAGGAGTTCTTTGCATATTGTGGACAAATCCTTTGTCAGGCATATGTTCAGAATAGCTAAGAACATATGGAAATGGTAAATGATAAGTAGAAAAAAAACAGGACACAAGACATCTACAGTTTGATTCCACTTTATTTTTGGCACATTTCACATATTTTCTATTTGTGGGTATTTCTATACAGGGAAAATACTGGTGATTATAGCTTTCTTAGTTGTGACTGTTTTCTACATTTTTTCAAGGAACATGCATTAATTTTACAGCTAGTAAAAAAATGTTAATTTGAAAGTGCAAATAAGAGGGATCTCGGAGATACACTCCGGTGGGGCCAGAGGCCTGGGGTAGACACCCACCTCCGCTGCTTGCTAGGTGTGTGGCCAGAACCCCAGCCACTTCTAGAACAGGCAGGACAGTAGCATCACACAACTGGGAGAACCCAGCGAAATGATGTATGCAAAGCCACTGATACTTACTAAAGAAGAGCTGGTATGTCATCACATCCCTGCCATCAGGGAGCCCTTGGGTGGTGTCAGTGCTCCGAGCACCTGTCCAGACAACACCCCTCTCTAGCATCCCCCACCCACCTGGCTCACCTCGCACACCTCCAGTGCCAGGAAGCTCCCTTCCTCACCAGGATTCCTCTTCGCACTCTCTTATCCTACCAATGCCTGTGGCTGTCAATCCACCTTGGACATAGCCTTGATCTGATATCCAAAGACTTTAGCCCAAGCCATGGTTCTGTCCCTTCGGGAGTTGTAGGGCCTTGGACAAGTCACCTTCCCATTCTGGGCCTGCAAGCCCCACCTGTGAGGCACTTTAAGGAACCTTCTACCTTAGAAATGCCTTGTCTCTTGGGCTTAATGGGTTGGTCCTTATGACTTAAGGGGTTGGATGTAGACTTAGATGTGGTCTGGTTGGATGCTGGGTGAGAAATGGCCATGGTATGTGAAGTTTAAGTTCCAGGAAACCATCTAGACTGTCTGAGTTGGTTTCAGCCCTCACAAGGCCAAGTGCTGCCTCCAACATGATGCACTGAGAAAAACACGGCATCAGTTCTGTGGCATCCTTGCCAAAAATGCATAAGCTGACCCCATCATGAGGAAATATAAGATGAACTCAAACCAAGGGACATGCCACAAAATAACTGGCCTCAAGTCTTCAAAAATGTCAGTGTCAGGGCCAGCACTGTGGTATAGTGGGTAAAGCTGCCGTCTGCAACACCCACATTCCGTATTGGCACTGGTACAAGTCTTGACTGCTCCACTTCCGATCCAGCTCCCTGCGAATGCTCCTGGGAAAGCAGTAGAAGATGACCCAAGTCCCATTTAGAGACCTGGAGGAAGCTACTAGCTTCCGGCTTCGGACTGGCCCAGCTCTGGCCGTTGTGGCCTTTTGGGGAGTGAATCAGTGTATGGAAGATTCTCTCCCCCCCCACCAAGTAACTGCCTTTCAAACAAATAAATAAATAAATCTTTACCAAAAAATGTCAGTGTCATGCAAGACTGAGGAACTGCTCCAGAGAAAAGGGAGCAAAGGAACACGTCCACGGAGTGCAACATGTCACCCAGGCACCCTCTGTTGCTGTGAAGGACTTCATTGGAACAGCTGATAAACATAAATCCAGTTCTGAAGATTAGACAATAAATGTCATCAATGTTAATGTCCTGATTTTAGAATCAGAGTGTGTATGGTCATATAAGAAAGTACCTGGGGCCAGTGCTGTGGCGCAGCAGGTTAACGCCCTGACCTGAAGCACCAGCATCCCATATGGGCGCCGGTTCTAGTCCCAGCTGCTCCTCTTCCAATCCAGCTCTCTGCTATGGCCTAGGATAGCAATAGAAGATGGCTCAAGTCCTTGGACCCCTGCGCCCACGTGGGAGACCCGGAGAATCTCCTGGCTCCTGGCTTCGGATCGGCGCAGCTCTGGCCATTGCAGCCAACTGGGGAGTGAACCATCATATGGAAGACCTCTCTCTCTCTCTGCCTCTCCTCTCTCAGTAACTCTGACTTTCAAATAAATAAATAAATCTTTTAAAAATAATACCTTATATTTCAGAAAAACTCATTGAGGTGTTTAGGTATAAAGGGGTATCATGACTGCAATTTACTGTCAGAAAAAAATATATATACATATCTCAGAGAGAGAAGGTTAAGTTTATAAAATGTTAATATTTAGCAAAACCAGAGGAAAGATCTACAGGAATTCTGGCACTGATTCATACTCCAGCTGCTCCACTTCCAATCCAGCTTCTTGCTAATAATGCACCTGGGAAGGCAGCAGACGATGGCCCAAGTGCTTGGGTCCCTGCACCCAAATAGGAGACCCAGAAGATGCCCCTGGCTCCTGGCTTTAGCTTGGACCAGCGCCAGCCATTGCAACAGAGTGAACCAGCAGATGGAAGATCTCTCTTTCTCTCTTTCTCTAAGATTTTATTTATTTGAGAGGTAGAGCTAGAGAGAGAGAGAGAGAGAGAGAGATCTTCCATCTACTGGTTCACTCCCCAAATGGCCACAATGGCTGGAGCTGGGCTGATCTGAAGCCAGGAGCTTCATCCAGTTCTCCCATGTGGGTGCAGAGGCCCAGTGACTTTGGCCCTCTTCTGCTGCTTTCCCAGCAGAGAGCTGGATCAGATAGGCGGGGGCTTAGCCTACTACACCACAGCACCAGCCCCCTGACTTTCAAAAAATAAATAAATTTTTTTTAATCTTTTTGTTTTCCTACAAGACAGTGAAATTATGTGGAAAAGGAGAAAGCACCCACTGGGGAGCCTTTTGCTCAGTACGAGTGACAGCAACGATCGCAGCTCTTGTTTCATGAGCACACACCAAGCGCCACACAACCTCACCTGACCCCCAGGCTACCCCACTAGGAGCTGTCACGACAGGACCTGACAATCCAGCCTGGGACGTGACTTGCCCTGGGTGGCACAGCCTGAGGCCTGCACACAGCAGAGCTGGGCTATGACCTTGAGTCTGACTCCCTTCCCCTCACCCCCGGAAGTCATTGTCACCTTCTCAGCAGCAGGGTCATACGCCACCCCCCACATCGGAAGCAGAGAAAACGAGGTCCCTTTGCTCTTTCTAAAACAACTGAGGGGGAGAGGGCACAGTGCAGAACTAAATTTAGTGCAGTCCAATTTAAAACGTGGGCTAATCCAACAATTTAACCATTCTCTTGGGGTTTCTTGAATCCAGAGAGGCTTGGTGTCTCGGATACAACGACTCAGCCTCTCAGAGTCCTCCTCTCCTCCCACCACTCCTCCCCAACATGGCGGCACCTGCCAGGGCCTGGCGGACTTGGGCCTGACACTGAGACCATGCACAGGCTTCCCAGCCGTGGCCTGTGCTTTGGGAACTGCTGCGCTGTCTCTGACTCACGGAGGCCTGGTGACATGACACCAGGCAAGCATCGCCACATGTCAGCCCACGTAGCTCCGTGCCCTCCCAGGTGTTCCTACCCACTCAGTGTCGCCACACTGGGCCCTGACACAGCCTACAGGCTCTCTGTTCACCGTCCAGACCACACAGGAACTGAGGGTGTGGGGGCGCAGGCCGGATCTTCAGGAGGCACCCTTTGAGATTCAAATCATTCTGTGCTCCTTCCTGTGGGTGAAGAGCTGTGGCCCAAGCCCGGTGCCCTGTTTCCACTCCAGCTGCCTCTGGCACAGCCCCAGGTCCCAGGAATACCAGACAACGGGGCTAGCACCTGGTGCAGCACGTAGCCTCCAAGGCTCTTTCCTACCACGTCATGGGCTGGGAAGTGCTGCGACTGTCACCACCCTTTCATAGCTTCACCATGCAGGGGCCACCCTCTTACCTGGGCTGAGGTCAAGGCCATCAAAAGAACGCTCTGAAAGTCTCAGAGGGCAGGGGATACGAGTTCCTCCACACTTGGTGTCCCACCCCCCTCAATTTATCCAATGCTCCTGTCCCTTCCTGAGCTAGATCTCAGGGGGAAGCCTCCTTCTCCCAAGCTAAGGTCCATTACTGAGGCTAGGAAAGTAGGGTCCCTTCTTTCCCAACCTCTCTTAGTTCAGCAATGGCCAAGTCATTCAGCTGTGGCCCGTGAGATACAAGCAGAAGTCTGCTAAGCGGGGAACATTTTTGCTTTCTTGACAAAAGAGAGGAGTAAAGTCCTACTGTTCCCTCTCTCCCTGTTTAGAACAAAGAAATGAGGGCGGAAGTTTTGGCAGCCAGATGGTGATCCAAGGGAATCTGGGGGATGCTGGCTTTGACCTGGCTACTGCCTACTTCCACACTTCTTTGTATGTGAGAAAACTGAGCCCCTACAAACCGAATTTCCTGTTTCTTTGGCCAAAGGCAACCCCAACTGGTCCAAGGGAATCAAACCGTGTGTCCAGCCACCTCCCTTGTCTGCTCACGTTCTCTCCCTCCCTCCCGAGCCCCACCGCTCCTCAGGCCTGGAAGAGGCAGATTGCCCTCCCTCACTTCTTCCTGCTTACGTGAAAACCGCTTGCACGAAATTCTTATGGTCCTGTCTGCCTGGACAGACTCATGAAATGCTAAAATAGGAGATAAAGGAAGACAGATGAACAGTTTCCCTCCCAACGGAGGTGCCTTCTAGCTGAATGCAGAATTCCGAACGCAAGGAGTTCATCAGTGACTCCAGGATTACGAACAGTTATTATTACCAACTCTATTATGAAATCTTGCTATGGACACTCCCTTTCTGTTAGCTTCCTTCAATAAAGTCTTAATCTCCTGGTATTATAATTATCCCCATCACGCATGAGGAGACCGAGGAGGCTTGCAGAGGTCGAGTGATTTTTCTGGAGCTGGACACAGCCAGGATGGGAACCACTGACAAAGGTCATTAATGCCCACTCTGCCCTGGCCACCTCCCATACTCTGGGCCTTGACTCCTCCCCCTCGGGGCAGAGGAGCACAGGTGAGCGAGCAGACAGAAGAGACCACTGGCAGCATGTGTTTTATTGCAGAGCGAGGTGTCCACGCCAGAGCCAGCTACTTATCGGTCACCTTGGGGAGCAGTGGAGGCTTCAGTGTGTAGGGGAGACAGCACAAGGAGGCATCCGGACACAGGTGCATGAAGGACTCTTGCTTGGTGCAGTAAATTCGGCAGGCCCCTTGGCCCTGCCAGCACCGTTTGAATTCGCTTCTCCCTGTGCGGAGGAAGGTCACAGGTTACCGGCGAGGCCACTGGTTACACATTGCAGAGAAGCTGCTTGCCCGGGTGAACCACACACCAGGTACACTCCCCGCACTTGCCAGAACTGCACCGTAGGACAACAGTCGGTCTCATGACAATCCCTGCTATCCGAGCAAGGAAGCTGAGCTCAGACAGGCCATGAAGGAGCGGAACCCGGGTTCTAATCCAGGCGATCTGGCTCCAGAGTCCACACCGGAAACCTTACCAGCACTGCCCTGACATGTGGAGACCCACTTAATATTCACATTTAGCGAGGAGTTTTCCAACCCCTGGCAACAGGAAAGGTAAAGCTTTGGGGGTATAGGTCCTGTACGCCACCCAGGGGTCTTCGGTCACAACATGGGATGGAACTTCTCCTTAATTATTCATTCAACAAACATGGAGTGCTCAGGGCAGGGCTGGGAGCACCATAACAAACAGCATGGCTATGGTCCACACCCTCAGGGAGTTTCCAGCTGGCCAGGAACTCAGTTAAAAACCAGGCAAGTGACTACACTAAGTAGAGTTTGTGGTGAGTGACGTGACGGCTCTCATCAGGGCAGGGACAGGCATGCGGCACAGTGGTTAAAGACACCACGTCCCATACTGGGCTGTCTGATTTGAGTCCCGGTTACTCTGCTTCCGATCCAGCTTCCTGCTGATGCTCACCCTGGGGGGCAGCAGGTGGTGGCTCAAGTACTTGGGTTCCTGCCACCTGTGTGGGAGACCTGGCAGACCTGGCTCCAGCCTGACCCAACCCTGGCTGTTGCATTAGAGGAGTGAACCAGAAGACAGACTCGCTCTCTCTCTCTCTCTCTCTCTCTCTCTCCCTTTGAAACAAAATGAAAATAAAGAAGTTTTGTAAATGGTGGGATGGTGGCGAGAGAAGAGGGCTGCTTGCACAGGCTTGTCTGCCGCTGCGACCTCTCTCACCCACAGCCCCAGAAACAGAGAAAGCAACGCAGCAGGCGGAGCACTAAGTGGAAGCAGGAGGAGGGGAAGGAAGGTTTCCCCACACCCCCGTGGATAAAAAGGCCCCACGTGCTCCTCACATCACACCACGGACCACCCACGGCTTTATTCAGCCCTGCTAACCAGCCCATCTTTCCATCTTGCTGAGGTAGAGAATCTGAGCCTGAGACAGCACCAGCCTCAAAAATCTCTGTGACGAAATCCGCACTCCGAAGAGGACGTGCGGGGTATTGGTTAGCAGTGTGCGGTGACCCCAGCTCAGACCTCCTGGCTCCAGATCCTCACTCTGTCACTTCCCGGCTGAGTGGCCTGCGCTTCAGCGTCCTCTTTTCAGAGGGCAGTGATGGGATCGCGTCGGCACAGTGCCTGGGACAGAGCAGGTACTCAGGAAGTAGCAGGCGGGGTTATCCGAAGCACAGCTTAGATCCTGGCAGTCCCCAGGGCCCATTCTAGGTCAACTTTCTGATAAAGAAAGCAAGGGACTTGCCCAAGCTCCCTGAGCCTCTAAGTGGTGGCGGGCCTGGAAGCAGACTCCCAAGCGAGGACCGTCCTATGACAGATGATTGTAACCCATCGTCCTGTCTCAGCTCCTCAGTCACCCTCAGACCCCAGGTTTTTATTTTCCCCGACATGACGATCACCCTTCCTCGTGTCTCTGCTGTTGTCTCCCACTGTGTTCCTCAGTACTCCTTACTCCAGCCACACTGCTGCCTCAGGGCCTTTGTCTCTGCTGCTCCTTCTTCCTGGAACAATCTGCTTGTATCCTCATTTTATTCAAACCTCTGCTCAAGCCCATCTTACATAAAATGATAAAATGATAAAATAGCTGGGGTTTACTTCAAAATAATTCACTAGGGAGGCGGAGAAGTGAGTGACAGAAATGAATCAAGTTGGTAATTTCTGAGGTTGGATGACAGGTACACAGGGTTTCTTTATACTATTTTTTTAAAGATTTATTTATTTGCAAGGCAGAGTTACAGAGAGGCAGAGGCAGAGAGAGAGAAAGGTCATCCATCTGCTGGTTCACTCCCCAGATGGCCATAACAGCCAGAGCTGTGCCGATTTGAAGCCAGGAGCCAGGAGCTTCTTCCAGGCCTCCCACGCAGGTGCAGGGGCCCAGGGACTTGGGCCATCATCCACTGCTTTCCCAGGCCATAGCAGAGAGCTGAATCAGAAGTGGAGCATCCGGCACTTGAACCTGCACCCACATGGGATGCTGGCACTGAGGTGGCAGCTTTACGTGCTATTCCACAATGCCGGCCCCTATACTATTTTTTTCACTTGTTTGAAATTTTCCTCTTTAATTTCTATTCATTAGTTTTTATTATTTATTTGAAAGGCAGAGAGAGAGAGAGAGAGAGAGAGAGAGAGAGACATCTTCCATCTGCTGATTCACTCCCTAAATGATCACAATAGCTAGAATCTAGGAGCCTGGAATTCAATCCAGGTCTCCCATGTGAGTGATAAAGACTCAAACACTGCCTCCCAGGGTGCACATGAGCAGGAAGCTGGATGGGAGGCAGAACCAGGATAGAACCCAGGTACTCTGATAAGTGATGCAGGCAGCCCAAGAGGTGTCTTAATCGCTGAGCCAAAGTTGTTGTTGTTGTTTTGTTTGTTTGTTTTTGACAGGCAGAGTGGACAGTGAGAGAGAGAGACAGAGAGAAAGGTCTTCCTTTGCCATTGGTTCACCCTCCAATGGCTGCCGCGGCTGGCGCGCTGCGGCCAGTGTACTGCGCTGATCCAATGGCAGGAGCCAGGTGCTTCTCCTGGTCTCCCATGGGGTGCAGGGCCCAAGCACTTGGGCCATCCTCCACTGCACTCCCTGGCCACAGCAGAGAGCTGGCCTGGAAGAGGGGCAACCGGGACAGAATCTGGCGCCTCGACTGGGACTAGAACCCGGTGTGCCGGCGCTGCAAGGCAGAGGATTAGCCTAGTGAGCCGCGGCGCCGGCCGCCAAAGTTTCTTTTAGAAACTCACACAACACGGGGTGGGCATTTAGCCTAGCAGTTAAAATACCTACATCCCACACTGGAGCACCTGCGTTCAACTCCCAGCTCCAGCTCCTGACTCCACCTTCTTGCTAATGCACACCCTGGGGAGCAGCACCCCAGTCCAGTCAAGGCTACTGCAGGCATTTGGGGGACTAAACCAGTGGATGAGAGCGCTCTCTCTCTCTCTCTCTCTCTCTCTCAAATAAATAAATAAGAAAACTGACATCATTACATTATTCTCTATTTTTCCATGATTAAATTTTTCCATAATAAAAATGTTTGCTCCACTTCATCCAGCTCTCTGCTATGGCCTGGGAAAGCAGTAGGAGATGGCGCAAGTCCTTGGGCCCCTGAACCTACGTGGGAGACCCGGAAGAAGCTCCTGGCTCCTGGCTCTGGATCGGCACAGCTCCAGCTGTTGCAGCCAATTGGGGAGTGAACCATTGGATGGAAGACCTCTCTCTCTCTCTCTCTCTCTGCCTCTCCTCTCTCTGTGTAACTCTGACTTTCAAATAAATAAATAAAAATATTTTTAAAAATTTAAAAACTCACCTTATTCATTATATTTTTCTCTCTAGTTTCACATATATTGCAAATTTTTAAAATAAAAAATTTTAAAAACAAAACCCTTGGGGGTCAGTGCTATGGTTAGCAGGCTGAGCCTCTGCCTGTGGTCCCAGCATCCCATATGGGAGCCAGTTTGTGTCCCAGCTGCTCCTCTTCCAACTCAGCTCTCTGCTTGGGACCTGGGAAGCCAGTGGAAGATGGCCCAAGTGCTTGGGCCCCAGCACCTGTGTGGGAGACCCAGAAGAATCTCCTGGCTTCAGATTGGCCCAGCTCCAACCATTGCAGCCATTTGGAGAGTGAACCAGCAGATGGAGGACCTTTCTCTCTTTCTTTCTCCCTCTGTCTATAACTCTGCCTCTCAAATAAATAAACAAAATATTAAAAAAAAAAACCTTTTCCTAGGACTTCCGTGACCATCCCATCAGCTCTAACCCCTTCATTCTTCTTACTGCCTGACATACTATGTTTACTTCTTTTCTATCTCCACCAACTAAAATATAAGCTCCATGAAAGCAAAGACCTTGTTTTCCTCCACTGCTTGAACCCCAGCAATCGTAATAGCACCTGTCAAACAGTAAATTGAGTGAATCCCATTTTACAGATTGTAAAACTGAGGTGCAGGGGCCAGCACTGTGGAGAGCAGATAAACCTGCTATCTACAATGCTGCATCCCACATGGGCACCAGTTCAAGACTTCACTGCTCCTCTTCCAATCCAGCTCTCCGCTACGGCCTGGGAAAGCAGTAGAAGATGGCCCAAGTCCCTGGGCCCCTGCATCTGCGTGGAAGACCCAGAAGAAGCTCCTGGCTCCTGATCAGCTCAGCCCTGGCCATTGCAGCCATTTGGAGAGTGACACACCAGATGGAAGACTTCTCTCTTTCTCTCTCTCTCTCTCTCTCTCTCTCTGCCTCTGCCTCTCTGTAACTCTGCTTTTCAAATAAATAAATAAATAAATCTTTTTTTATTTATTTGACAGAGTTATAGACAGAGGGGGGGGGAGAGAGAGAGAGAGAGAGAGAGAGAGAGAGAGAGAGAGAAAGAGAAAGAGAGGTCTTCCTGTCATTGGTGCACTCCCCAAATGGCCGCTACGGCCGGCGCTGCGCCAATCTGAACCCAGGAGTCAGGTGCTTCTTCCTTGTCTCCCATGCAGGTGCAGGAGCCCAAGCACTTGGGCCATCCTCCACTGCCCTCCCGGGCCACAGTAGAGAGCTGGACTGGAAGAGGAGCAACTGGGACTAGAAGCGGCGCCTATATAGGATGCTGGCGCCACAGGCAGCAGATTAACCAAGTGAGCCACGGCGCTGGCCCCATAAATAAATCTTAAAAAAAAAAAAAAAACTGAGGTGCTGGCTTATTTAGCACCTTGCTCTAAGGTGCCCTGCAAGTTCTGGTGAGGCCAGAACTTACGTGCTAGCCTAGGCTCCTCTGTTCTCTGGGACCCACAAGCCTGTTCCTCCTTTAAACACACACACACACACACACACACACAGGTGATGTTACCTGGTGGCACGTGACCCAGGACCAGGAGCACCACAATGAGCAGGAGCAGCTGTGTCATGGCCACAGGGCTCCTGGGGAGGCCGCTGGGGAAACACAAGAGAGCAGCAGGGCGTACTGAGCCTTGCCTGCCACGGCCCAGCCTTTATTGGCCGCAGAGGAAGGCCGGGCTGTGGGCAGCAGACCGAAGCGGGAGGAGGAGCCCCTGCCAGCAGCTGGTCAGCCAAGGCCTCCAGAGGCTGCTGAGCTCTGATGCTGCAGGCAGGATTTTCTGAGGCCAGCCCTGCGGGTCAGAAGCTGGCAATCTCCTTCCACCCCACCGAGACAGCCTTGACTTTGAGAGACCCTGATCAATCCCAGCACCTCCCTCTAATTGCTGTGAGACCTTAGACAAGTCACTTCACTCCTCTGAGTCCCAGCCCATCATCTATGGAATGATGACCTCTTCCCCTTGCGAGGCTAACAGAATGGAGGTTTCCCTTCCAAATGCCAAAGAGGTATTTAGGTATATTTGGTGTATATAAAATACCAAAGAGATATTTTAGAGGTATTTAGCGTGTATTTAGGCCTGCTCTGAAAAATGGGAGATTAACAGTCCCTACTTCAGTAGATAATTAAGTGAATAATACAGGGGTTCTCAAAGTGTCATCCCCAGACCAGCTAGCAACAGCACCTGGGACTTGCAAGAGATGCAAATTCTGCCTCAAATCCAGTGGTCTGAGGGGGTGAGTCCCAGCAAACCTGCAGGTAATTCCAACACACAGTTTGGGGAACACTGAGATAACACACAAGGAGTTTCCAAAAAGTCTGTGGAAAGAGCATATTATGAAAAAAACATGCATGGGTTTCACAAAGCCTCTGCACCGAGATAAACTTATCCTTCAATTCCACATTCCACAAGCTTCTGGGGCCCTTGGATGTGCAGAGCGTGGGATCCCATCTGCTACACGGGAACCCCAGTGCGTCATGAAGGAGAAAAGGTGTCCCGGGCTGAAGGAGCAGACTGCGCCTGCAAGACGAGGCCCAGGCAGAGCAAGGACTTTGTTGGAGGAGAGGTTGGCACGTCCCTGCACAGGATGAGAGCCAGAGCATGATGGGACTTTAAGGCCAAGTTCAGGCTTTCCTAGACAACCAGAGGCTTTTGTTTGTTTGTCTAGCATGGGTGTAGCCCATTCAGATTACAGTTTTTAAGTACAAAAATTGAAACCCAAAATGGGGAGTTGCCTTGCCCACAGTCGTACAGCAACTGAGTCACAGGGCTGGGAGCCCCAGGAGGAAGCCAGGCATCGAGTGTCAGCCTGTGCCCAGCACCCGCGGGGGTTGAGCCCATCTACTGGGAAGCGTTGAAGTTGTTCCAAGCTGGACACCTGGACCCCCTCAGCCACGACAATGAGCCCACCCACAGGTGCAGCCCGGTCTCCTCGGTCCCACACACTCACATCTCAATCCCTCCAGGCCTAAAGGGAGGCACACTGATTAAAGAGCCTGGATCCTGGCCCCATGGGTGGTCACTCCACCAGAGCCAACTTCTATCCCAAGACCAGAGTCCCTTTCTTCCACCTAAATGCTTGGGAAGTTTTTTTTTTTTCTTTTTTCTTTTATTTAAGGTTACAAACTTCATGTGTTTCCTACATACAGATTTGGAGCACAATGATACTTACTCTCCACCCTACCCTCCCTCCCGCCCATGCTCCCACCCTTCTACCTCTCACCTCGTCTATTCCCACTCTTATTTTTTACAAAGATCTATTTTCAGTTAGCTTTACACTCAAAAGATTAACCCTACACTAAGTAAAGAGTTCAACAATTAGTATAAAGAAAAAAACCTCTGTTCCTCAACAGTTAAGATAAGGGCTGTTAAAAATGGTGAACCAACGGCAAAGGAAGACCTTTCTCTCTGTCTCTCTCTCACTATCCACTCTGCCTGTCAAAAAAAAAAATGGTCGAATCTCAAAATGTCAATTTCACTCCTATAGATTACCTTTTGGGTACTCCATTAGTTACCATGGATCGCGAAGAACATATAGTATTTTTCTTTTGGGGACTGACTTATTTCACTAAGTATAATGGTTTCCAATTGCACCACCTTGTTGCAAAGGATAGGATTCCTTTTTTTTTTTTTAACTGCTGTGTGGTATTCCATAGTGTACATATACCATAATTTCTTTATCCAGTCTTCAGCTGATGGACATCTGGTTGATTCCATATCTTAGCTATTGTGAATTGAGCTGCAACAAAGCAGGTGTTTGGTACAGGGATTAAGCTGCTACTTGGGATGGCCCCACACAAAACAGCTCTTCTTCCAATTCCAGCTTGTTGTTAATGCACACTCTGGGAGGTAGCAGGTGATGGCTCTGTCCCTGTCATCCACTTGGGAGGCAGGGACGGACTCCTGGCTTCATCCTGACCCTGGCCCTGGTCCAGCCCCAGAAGTTGCAGGCATTTAGGGAGCGAATAGCAGATGGATGATTTCTCTCTCTCTCTCTCTCTCTCTCTCTCTCTCTCTCTGTGTGTGTGTGTGTGCGCGCGCGCGCGCGCCAGTGGGTGTGGGTGTATGTCTCTGTTTTTCAAATAAAATGAAAATTAATTATATATAAAGAAAATACAGCATAAACTTCGATTAAAAGGGACAATAGGATGAAAGGCAGAAACCTGAGTCCCGCCCTGCTAGTACTCAGTGGGTGAATGCAGGAAAGAACAAACGACGTCAAAGTAAGATCGTGGAACCCTTCCATTCCAGGGCTCCCTCTCCCCCCAAGCCACTCCCCAGAACTAGTCCTCCAACCACAGCAGAGTTTCTCAAAGTCCACGAACGATAACGAGCTGCACGGGGATCACTTGGGACACTAGCTCGAAATGCACATTCCTGGGCCCCTCTCCCAGTGCTGCTGAACCCTCCTGGGACCCAGGACCTGGAACTCGGTTTCGTGAGGGCTGCAGCCGGAGCGCCTCACTGGCTGATGCGGTCCTCGGAGGGGTCGTGGAGGGGGACCCAGTTCCAGGAACCCAGAGCCCTCATCCTTCTTTTCTCTCGTCCGCCACGCGGGGCGCAGGGCTGGAAGCGGCGGGTCAGCCGAGCTCTGCACTCAGAAAACTCTGTCGAGCGGCCAAGGCCTGGGGCGAGGGCCCTGGGGCGGCCCCCACGGGGCGGGGCTGGACGGGGCGGGGTCGCGGCTCCTCCCCCGGCCGGGGCGGCGGGGCGGACTGGCTGCGCGCTCAGGCTGGTGGTACAACCTGGAACGCTGGTCGGCGGAGGCGGCGAGGACCCCGGACCCCACCCCAGGCCGAGGTAAAGTCCCACGCGCGGCCCGCAGCCAACTTGCTCAAGTTGGAGTGGAGTTCGCCAGGGGCCTGCTGGGGGTGGGGGTGGGGGGTTGGGGGGTGCTGCAGTGGCACAGAAACCTGGCACCCGCATCCCGGGGCAGAGGGTCTTCCGAGGGTTGGGTAGCCTCAGACAAGGAACACTCCCCACACCCCACCCCAGCATCTGGGGGCCTCGCTCATACCCAGGACCTGGGGCTGGGAAGGCTGGGACCCAGACTCCGGGGCTGGCACATGGGTGCCCCTCCCCGTCACCCTCCGGGACTCCGACTCCTACTAGGACCCTGTCCAGGACACCCATCCTGGGGCCCGCCGGCTCGCGGCTCCCGCCCCCCAATGACAGCTGGAGGCCACAGCGCCAGCCGCTCCTGAATTTTTCACACAGGGGCGGGCCCGACATGGGTTCCCATGGCACCGGGGCACTCAGGTTACCGCTGGGGGAACCCCCGGAGCCCCCTTCCCTTCTAGGGCCAACCCGTCCTGCCTCCTCAGACCTCGAGGGTTCATGCCTGGGAATTAAATCGCCGCAGGGGACCCTCAACCTTCCTCTGCACCACCAACCTAGAACCGTGTGAAGAGTGGTGGAGAAAGGAGCGAGAGACAATCAAATGCCTTCCCTAAGGAGGAGCTCCTGTTCTGAACAGGGTGGGGGTGGGAGGGTGGGGGCAGGCTCTCCACATCACCTGGCTGCTGGCCTCTCCAATGTGTGCCATCCGGGACGGCCCTCCTCAAGGCTTGGGAAATGACCTGTGGGTGTGCTGGTCTCTGTGTGTTCACAGCCTGACACTCACCCCATCCGGCTGGACCCAGAAAGATCCCATCCCAAGGAGCTCAGGTGTCTCCTCCTCCTGTATGACCAAGTGTGGCTCTGGGGAGAACATCTCAGCAGCCCATTAGGATACAGAGAAGAAGAGGCCCAAAGCAACTGGCTCACGGCCCATCCCCCCTTTTTCTGGAAGGAAGGAAGGAAGGAAGGAAGGAAGGAAGGAAGGAAGGAAAGAAGGGAGGGAAGTGCCGTGCCCCACATCACCAAGGATGACACTAAACACGCAGCAGGAAGCCAAGACCTCCCTGCGACGGCGAGCCAGCACCCCACTGCCCCTGTCCTCCAGGGGCCACCAGCCCAGTCGTCTGTGCACAGCACCCTCCACTCAGCCCCAGCACCCCCGGCTGGGCCAATCAGCCTCCCTCAACCCTCCCACCCGCAAGCCTTCCCCTGCCCCCGACGGCTGGTCATCGGAATCCAGCGACTCTGAAGGCTCCTGGGAGGCCCTGTACCGTGTGGTGCTGCTTGGAGACCCTGGTGTGGGGAAGACCAGCCTGGCCAGCCTCTTTGCAGGGAAGCAAGAGCGGGACCTCCATGACCAGCTGGGAGGTAGGGGCCCTGTGGGCTGGGCTGGGATGTGGTCAAAGGAATGAAGGTCCTGTCACCAGGGGCACACACAAGCCATGTCCTGTACAAATCATGCATGCTTCCACTCTAAGGGGCATCACTCACACAGACTAGGAAGGGAACCATGCTCCCCCGGAGTTATACAGGGCACAGCCTACACAGTGGTCTTGGGAAGGGAAAGTCCTGGAATAGAATGAAAAATTTGATTTCTCATGGAGAGAATTGTATCATTTATTTCCATGTCACAAAGGGAGCCATTTTGAATTCTCTGAGTATTAAGAAATGGTGGGCTTCCATTCAGCTCAGAAACTCCCATCCCCAAGGGCTCCTGACTCTTGGACCCTCCTGCTCCCATAGACACCCAGCCAAGACCACTGTGACTTGTGGCAAAGCTAAGATCCTTCTCAGAATGGAGACTCCCGCACCCCAAGCTCTGGGCCTTGGCTTGCTTTATTCCCAAGAAATGCAACCCAGCGATAGGGGAGGGAGCAGGACTGATGCTGGGCACCAGCAGGACTGGCTGAGGGGGACACAGGGTGAGTGAAAGGGGGATTGGCTAAAAGCGGGAGAGAAGGTGGAGACATGGCCAGGCTCCTTCTCCAGCCTTGACCCCCTGAGAAAACCCTTATGATAGGTGTACTATGTACACCTGTACATGTTATAGATGAGGAGACAGGCCCAGAGAGAAAAACATGACCTGCTTGACACATATGCTAAGCCAGAGACAGGGTAGGCAGGACTGGGAGAATTCCCAGCAACTTGAACCCCACCACCCCGCACTCATCCAAGCACCAAACCAACTTTCTCAGCAACTACCAAGTGGCAGGCACTATACTGGCAGCTGGAGAGACAGAGGTTCCTCGTGGAGCTCCTGGATCTACCAGGGGAGACAGACAGCACACATGTGTAGAGAGCACTCCCAGGGAGAAGTGGAGGGGCCATGTGACCAAAAACAGGAGCTAGGGAGCTAGGGAGCCGCGCGCCCAGCCCCCGGCCTGCCCCTCCTCCCTGAGATCTGGCTCTCCCCTCGGTTGCAGAAGATGTATATGAGAGGACCCTCACAGTGGATGGAGAGGACACCACACTGGTGGTCATGGATACCTGGGAGGCTGAGAAACTGGTATGGCACTGCAAGCCGGATTTGGGGGGAGGGGTGCTGAGCCTAAAACCAGATTCTTGTCCCCTCCTGGAGCACATAGAGCAGAGTTGGTGCAGGGGCCACCCTCCGAATCCCCCCAAAATGCACAGCTCCTGGGCAGCCTTTCCAACCAAAGACAGCTCCCCCTGGCCCTGACCTCTGTCTCCATTCCCCTCCCAGCAGCCATCCCAGGAAGTGGTCCACCCCTGTAGGCCTCCCCATCGTAGTATGCAGAAGTAACTGAATTTGGCACCAAAATGTCTAAGGCTGAACCCCCCTTTTTCTTACTAGTTGTTTAGCTTTGTGCAATTGACTTTCCCACTTTGAGCTTCAGTTTTCTCACCTGATAAATGGTCACTCATTCCTGCATTCCTGATTTTTAAGTTCTTCTGTAACTTTACAGAAATGAACCCAGTGTGGAGCATGAAAAAAACAAGCCGGACAGGGGTGAGGAGCTCAAGGATAATTCCTACTCCTAACTTGATAGCTAGCGAGAAAGGGAAGCGGAGGGCCGCCCCTCCCTACCCCTCACGGCACAGGAATGAGCAGCAGGCAGGCACACATCCCTGTCATGACTGCCCTACCTGGCTTCTCTGGCTCCACAGAACTAAGCAAAGACGAGAATCTAAAAGTCACCTACAATCCCACCTCACTGAGGGTGGACCCCGCTCCGAACTCTAGGAAGACAAGAATGGCTGGATAGCTCCTCGGGTAGACCGGCCAAACGAAGAAGCCCTTGGGTCCACTGCTTTGTAGAAGCATGAAAGGAAACCGCAGGACCACCTGAGTGCCGTACTTATGACTCGCCGAACGGCAGGTGTCCTCTTCCTAAGTATTAGCCCGTGTGCTAAGCACTGCACCTGTATTACAATGTGCAGTCAAAACAAAAACAACACAGTGAATCTTCCGCTTCCCATTCTACCCATGGGGAAACTGCAGCTCAGAGAAGTCAATGCGTCTAGAGCTCTCAGATAGCAAGTGGGATTCAAACCCAGATCTACCAAACCACAGAGCCTCTACCCTTACCCACTATGATCGGCCCTTCCCATCCCCAATCTTGGGGGTGCATCACCTGTTGGACTTCCAACTGAGGTTTCACTCATTCATTCGTTCAAAAATACTTGCTAGGGGTCTATAATGGGCCAAGACCCTGGAGACACAGCACTGAATAAGGCAGACTCTGATCCAGGCTTATGGAGCTTGCAGACTAGTAAGGGGCGGGGGCCTAGTATGGGACAGAGTCCAGTGATCAGACTGAGCGCCCCACTTAGGAAACAGGGGAGCAAGAGTACTGAACTAGAAGGCAGAAACTGGAACTCAACGTCCAGCTTGCTGTGTGGCCTTCAAATAATTTTTTCCTCCTTCTTGGCTTTGGTGTCCCTACCAGCAAATGGGGAAATGGAACCAGTTTCCTTGGCCAGTGACTGTGAGGGGAGCTTTCAAAGAGTTCCAACATAGTAACAGCCGTAGTGGAACTGGCATCTATTTTTCCATGCATAGGCTAGATAGTACCCTGATGTCAGACAGGCAGAATCTGGAAGAACTGAATCAGCCTTTTGCCCATTCATGAGTGCCCTAGGTTGGATGACCATGGGTCGCCTGGAGAATATTAAAACTCAAATTCTCAGGGGCAGGTGTTTGCTGCAACACTTAAGATGCTCCTTGGGACATCAGCATCCCTGTCACAGGGCCTCTGTTCAAGTCCCAGTTCCACTCTTGACCCCAGATTCCTGCTAATGGGCTCCGTGGGAGACAGCAGGTGATGGCTCAAATACTTAGGTCCCTGTCACCCAGGTGGGAGACATGGGTTGAATTCTGGGCTCCTGGCTTCAGCCTAGCCCAGCCCTGCTTGTTATAGGCATTTGGGGGTGAGCCACTGAATGGAAAATCTCTCTCTCTCTCTCTCTCTCTCTCTCTTTCTCTTTTCCCCTCTCCCTCCCTCCCTTCCTCTCTCTCAAATAAAATGAAAAGAAATAATTTTTTATTTTTTTTGAAAGGCAGAGTGGACAGGGAGAGAGAGAGACAGAGAGAAAGGTCTTCCTTTTCCGTTGGTTCACCCTCCAATGGTCTCTGCGGCCAGTGTACCGCGCTGTTCCAAAGCCAGGAGCCAGGTGCTTCTCCTGGTCTCCCATGTGAGTGCAGGGCCCAAGCACTTGGGCCATCCTCCACTGCACTCCCGGGCCACAGCAGAGAGCTGGCCTGGAAGAGGGGCAACTGGGACAGGATCTGGCACCCCGACCGGGACTAGAACCCGGGGTGCCAGCACCGCAGGCAGAGGATTAGCCTATTGAGCCGTGGCGCCGGCCGAAAATAATTTAAAAAAAAAATCAAATTCTCAGAACTCACCCCAGATTAATGAATAAGAACCTCTAAAAGTGGGGCTCAGGACTCTGTTCAACAGAAGGGGAAACGGACCCACAGGGAGGAAGGAGCCCACCCATAGTGAACTTGGAAATCCAGGTCTGTGTGACTCCATCCTCAGGTTTTCAGCCTGACGAATCCTCAGGATAGCTGTTGACAGTGTTGTTGACTCGGGATCTGTTGCCTTCTTAGTCATCTATCTGACTTGGTTATCAGAAAATTGTCTAGCTTCTTCCCCACTCAGGACAAATGCTTCCGCTGCACCCGGTCTTTCCCACTCCAGCTCTCAGCTCTGTTCTCTTCGTCTGGAATCACTTCTCTCCTTCTCATGCTTTCAAGCCCACTCTCCAGTCCACTGGAAAGCCCCCCGCCCCACTCTCGGCCACGCTGACTTCTTTGGGTCTCCCCCTCCGAGCCCCCAGCCCATGCAGCCCTTTGCAAACGCCTCTCCTAGTGGTACTCGGCATGCATTCAGCCCTGCACCCCCACAGGCTCCCTTCCAGGCCCTGAGTGTTTGGAGGGCAGGGACTTCTTGTGAAAACACTTGCAATCGTTACCCGCAGGGTCCAGTCTCCAGTGCTGTCCCTCACGGAAGACCCCACCCAGAACGGAAAATCAGAATCCCCCCAGCTCTCTCCTTTACCCGGGCAAACAAACAACGTGAAGAGACGCCACTTCTTCAAGTGCTCCTTGCCCCTCCCTGCCCCTGCAGAACCTCAAGTCCTCCCTCAGCGGCTCCTTCACCTCCTCTCTTTAAAACCGGCCTGAAAAACGCCTCTCTCTGAAGGCAGCCCCCTGTCTTCGCTTCCCTCTCTCGCATTTTTCTCTTAGTTCCAGGTAGCTGAAGGCCTCAAGAACTGCCTGGCAAGGCTAAAAATCTCCTCCTCGGAGAACGGACAAAAGAGCTGAGCAGGCAGAGCCAGCCCCTCTTAGCAGGAAGGCAGGCCGAATGAGTCCTTTGTCTCCAGTGCCCAGCCCACAGGAGGAATGAATGAATGAGAGAATGCATTGGGGAAGGTCGTTAGTCCAATGTTTCAGGCCCAGAAGCGGTTTTCTCAAGATGACGTAGGGAACTGTGGCGCAATCTATTCCCCCACCTGTCCGAGGTGTCGATGTCCCGCCCCTTAGAGCGGTCCGGCCCCTTCTGACCCAGGGCCTCCGCACTGTCTGAGAATCCTGGGGCCCCTCCCCCGCAGGACGACAGCGGGAAGCAGGAGTCGTGCCTGCAGGCGGGCAGTGCCTACGTCATCGTGTACTCCATCGCAGACCGCCGAAGCTTTGAGAGTGCCTCTGAGCTCCGCATTCAGCTGCGACGCACGCACCAGGCGGACCACGTGCCCATCATCCTCGTGGGCAACAAGGCGGACCTGGCCCGCTGCCGGGAAGTCTCGGTGGAAGGTGAGCCCTCCACGCCACCCCACTGTCACCGCGCCCCTCCATGCCCTTCCCCTCAGACCCTGCCTGCCCCACCCCCACCCCACAGCTACTTCCCAGCCCTCTCTCAGCCTCCAAACCAGTCCTCAAGTCCTGGCAGCCCCACACCCGCTTCCCTTCTCTGCCCTGACCTGGCATCTCCACTTCAGCCTGCGCCAGGTGCTTCTCCCCACTCAATCGGTCCTGCTTCAGCTGTCAGCGTGGTCCAGAAGCAGGGCTGGCCCGTCACTTGTCTGCATGAAACGTTCCCTAGGGCTCCTTAATTACAAACACTGCCTCCCCCAGGCGTGATAGGCCCGGAGCCCGCAGCCTGTTCAAGGGCTTGCATTTGAGAACCAAAAAAGACCGCTATTGACTCCAAAATGACAGGAAACTATAAATTCAAAGTTCACGAAGTTTTATATCATGTCAGATAGCAACTACAAACCAGACTTTTAAAGTAGTAGATAAATGATATTGATGATGGGATGATGAATATTTTAGTAAGTCTGACCTGTCAGGTAGGGCCCACGAAGATCTTAACATGGCCCCACTCAAGGAGTAAAATCTGGAAACTGGAACTCATAGAAAGAAAGCCAGGTTCATGGAGTCTCCAGCCACTGAGGACTGGCCCTCAGGCCCCTGCCTCTCAGCCCATTGGCAATGTTGATGGAGGAAGACCACATCCTTTAGGGACACACACACCCCAACAGATTTTGTTAAAACTCAGGTTACCAGACCTCACCCCAAACATCCCAAATCGGCCAGAATTCTGCCTTTTAACCAGCTGCTCGGTAACTCCAATCACGGGTTGGACGCCATACGTGGCGTTTAACCTGGTCCCTATCCGGTCCCAACCTCGTCCCAGCCTCCCTGTCTTCCTAGCCTCCCTCTCTTCCAGCGTCAGTCACTAGCCTGTAAACTAACTCCTCGCGGCCCAGTCTGATCTGTCTCTGAGTTTCCCGACACCACCACCAAGTGTGGGCACAGGAAAAATCGCTTCTAATTGAAACTCAACACACCTCTTCCCACCCCTGTCTCCGCCCGCCGGACCCCGCCCCCGCCAAGAGGGCCGCGCCTGCGCCGTGGTGTTCGACTGCAAGTTCATCGAGACATCAGCCGCTCTGCAGCACAACGTGGCGGAGCTCTTCGAGGGCGTGGTGCGCCAACTGCGCTTGCGGCGCCGGGACAGCGCGGCCCGCGAGCCGCCCGCGCCCCGACGCCGCGCCAGCCTCGGCCAGCGCGCACGTCGCTTCCTGGCTCGCCTGACGGCCCGCAGTGCCCGCCGCCGGGCACTCAAGGCCCGCTCCAAGTCCTGTCACAACCTGGCCGTACTCTGAGGCCGCGCGCCCTCCCAAGGTGGCAGGACACTGGGGTACATCCCGGGCTCCACCGGCAAAGACCCCTGACAGGAGCCTGCGTCGTGGGCCGTGGCTGCCGACTGTCCTAACGGCCTGGGGATCGCCGAGAGCGAGAGCCTTGGGGCCTCCTCGGCCCCGGGAAGCCACGGGCAGATATGGGGACTAAGATGGGCACAAAGTAGGGTTTTATACGTAGTGGGGGTCTTTTTGTAGAAATCATCTTTGTCCTGGTCTCTGGCCAACCTCTAAAACCCTCACAATAAATCAGTCCGGAAGGATGTCCTATCCGAACAACCCGACCTCTCCTTGCGGCGTCTACACCGGCTGTCCTGCCGTCTACACTGGCTGGCAGAGCCGATCCTTAACGTCCTTAGATCAATTGTGTGTTCAGGCCCTTCCCCCAGCCATTGAGTACCATGCCTGCCCGAGTCTTTGAGAAACCAGTTGGTTGTGATGACCTGCTGTTTTCTTTCTTGACTCCTTTTTTTATTTTTTATTTTTTTTAAGATTTGTTTATTTGAAAGCAGAGTTACAGAGAGACAGAAAGATCTTCCATCCACTAATTCACTCCACAGATGGCCCCAATGACCTTGGCTGGGCCAGGCTGAAGCCAGGAGCCAAGAGCTTCATCTGGGTCTCCCACGCGAGTGTCAAGGGCCCAATCACTTGAGCCATCTTCGGCTGCTTTCCCAGGTGCATTAGATCAGAAGTGGTGCAACTGGGACTCAGATCAGTACCCATATGGGATACTAGCATCACAGAGGTGGCCCCTTCTTAACTCATTTTTTAGAGTATACCAGTAGATTCATAAAATGTTATCTGGAAGGACCCCTGATGCTCATCCTGGCAATATCATAGCTGCTGCTTGTTGGAAACTGAAGGTGTGCTAAGCTGTTGTGACTCAATCGGCACAACACCTGGGAGGAGGGTGTTACTATTAACCCTGTCTTTCTAATTGGGAAACAAGCATGGACAATGCCAAGGCTCATGGCCAAGATCACACAGCTGCTATAAGTGACGTTGCCAGGATTCCAGTCCAGGCCTGAAGGATCAGTCGATGCACAATTTATCCACAGTGCTCTGTAAGAGTGTCACAGAAGGCCAGGCGTTGTGACTCCCACATCCCATACTGGAGTGCCAGTTCAAGTCCTGGCTGCTCTGCTTCCAATCCAGCTCCCTGCTAATGTGCCTGGAAGGCAGCAGATGATGGTCCAAGTACTTCGACCCCTGCCACCCACATGGGAGACCTGGATGGAGTTCCTTGCTACTGTTCTCACACCTGGCTGTTGTAGCCATTTGAGGAGTGAGCCAGTAATAGAAGATCGATCTCTCTCTCTCTCTCTCTCTCTCTCTCAGTGTGTGTGTTTGTGTGTATGTTTGTGTGTGTGTGTGTCTGTCTGTCTGTCTTGCCTCTCTTGGGCACTCTGCTTTTCAAATAAAGAAATAAT
This sequence comes from Oryctolagus cuniculus, assembly GCF_964237555.1. Classification (NCBI taxonomy): domain Eukaryota; kingdom Metazoa; phylum Chordata; class Mammalia; order Lagomorpha; family Leporidae; genus Oryctolagus; species Oryctolagus cuniculus. The sequence continues at coordinate 26,182,344 of NC_091442.1, read as the reverse complement.
TATTTTAAAAAAATATGACAGAAACACTCAGACTCTCAGTTCAAGGAGAGGAGCATGAACTCAATGAAATGCAATCCATCAGTCCCCAGAATGGACCCCAATTTAGCCTAATTCATCTATTTTCCAAATGTGTAACCTGAAGCCCAGAGAGGAGGAGTGAGCCCCCTGGGGTATCCCAGCCAGTGAGGACCAGACCCAGGGCCCAGCCTCCTCCAACCTCCCTTCTGCTGTGCAGGAGGAAGGAGGTGGTGAGACATCCAGCCTGGCTGGGGACAGGGCTGGGTGTTAGGGGTCAGGTCAGGAGTTTCCAGTCCAAAGGAAAGTGGTGTCAGTTCTTTAAGAGGAGAACAAGCTGCAAACAATTTGGTTTGGACCATTGTGTCCCTAATGCCTGACACCCCTGCCCCCAACCAGCTGCTGGCCCAGACGCCTCAGCCCCACACATGGGCCACCACAGCCCAGTGGCCCCGGGGTGATGCAGTGAAGAGAAAGACCCAAACACCAAGCCATCCCCTCCAGCGGCAACCCCCTCCCACCCAGCCTGGCCAGTGGGGCACCCATGGCGCTGACTCCCCCATCCTGATCCAGCCCTGGGAAGGGAAAAGGAGGAGGGTCTTCCCCCAGCTGTCTCGGGCCTGCGGTCAAGGGGGAGGGGCTGGAGCTGTGGAAAGTTGGCAGAGGCAGCCGGCAGCAGCCGGGAGAGTGGAAAAAATGATATCAAACCCGGAAAAATGCAGGCCGGATGGAGGGCCGGAGTCAGCCCCGGGAGGTGAAAGGGAGGGAAGAAGGGGGGGCTGAGAAAGGGAGAGGGGCCAGGGAGCGAGTTCAGGAGCCGGCTGCAGAAAACTGAAGACACTCGCTTCATTCCCTTCTTTCTTCGTCTGTGAACAAGTACTGAGTGCCCACTAAGTGCACAGCGCAGTGCCAGCTCCGGAGAGGTGCTGACGAGGAGGAGGACTCTTGCTACTTCCTGGAACTCAGATTGCAATGGAGGAACCAGACTAGAAAACCAGTTACGAAGCGGGGTGGGACCGAAAGGCCAGGGTGCGCAGTGAAGGCCCATAACCCAGCCCAGTCCCCCTCAGCTCACGGATAGGGACCATGGGGGCCAGAGACGGAGAGGCTTACCCCAGGCCACTCAGAAAGTGGGAAAGTTGAGACTAGGATTGGAGAGGGGGAGGGAAGAGGGAGAAATTAAGTAGAGCAGGCTATGGGGAGAGTATTCAGCCAGCCGCGCCCACAGGGAGAGGGCGTGGGCCCTGAAACAGGGGGTCTCTGCAAACCCTGCTCCCCTCCACTTCTCTGTGCATTAGTTTTCCCCATCTATAAATAAAATAAGCGTTGATGTCAAGATTAAGTGATGTACAAGGTGCTTAAAACGGTTCCTGTGTCTAGGCAGAATCACCAAATTTGGGGTTAAGACTTTAGGGAACACAGTTTGTTAAAGGTGAAAAGTGCTGAGGCTGCGAAGAACTGCTTAGAAGTCTGCCTGGCTGTGACACGGCAGGACCCCAGGAAGAGCCTTTACGCCTTTGGTCTCAGCCTCCTCACCTGTGAAATAAAGAGGCTGAATGTGAATTTGTATCATATACTTATACAGTCACCTGTGTGTGGTCTGTCTCCCCCCACAGCAGTGACAGTTCCCTGAGGCCAGGGCCCTCAGTACTGCTCTGGCCTCAGCACCTGCACCTATGCCTGGCTGGTCACAGGCACATAACAGTCAATATTTCTTGAATAGATTAATTAACCAACCTATAAGTGGCCCTTCCAGTCCCAACGCCTCTGACTCTAGGTATCTGTCAACAAGGTAATTCTAGGAAAACATGTGAGAAAACCACAATGCACCTGCTGGGGACACAGTTCATTATCTTTTAGAAAGTCCTTTGTTGAGGCCTGCGCTATGGCACAGTGGATTAACTCCCTGGTCTGATGTGCCAGCATCCCATATGGGTGCCAGTTCAAGACCTGGCTGCTCCACTTCCAATCCAGCTCTCTGCTGTGACCTGGGAAGGCAGTGGAAGATGGCCCAAGTGCTTGGGTCCCTGCAACCACGTGGGAGATCCAGAAGAAGCTCCAGGCTCCTGGCTTCAGATCAGCACAGCTTCAGCCGTTGCGGCCAGCTGGGGAGTGAACCAGCGGATGGAAGACCTCTCTCTCTCTCTCTCTCTCTATCTCTCTCTCTCTCTCTCTCCTCTCTGTCTTTCCTCTCTCTTTGTAATTCTGACTTTCAAATAAATATATCTTTCAAAAAAAAAGTCCTTTTTCATCCACAAAAACAAACAAAAAATAACTTTGTTTTCACTCTGTGTGTTAGTGTGGTGCCACATGCTACATGCTCAGTATACATTTTCTCATTTTATCATCACCACAGCTCTACTTAATAGATACAACTTAATAGATGAGCACATTGAGGCTAAGAGAACCCAAGAAATGTGTCTAACACCACACAGCAAGAAAAAGTACTCGGGATTCACACTCAGATCAGAAGCAGGGAAGAACTGCTGTCCTAATGGTATGATTGGGGAAACTGCGGCCCAGAGGGAGGAGTTGAATTGCCTGAGTCCAAGGTCATGTGAAAACAAGAGCCAACAACCACATCACCTTGACCAGATACCAGGTATTGTTCTGAGTGCTTTTTGCATGTTAATTCATTTAATCCTCTAAACTGGTGACCTTACCACCAGGACAGTTTCCAGAAAAAGACACTGCAGCACACAGTAGTTCAGGACCCCCACCAAAGTCTCTCAGTCAGCAAAGGTGGTGCCAGAAGCCAGGGAACTCTAGTCTCACTGCGTGAAGGACTCCTCTCTATCGCACTAGTTCTTGGTTGTTACAGCAAACCCAGAGCAGGCTGGTATAGAAGCAGCAGCTGGTGGCTGCTGTGGCGCATTGGGTTAAGCCACTGCGTGTAACACCAGCATCCCATATGGACACCAGCTTGAGTCCAGCTGCTCCACTTTCAATCCAGCTCCCTGCTAATAACACCTTGGAAGCAGCTCGGGCCCCTGCACCCATGTGGGAGACCCAGAAGAAGCTCCTGGCTCCTGGCTTCAGCCGGGCCCAGCTCCAGCCATTGCGGCCATTTGGGGAGTGGACCAACAGATAGATCTTTCTATCTATGTCTCTTCCTTCTCTCTGTAACTCTGCCTTTTAGATAGATAGATAGATAGATAGATAAATAGATAGATAGATAGATAGATAGATAGATAGATAGATAGATAGACAGATAGACAGAGGAGCATTTTTATCCTGTATCCTGCAGCCTGGGCTGGAGGCAGGATGGAGAACAAAGACAATGAGAGAGTCCTCAGCCACCAGCTGGGACTTTCCACCTTGAAGGGAGAATCCTGTTATGGAAAAAATGATAAAGCTCTGGAAAGATGGATGTCTCCCCAGAGGCCCCCACATCTCCTCAAGTCCCGCCTCTTGCTGTCGGGGAGGCCACAGACTGTGCCTGCCTGGACCGGATGAGACGAAGGACCCAGATCTGGAGTCCAGTCCGGCTGCTGCGAAGGCAGAGGAGCACTGACTGTGCTGGGAAGTTTCAGTTTCTCAGCCAGGGGCTTGCAACTTCTCCTTGTGCGACCCCCAGGCAATCAGGGTGGGTCCAGAGCTCTCTGTGCTTAGATGGAAGGAAACACCTGTCTCAGGGGGTCCGGCTCCCTCCTCTCTTCTCCAGGCCAGCGTGGACAAGGCTGTGTGCTCTGGAGGAAGGCAAAGGGTGCAGGAGCACAGCTGCCACACACACAACTTCCAGTCCCCAGCCTGGCTGAGAAGGGAAGGGAAAGGCACAGGAGGAGTAGGAGCACTGGAAAGTTCGCCCACAGCTGCCTCATAAAGATTAAGAATCTCTCAGCTCTGTCCTGACCACGCGACCCCGGGCAAGCAAAACACAGAGTGAAAAGGTTAGGACAGCAACCTCCGATTGTCTCTGCCTCCTCAAGGATTTTTTGAATATTCTAACTCAACAACTTGAAAAAATATACAAGTTCAGTTTCAATTTGAGCACTGTCCCCTTCTGTCCAGTTCAGGGTTCAGTTAAAAATAATGTTAATGATGGAGTGGGAGCTCTGGGTCAGAATGTATGTGGTTTTCCCCAGTTCCATCTGGTTCAAGTTCAAGGCGTGTGTGTGTGTGTGTGTGTGTCTACATTCCAATGCTTCACAGACGTGACAAGATGGTGGTAGGAAAGCATAGATTTTTGGAATCAGAAGAAACTCACGTTCAATCCCACCTTGGGCATTGAGTCTCCGTGTGACTTGGGACCCTGTTCAGCCTCCTTTCCTTCATATTTAAACTGAAGGGGAAAATTTCTATCCTATAGAATTAAATGAGATTTTTCATATTTAAGAAAACACTACTAAAAGCTTTAGTTCAGCTCCCTAGGCTTCAGCTCATCTGGTAAAGGAGATTTTTTTTAAGATTTATTTTATTTATTTGAAAGAGTTACAAAGAGATGTAAAGACAGAGAGAGAGGTCTTCCATCCGATGGTTCACTCCCCAGATGGCCGCAACGGCTGGAGCTGAGCCGATCCAAAGCCAGGAGCCAGGAGCTTCTTCCAGGTCTCCCACACGGGTGCAAGGGCCCAGACACTTGGGCCATCTTCTACTGCTTTCCCAGGCCACAGCAGAGTTGGATCAGAAGAGGAGCAGCCGGGACTAGAGCCAGCACCCATATGGGATGCCGGCACTTTAGGCCAGGGCATTAACCCTCTGTGCCACAACACTGGCCCCAAGGAGATATTATTAACAGTGTCTCTCCCTAAGGGTTGGTGAGAATGCAATCAGATTACCATTTGCTAGCCTGATGCTTTATTTTTTTTTTTAAGATTTTATTTACTTGAGAGGTAGTTACAGACAGTGAGAGGGAGAGACAGAGAAAAAGGTCTTCCTTCCATTTATTCACTCCCCAGATGGTCGCAATGGCCGGGGCTGTGCCAATCTGAAGCCAGGAGCCAGGTGCTTCTTCCTGGTCTCCCACGTGGGTACAGCTTAGCCCATTATGCCACAATGCCAGCACTCTAAGCATTTCTTTATGCTTTTCCACAACATACTCTCTAAAGCATAGTATTACGTGATTTGAAGCTTCGCTGAAACATACTATGCCTTATGCACTGTCAACCTTATTTTATGAGATTCACTTGTGTTGACATATGTAACCGCAGTTCATTTTTCTTCACTGTATAGTATTCCAGTGTGAACATACATCACTTATTTTTTTCTATTGATGGGTGTTTTTGTCTGCTATGACAAACAATACTGCAGTGAACATTATACATGTCTCTTTGAACACATGTGTGAACACATATTTCCAATCTGCCATTGTCTGGATCTTAGCTTATCTTAGCCTAGCTACCCTTTTTTTCTTTAATTACTATTTGAAAGGTAGAGAGACACAAACAGAGAAGAAGCTTCCAGCTGCTGGTTCACTCCCCAGATTTTCTTGCCAGTCCAAAACTAGGAGCCAGGCACTCAATTCAGGTCTCCCACACGGGTGGCAAAACTCGAGTACTAGAGCCATCACTTGCCCCTCCCAAGGCACATATTAGCAGGAAGCAAGAATCAGGAGCAGAGACAGAACTTGAACCCAGGCACTCTGATGTGAGATGCTGATGTCCCAAGGGGTGTCTTAACTGTTGTGTCACATGCTCACCCCAAGGACTAGCTACTCCTGAGGTCCTAATATAGTTGCCGCAGCTTCAGGCAGCCAGTGGGACAAGATGGCTACTTCTTCCTGAAAATCTCCCTTGTATTAGCAAGAAAACTCTCTCAGACCTCTATAGCAAACTTCCCTTCTCTGTTCATTGGCCGGAATCAGGCCACATGACCACTTTCAAACCAAACCTTGGCTCAGATTAGTCAGGGTTTGCCCCTGAGTGTGGAGACCAACATGGCCTATTCAAGAGGGCACTGCCCTGAGGGAAAAACATCTCAGACAAGAAAGAAAAGAGGGGAGTGTATTCCTGATGGTTCACTCTTGTGGTTACTACACTAACACACAACCCCGAACGCTGAGTGGCATCAAACCCACCCCTTTTTTTATTTACAGATTATGTGAATCAGGAATCGCAGCAGGGGAAAGTGGGTACAGCTTGCCTCGGGGCCTCAGCTGAGAAATTCGAAGACTGCGTCTCTGGGCAGCTGAAGCGGGAATCGCTCCAGGTGTGCTCATTGACAGGTCAGGGCGGCCATGCTGGCAGGAAGCTGGGTCTCCGCTCCAGGCAGCCCGCCATGTTTGTTTCCTGGTGTCGTCCTAACAAATCGCTACAAACTTAGCAGCTTAAAAGATGATGAATGGGGGCTGGTATTGTGGAACAGCAAGTAAATCTGCTGCCTGAGACCCCAGCCTGCTTTGTGTCCTGGCTCCACTGCCAATCCAGCTCTCTGCTAACGGGCCTGGAAAAAGCAGTGGAAGATGGCCCAAGTACTTGGGGCCCTGCCACCCATGTGAGAGACCAGGAAAAAGTTTCTGGCTCCTGGCTTCAGCCTGGCCTAGTGCTGGCTGTTGCAGCCATCTGGGGAGTGAACCACCAGATGGAAGACATCTCTCGGGGCTGGCGCCATGGCGCACTTGGTTAATCCTCCGCCTGTGGCACCAGCATCCCATATGGGCGCCGGGTTCTAGTCCCAGTTGCTCCTCTTCCAGGCCAGCTCTCTGCTGTGGCCCGGGAGGGCAGTGGAGGATGGCCCAAGTCCTTGGGTCCCTGCACCCACATGGGAGACCAGGAAAGGGCACCTGGCTCCTGGCTTCGGATCGGCGTAGTTCTGGCCGTTAGCGGCCATTTTGGGGGGTGAACCAACAGAAAGAAGACCTTTTTCTCTGTCTCTCTCTCTCTGTGTCTGTAACTCTACCTGTCAAATACATAAATTTTTTTAAAAAAGACATCTCTCTCGGTCTCTCCCTCTCTCTCTCTCTGTAGCTTGGACTTCAAGTAAATAAATAATTATTTAAAAAAAGAAAGAAAGAAACAGGATGAATGTATTACTGTCTCACCACCCTACAGGACAGGTATTCAACACGGGACTCATTAGGCCAAATCCAAAGCAAAGGGCTGCTTTGCTTCCGGAGGCCTGGAGGAGAATCGCTTTCCTTGCCCTTTCCAGCTTCCGGAGGCCAGGAGCTTCCAAAGTCTCCTGTTCCCTTCCTCCATCTTCAAACCAGCAAAGTCAGGCCAAGTCCATCTCATGCTGCCATCTCACTGGTGCTCCATGTTCTGCCTCTCTCTTCCATTCTAGAGGTGACATTGGGGTCTCTATTTGAAGTCAGCTGATTCGAAGCCTTACTTCACAGTGCTATGTAACCTGTACGTCTTAGGGGTTATGGTCCTGCCTGCTGCAGTGGGGATAGAGTGGGGGGCAAAGGCAAGTGGTAGCTGCATCTGCACTCTTCCCCCTCTGCCCAATCTTGTCCCTTTTTTTAAGATTTATTTATTTATTTATTTGAAAGTCAGAGTTACAGAGAGAGAGAGAGACAGAGAGAGAGTCAGGTCTTCCATCCGCTGGTTCACTCCCCAATCAGCCGCAACAGCCAGGGCTGTGCTGATCCGAAGCCAAAAGCCAGGAGCTTCTTCTGGGTCTCCCACATGGGTGCAAGGGCCCAAGGGCTTGGGCCATCTTCTACTGCTTTCCCAGGCCATAGCAGAGAGCTGGATTGGAAGTGGAGCAGCCAGGACTCAAACTGGTGCCCATATGGAATGCTGGCACTGCAGGCGGCAGCTTTACCCACTATGCCATGGCGCCAGCCTCCAATCTTGTTCTAATGAATGCATAGAGGAGGCCCTGAGTTAAAGGGGTTCCCCAAGTGGGGTGTCGGGGGCACTGGGACTCTGTCCCCAGAGTTTGATCTCAACTCCCTTCGCCAAGTTCACACTCGTCTCTCTAGGAGCACCAGCTTCTTCAAACCTCCACTGCATAACTCTCCACCCACCTTTCGGAGAGTTCTACTCAGTACGCACAGAGGCAGGTCTGCCTCGGAAGTACCGCTCCCTGCATCTGCATCTGCATCTGCAGAGGTCTGAGCTACTAGGTGTGGGTCGGTGCCTCAGGTGTGCCGGCGGGGCAATCAAAGGTGCTCTGAGCCATTCCAGCCTTACACAACAGTCCAGAGTGGGAGGCCACCCCAAACCCAGATCTTTTCAAGTTCTTCCTGCCCCTGTGAAAGAGAATGTTTTTCCCATAATTGTCTAAGAAGCAACTACTGCGCATGTGCACGCGCATACACACACACACTCTCTCTCTCTCTCTCTCTCTCTCTCTCTCCCCCCCTCTCTAAAACCAAAGCCAGGGGTGATCAACTCACAAAATCAAAGATGATAAGAAATCATGAAGTACACTGGGCAAAGGACATGAGGTAAGGTCAAGATTTGTGGCAAACGGGAAGCACCTGCCCTGCCTAAAGAGAGTGTGGAACTAAGCTGCCCATGACTGCTATTATAAGATAAGCCCAGAATTGCCAAGAACTTTGGTTTTTCTAAGAAAGGGAGCAGGGTCAGTGCTGTGGAATGGCAGGTAAAGCCACCACCTGCAATGCCAGCATCCCATATGGGCCCTGGTTCGTCTCCTGGCGGCTCCACTTCTGATCCAGCTCCCCGCTAATGACCTGGGAAAGCAGCAGAAGATGGCCCAAGTGTTTGGATCCCTGCCTCCCACGTGGGAGATCTGGATAAAGCTCCTGGCTTCAGCCTGGCCCAACACTGGGAGTTATGTTGCAGTTATCTGGGTAGTGTGCCAAAGGGTAGAAGATCTCTCTCTTTCTCTCTATCTCTCTCTCTCTGACATTCAAATACATAAACAAATCTCTAAGACAGCCAGGAAGCTAGGTCTTTATGTGAAGTTTCCCCAATTCTTAAAATTATTCTAACTCTAATTTTTAAAAACCTTGGGCAGGACATGTCCACCAGCCACCAGCAAAACATGTTCCGCAGCCAAATTCTGACCAGGGGCTGACAGTTAGAACCTCTGCTCGAAACCCAAACAGTGATAGAGGGATGCATTCTCAGCCATGCCCTGTCTGCAAGGCCACCCCGTGCTCTGAGCAGTCAGTGCACGATTATAAAGCACAGCCTGTTCCTTTTGTTCAACCGCCCCCCCCCCCACGCTCTCTTCCAAGACTGCCTCCTCCTGCCTTTTGGGATACCAAGGGTACCCAATGCCAGGTGGTAAGCTTTCCAAATTGAACTTTGAACTATAGTAATGGTTTCATTATAAGAATAAATCAAAACAACAGAGAAAATATATAGTTTAAAAAAAAAAGTCATGCATTTATCAGTGAAGCTGCCTGCAGTTGCACATGATAGAAATCCTTATAAGAACATTGTCTTACAAGATGTCCAGAGGTAGGCAATTCAGGACTTGATTCATCAGCCCTGAAATGTTAGACACTGGGTCTGCATCTTTATAATTTTCCAACCATTATCTTCATGTTGTTACATAAATGGCTCAATCCCAAACATCGTTCTCTTTGTATTTTTTTTTAAAGATTCACTTATTTGGGGCCAGCATTTTGTAGTGGGTTAAGGCTCTGCCTGAGACACCGGCATCTCATATGAGCAACTGGCTCAAGTCCTGGCTGCTTCACTTCCAATCCAGCTTCCTACTAATGCACCCGAGAAGCGCTTGGGCCCCTGCAACCATGTGGGAGTTCTGCATGGACTTCCAGACCCCTAACTTCAGCCTGGCCCTGCCCTGGCTCTTGTGGCCATATGGGGAGTGAATCCACAAATGGATGCTCTCTCTCCCTCTCTCTCTCTAACACTGCCTACTAAATAAATCTTAAAAGTAAAGACTGATTGATTGATTTGAAAGGCAGAGTAATAAAGAGAAGAGAGACAGAAAAAAAATCTTCTACCACTGGTTCACTATCCAAGTGACCACAACAGCTGGGGCTGAGCCAGCCTGAAACCAGGAGCCAGGAACCCCATCTTAGTCTCCCACATGGGTGGCAGGGTTTGAGTACTTGGGCCACCTTCTGCTTCTTTCCCAGGGGCTTTAGCAAGAAACTTCGACTTGAAGCAGAGCAGCCAGGACTTGAGCTCATGTTCTGATATGGGCTGTTGGCATTGCAGCCAGTGGCTTCATCTGCTGCACCACAACGCCAGTGCCTCAAGCACCATTTTCTCATGCCAGCATCCCAAGCAAGAATAGAAGGCATGAGATCAGAAGTAGACTTGCTGAGGTTGATTTCTTCTTCTCATTCCACCACATAGACTCTCTTTTAACAAAGAGGAAAATGTTCCCCCAGAAATTTCCTTTTATATCTCACTGGCCAAATGGAGTCGTGAGCACCCCTAGCTGGCCAAAATTATAGAGATGGCTACACCTGCAGTGGGCCAACCAAGACTCATTCCACTGCAGCTGCAAGCAAGATGGCCTCTGTGAGCAAGTGAGAAGTGGGTAAGGGTCATGGGACAGGGAACTTCAGTATTTGCCACAGCACACTTTCTTTTTTTTTTTTTTTTAATTTTATTTTTTGACAGGCAGAGTGGACAGTGAGAGAGAGAGAGACAGAGAGAAAGGTCTTCCTTTGCCATTGGTTCACCCTCCAATGGCCGCCGCGGCCGGCGCGCTGCAGCCGGTGCACCGCGCTGATCCGATGGCAGGAGCCAGGAGCCAGGTGCTTCTCCTGGTCTCCCATGGGGTGCAGGGCCCAAGCACCTGGGCCATCCTCCACTGCACTCCCTGGCCACAGCAGAGAGCTGGCCTGGAAGAGGGGCAACCGGGACAGAATCCGGCACCCCGACCGGGACTAGAACCTGGTGTGCCGGCGCCGCTAGGTGGAGGATTAGCCTAGTGAGCCACGGCGCCGGCCCCCACAGCACACTTTCTATCCTCCCCCTCCCCAGTCCCACTGCTCTCCCTGGGGGTATGCTCATCAGCAGTCCAGATTTCTTCAACCCACTTACATATACAAGTAGTCTTCAAAACTTCACACAAAATATACATTATGGAATACCTTGTGGCCAGTGCTGTAGCATAGAGGGTTAAGACATCACCTGCAGCACCAGAATCCCATATGTGTACCTGTTCGAGTCCTGGCTGCTCCACCTCCAATCCAGCTCCCTGCTGATGCCCCTGGGAAAGCAGCAGAGGATGGCCAGGTGCTTGGATCCCTGTACCCACTGGGAGACCCCAAGGAAGCTCCTGGCTCCTGACTTTGACCTGGCCCAGCCCTGGCCATTGCAGGCAATTAGGAGTGAACCAGTGGATCAAAGACTTCTCTCTTTGCCTCTGCCTCTCTCTCTCTCTCTCTGTGTAACTCTGCATTTTAAATAAATAGATAAATCTTTAAAAAAAATGCAGGGATTTCTAAATTTTTTGCCCCAAAATAAATTTATCTTTTTCATTACACTCTCCATGGATTTTTTAAGTGCCCTCATACAATGTAGCAGATGTTTGTCCATTTCTCTTGTCTTCACATTATCAGAGCCACAGTTTTGCTTTCTTGTTCTCTTCCCCATGGAATGAAGAATAAATTTCCATTGCTTCAAGCCAGAGATGGATTTAAAGGGGGATCTACAACTCAGCTATGGCCGACAACATGAGAGGGCAGGTTAGCTGGAGATTTCTAGAAAAAGTTCCATTAATCTTACAAACAGAACTGAAGGGCAAGTGTTTGGCCTAGCAGTTATGATATCTGCACCCCATATAAGACTACCTGGGTTCGATACCCACCCCTGGCTCCTGACTCTAGCCTTCTGCTAATGTATATCCTGGAAAGCTGCAGTGATGGCTTAAGTAACTGGGTCCCTGTCACTCACATAAGAGACCTGGACTCAGTTACCAGCTCCTGACTTTGGTCCAGCCCAATCCTAGCTATTGCAGGCATTTGGAGAGCATATAAACAGATGGGAATTATATATATATATATATATATATTTATATTTATATATTTATAATTATATATATATCTTTCTCTGCTTTTCCTCTTGAAAAAAAATATTTTTTAAGATTTACTTATTTATTTGAAAGGCAACGTTACAGAGAGAAGGAAAGGCAGAGAGAGATCTTCCATCTGCTGTTTCACTCCCCAAATGGCTGCAATGACCGGGGCTGGGCCAGGCCAAAGCCAGGAACCAAGAGCTTTTTCCAGGTCTCCCACATGGGTGCAGGGGCCCAAGGACCTGGGCCATCCTCTGCTGCTTTCCCAGGCACATTAGCAGGGAGCTGGATTGGAAGTGGAGCAGCTGGGACTTGCCCCAGTGCCCATATGGGATGTTGGTGCTGTAGGCTGTGGCTTAACCTCAATACCTATTTTTTATAAATATTTTTTTAAAAGGTTGAAAATAGCAACCAAACAACAAAGAGCTGCAACAGGAAACATGGTCCCTTTTCCTTTGATGAGTCACTGGAGAGTATGCGTGTGGTGTAGCCACCATCTTGCAATTATGATAGGATCTAGTCAGAGGGTGGCAACGTACAAAGATGGGAACTACCTGAGTCCTCGATAATGACGTCAAGCCACTAAACGAACCAGCCCTGTAGCTGCCTCACCTCTGCACTTGCTGTTATATAAGATAACATGTCCTCACTGTTGACGCAGATCATCCACCTGATACACAAAGAGGGGGTTTTAAAAGGTTAGTGAAAAGATAGAATTAAAAGCTAATGTGGGGTGGGGCCAGTGTTGTGGCTTAGCCACTGCCTGGGAAGCTGGCATCCCACATGGCACTGACTCGAGTCCCAGCTGCTCCACTTCTGATCCAGCTCCCTGCTAATGCACCTGGGAAAATAGCAGAAGACGGCCCAAGTGCTTGGACCCCAACTACCCATGTGGGAAACCTGGATGAAGTTACTGGCACCTGGCTTCAGCCTTGCAGGGTCTTAGTCCACCCGAACGAGGATGGACTGGGTCCAAAGAAAGGTAAGTGGGCCACTCGCCCGTTCCCCAGCCTCCCGATCCCGGAGACAGTCAGACGCAGTGGGGAGTCAAGTCAAGTAAGCAAGAACTCCATTTATTGCGCGCATAACAAAGCCTTTTAAAGCGCAAGACCGCAGGATCACTGGGGCAGGGCATAAAGACCAACCAATTACTTAAAAGGTCATTTTAAAGAGCGACTTTTTACAGGACCAGCCATATGTCTGTACACTCGTCATCAGTTGTCACCTCCCCTGATGCTGCGCAGCCAATCAGCTTTGGTGGTAAACGACTTTGGGTACTGCCCACCTTACTTCCTTTGGGCTCCATCTTTGAATTGCCACGTGTGCCTAATTTCCCCACAAGCCTGGCCCAGCCCCAGCCATTGTGGCCATCTGGAAAGTGAATTAGCCAATGGATGATCTCTTTCTTTCTCTCCCTCTCTCTCTGTCACTCTGCCTTTCAAATAACTAAGACAAAAATCTTCAAAAGTAAATACATAATTTTTTTAAATAAAAGTTTAAAAATAGTAAGGTGGGAGTAGGGATTTGGTGCATCAGTTAAGACACCACTTGGGACATCCCATATTGAAGTATGTGGATTCAAGTCCTGACTCCGCTCTGGGTTCCAGTTTCCTGGGAGGCAGCGGTGATGCCAGGGAGGAGGCCTGGGTTGAGCTCCTGGCTCCTGACTTCAGCCTGGCCCTGCCCCAGTTGTTGTAGACATTTAGAGACTGAACCAGCATATGGGAGATCTCTCTTTATCTGCCTGTCCCTCTTTCAGCCTTTCTAAATAAATATAATTTTAAAAATTTATTTTAAAAAGATAATACACATTTCCATGAACTCTGAGAAGACCCTTGGTGTGAAGGTTTGTTTGCTTTTCTGGCGTTGTGAGATTATAGTCCTATGTGTCGGGACTGAGTTCATTTGCAAGGAATGAAACCCAAAATAGTAGTGATAGAAACAAGGCAGAAGTATATTTCTCTTTTGTTTAACAGAGGTCCGGACACAGGCAGTTCAAGGCTGGCATGGCATTCCACAGTGTGGGAACCACGGCTCCTTCTATCTGTGGCTCCACCATCCTCAGTGCAACACACCACTCAAGTTGCAGCCGTCACCTCCACATTCCAGCCTGGACCCCACCCCACCCCCCCATATCCGGAGGAAGTGGTCAGGAGCCAGAAAAGGCACAGCATCCCAGAAGACACACACAAACCTCTGCTTATAGGACTTGGTCTCATGGCCACACTGAACTGTGCCAGAGCCTGAGATGTGTATTTCATTCTGAATAGCCATAAGCTGCCTCAGAATCAGTATGTTTCAGAACAAGAAAATAGGCACTGGGAGACAGCAAGCAATCTCTTCCATGATATTATGCACATTAGTCATCATTTGCTGTTTTCACTCAATTTATCGAGAGTTGCTAGATAGAAATTTGCTTTTGTCATTGTGGAGGTTATTTTCTGCCTTTTTCTCATTTCTTTTTTTTTTTTTCTTTTAATTTGACAGGTAGAATTATAGACAGTGAGAGAGAGAGAGAAAGGTCTTCCTTCCATTGGTTCACTCCCTAAATGGCCGTAGCGGCCGGCACTGTGCCAATCCAAAGCCAGAAGCCAGATGCTTCTTCCTGGTCTCCCATGTGGGTGCAGGGACCCAAGGACTTGGGCCATCCTCCACTGCCCTCCCGGGCCACAGCAGAGAGCTGGACTGGAAGAGGAGCAATCGGAACTAGAACCCAGTGCCCATATGGGATGCCGGCGCCACAGGCGGAGGATTAACCAAGTGAGCCACAGCGCCGGCCCCCTCATTTCTTTTTTAATAATAATTTTAAATGTTTACCTATTTTCATCTACTTGACAGTCAAAGTAACAGAGAAGAAGGGAGATTTTTTTAACATTTTTATAAATTTTTTTGATCTTGGTTTACCAGTTTTTAACATTACTTCATATTTAGATACTTTATACATACACATATATTTAAATATTATGTACATACATATTTAGATATTATATACATACACATATATACTATTTTTTCTTGAAAACAGGGGTATTACTATCACAAAATGTGGGATTTATGACAATTATCACCACACAGAAAAAAAAAGATTATATTGTCATGTACGCGATATAATTCAGTGAAGCAATATAACTATATACCAAGTAATGTAAGACAGAGATCATCCATCTGCTGGTTCCAAACGCCTGTAACAGGCCAAAGCCAGGAGCTCAGAACTCCATCTGGGTCTCCCACGTGGGTAGCGAGAACCCAAGTACCTGGGCCAGCATGTGCAGCCTCCCAGGTGCATTAGCTGGAGCTGGATTGGAAATGGAGTAGCCAGGGCTCGACCCAGCACTCTGATAAGAGACGCAGGTGTCCCGAGTAACTGCTTAACCCCCTGAAACACAACACCTGTCTCTTGCTTCTGAAGATAGAAACTTAGATAACTCATTTGGACCTTTCTTCTTTTCCAATATAAGCATTTAAAGCCACATTTCACTCTAAACATTGCTTTCGATGCATTCCACAAATTTTGGTATGTGGTGTTTTTCATGATAATTCAGTTCAAAATATTTTCTAATTTCCCCTGTTGCATGGATCCAAACTGACGTAACAGCAGCCATCTTTGTCATAACTGCCATCCCGCCCTCTAGGCGATCTTGGCAGGCATCCCAAACCTATGAGATGAACAAAGTCATTAAAAATAACCTGCTTTTATCTGATGCCTGGAATGTCTCTTTTAAATGTTAATATTTCTTGAGACAGTCCCAGAACATTCCAATTGGCCCCAGGCCACCTCTCTAGCTCGGCATATAAAACACTTCTGTAGCTCAGGGTGTGGGAGTCTCCGGTTTTGCAGCAGCCCAAGACACAGTTCTGTCCCTAAGTCCCTAATAAACTACACTCTGTGTAACCCTGGACTTGCCCACCTCTGTCTTCAGTCCTTGGTGTCTTCCACTTTGGTGCATGGTTCTCATATGCCAGTTTTTCCCAAACACCTTGTGATTTCTTCTTCTTCCTACAGGCTAGTTAAAAGTTTGCAATTTACCAAATTTATGCAGGGTTTTTCATATATCTTTTCTGTTATTGGTTTCTAATTTGATTCCATTGCAAATTTGAGACTTGCTTAATCATTAAATGTGTGGTGCATCTCAATGCATGTTCCACGTGCCATTGACAATCATAGGTTCTGCTGCCATTCGGGTGTACTTTCTCATAACGTCAATTAGCTCAAAGTGGTTGATCATGTCCAAGTCTTTTCTGTACTTGGTGATTTTTTGCCTACTTGCTTTATCCATTGCTGTAAGGGTATTGTTTAGTGGATATTTCTGTTTCTCCTTTTGGTCAATTTTTTTCCTTACTTTCTTGTTTTTTTCATGGTTGAAAATATTCCCTATATGGATTATCATAACATATTTTCATGTGTGGAAGGACATTAGGATTAGTGGGAATGTTTTGCCCTTACTAACAGTATGGCAGTGAGTATATTCACACATGTAGAAGAGATTATTAGATCCAAACCTACTACTAATCAGAGGGCATATATTATTCACATTTTCACAGACCTTGCCCAGTTGTCTGCCTACGGGGCTGCTTTGGTTTTGTTCCTGTGAACAGTGCCCAGTTCCCTACTCCGTGACCCACACTGGATACCCCAGTTTCTTCACTTGCTACTGCATCGGAAGAGGTTGAGAAGGAAGATGTTTCTGTGCTTACTTTGCATTTCCCGACTTATGGCAAAGCTGAGCAAATTCCTCTCAATGACCGTGCCCTCAGCTACCCAAAAACCCCAGCAAAGCTGTAAAATCACAGCTTCTGAGAGCTGGACTGCATTCTCAGTCTCTCCACTCTTCATCTCTGCCTGAGGTGAAGGAGTGTTATTTCTTCCAATTACCAGAGCCTTGGTTAGAACAGAAAATCTGGGATCAGCCAAATCTGACTGTTTCCCTTTGGCTCAGCCATTTGTCAGCTGTGTGACCTCAGGCAAGTCACCTGGGTGACCTCAGGCAAGTCACCTGGCCTTCTGAACCTTGGGACTCTCTGTTTTACAAAGGGATGAGACACTTTGCCTAAGTATTATGAGGATTAGAAACTGGATGTGTGGGAGCAGGCCTTGTGGCACAGCAGATTAAGCCACTGCTTGGGATACCCGCATCCCATATCAGAGCGCCTGGTCCGAGTCCTGGACGCTCTGCTTCCAATCCGCTTACCTGCTAACGCATCCTGAGAGGCAGCAGATGATGACTCCAGTGCTTGGGCTCCGGCCATCCATGTGGGAGACTCAGACAGAGTTCTGGGGCCCTGGCTTCAGCTTGGCCTAGCCCTGGCTATCGTGGGCATTTATCAACCTAGCGGATGAAAGTTCTTTTACACGTGTTCACTCGCTCACTCGCGCTCTCTCTCTCTCTCCCCCTCCCATCAGTCTGCCTGTAAATGTTTAAATAAACAGTCTAAAAAAAAAAAAAGGACAGAACTTGGGTATGTAAAGCACCTCACACAGCACCCAGTAGGCACTGACAGCAATGCTTTTAAATAGCTATTCGTCAAGCAGCTGCCAGGTGCACAGCACTGAGTGAAGCCCCTTCTTCTAGTTATCTCACCAATCCTCACAACAGTAAGAGATAACACCACTTTACAAACGTGGAAAACTGAGGCTGCAGGATGTTAGGGCCCTTGTCCAAGAAACAGTCATGAGCAGAGTTAAGGAGGAAGTCAAGAATGTCCGACTCCTAACCAAGCCTGTTTCCCAGGGTAGCTAGTTCATTTCACAGCATGGAAAACTGAGGCCCAGGGAGATGAAGTAACATACAAAATTAAATGGTGTGTGAGCAGCAGCCAAATGACCAAATACCCACCCCCCTTTCTGGGTCTGGGTGACCAGCTGGAGAAGAGACTGGAGAGATGGGAGGCAGGGACAGCCACCCAGCAGAAGAGTCAAGAGCATGGAAAATGTCTCTTTCAGCCAATTTTCCTGAGGAACCCTGGCTGAGGCTCAGCGCTGGGAATGGAAAGTGTGCAGGGAGGAGGCGCAGCCGCGTCCATCCGGAGAAATGGTTTGCAGAGTCCAGCAGAGGTGGGGGTGGGGGGAGCAGCTGCTCCTACGGGGCAGGGGAATAGATCCAGGAGGCCAAAGCTCTGGCATCTGCCCAGGGCTGGGTCTCCTGGGGGAGGAGGAACAGGCATCCCCCAGCTCCTCGATTCCTCCTTGGGCTCCCTTGCTCCACCAGCCTCTGCCGTGTCCTTCCCACTTGTCTGGGCACCAGCCAGTCCTAGAACCCAGAGGCTGGCAGCCCTGACTCTCTGGGGATGTGCACAGCTGAGTCAGGGCGGGTGTGGTGACCAGGCAGACGGATTTATCCTACTTCCAGAGACCTTGACCAGAGCTGGGCCGGAGCGCCATCAGCCACGCCAGATTCATCCCGATTGCTACGACATCAGTGTGGACCCTCTGTCCTGAAAATTGCCCCTTGCTATTCACAGTGCCCATAATTCTACCAGTACAGAAACAGCCAAGGCTGGTGTTCAGGATGCAGAGGCATATGTAGGCATATTCCTGCTGGCTGTTAATAACTCCTGTCCCAAGGGCCTTGCAGGTACCCCCTCCCCAATGCATATGAGTATTGGACACTGTGGATACTCACCTGGGTCCGTCCCCCTAATCTTCCCCACTTACAGCCAAAGAGGTCATGCTGGCCACAGCAGAGCCATCCAGTGCTTTGGGGACCACCAGTAAGTGCTGATCAGATCAGCTGCTAACGCTCTTCACATCACTCTTAGAAACAATCCTTGGGGGCCAGTGCTGTGGCGTAGCGGGTAAAGCTGCTGCCTGCAGTGCCGACATCCCATATGGGCGCCTGTTTGAGACTCGGCTGCTCCACTTCTGATCCAGCTCTCTGCTATGGCCTGGGAAAGCAATAGAAGATGGCCCAAACCCCTGGGCCCCTGCACCCACGTGGGAGACCTGGAAGAAGCACCTGGCTCCTGGCTTCGGATCAGTGCAGCTGCAGCCATTGCAGCCATCTGGGGAGTGCACCAGCGGATGGAAGAACTCTCCCTCTCTCTCTCTGTCTCCTCTCTCCTCTCTCTGCCTCTCCTCTTTCTGTGTAATTCTGACTTTCAAGTAAAATAAATAAATCTTTAAAAGGAACAATGCTTTGCCTTACAACTTTGTTTCCTATTTAAAGACAAATGGTGGGGCCGACGCTGGTGCAGCAGGTTAAAGCCCTGCCCAGCAGCGCCCACATCCCATATGGCCGCCGGTTCAAGACCCGGCTGCTCCACTTCCAATCTAGCTCTCCACTATGGCCTGAGAAAGCAGTAGAATATGGCTCAAGTGCTTGAGCCCCTGCATCAACATGGGAGACCCAGAAGATCCTGGCTCCTGACTTTAGATCAGCTCAGCTTTGGCCACTGTGGTCATTTGAGGAGTAAACCAGTGGATGGAAGACCTCTCTCTCTGGTTCTACCTCTCTCTGTAACTCTTTCAAATAAATAAAATAAAATTTAAAAAAAAAAAGTAGAAATTCAGAGGGGAAGGGACCTTGTACAATCTCTTCATTTTTCCAGATGAGGAAACTGAGTACAGAAAGAAGCAAAGACTTGGCCAAGGTCACACAATCTGTCAGTTTACACATAAAGACGTGAGGTCCTGACTTTTTTTTTTTTTTTTAAGATTTATTTTATTAGGTAAAGCTGCCACCTGCCATGCCGACATCCCATATGGGTGGTGGTTCGAGTCCCAGCTGCTCCACTTCTGATCCAGCTCTCTGCTATGACCTGGGAAAGCAGTACAAGATAGCCCAAGTCCTTGGGCCCCTGCACCTGCGTGGGAGACCCGGAGGAGGCTCCTGGCTCCTGGCTTCAGATTGGTGCAGCTCCGGCCATTGTGGCCATCTGGGGAGTGAAGCAGCAGATGGAAGACCTCTCTCTCTCTCCCTCTCTCTCTCTCTCTCTCTGTGCCTCTCCTTCTCTCTCTGTGTAACTCTGACTTTCAAGTAAATAATAAATAAATATTTTTTTAAAAAAAGATTTTATTAGGCCCGAGTGGTTGCCAATAAAATGGGTGAGTTCACAAAACCTGGGAAAGTGGTGCTGGTCCTAGGCGAATGCTACTCAGGATGCAAAGCCATCATTGTGAAAAACATTAATGACGGCACCTCCAATCACCCCTGCAGCCATGCTCTGGTGGCTGGAATTGATCACTATCCCTGTAAAGTGACAACTGCCAGGGGCAAGAAAAAAATCACCAAGAGGTCAAAGATCAACTCTTTTGTGAAAGTTTTTAACTACAATCACCTCATGCCCACTAGGTACTCCATGCATATTCCCTTGGACAAAACTGGTCAACAAGGATATCTTCAGAAACCCAGCTCTTAAACGCAAGGCCTGACGAGAGGGAAGGTCAAATTTGAAGAGAGGTACAAGACTGGCAAGAACAAGTGATTCTCCCAGAAGCTGAGGTTTTAGATATTTTTTGGTTCCAGTCATTAAAAACTTTTTTAAAAAATACTTTATTTATTTAAAAAGTAGAGTTACAGAGAGAGAGGGAGAGACAAAGAGAGAGAGAGAGAGAGAGAGGGAGAGAGAGAGAGAGAGAGATCTTCCACCTGTTGGTTCACTGCCCAAATGGCAACAACCAGGTCTGAGCCATACTGAAGCCAGGAGCCTCATCCAGGTCTCCCTGAAGGATGCGAAGCCCAAGGACGGAGCCATCTTTTGCTGCTTTCCCAGGCACATTAGCAGGGTGCTGGATCGGAAGTAGAGCAACCAAGGCTCAAACTGGCCTCAGTTAAAGTGGAAGCTTAACTCATTATACCTACCGCTGGCTCTGGAGCCCTGACTTCTGACACTTCCCTCGGGTATCAATTTATCCAGCCCCACCAACACTGAACTTCAGCAGGCATGGAAGGAGGTGAATGGGGAGGAATCTGACTGGGGCAGAACTGATAGCCAATCACTTCGCTCCTGTAACTGATAACTGTCGTTATGGCAACAATCTCCTGGGTCACTATCTCCACAGAGATAGCTGCCATGGCAACCACCACCAGGGGCACCAACTTCCTGAGCCTTAAGATAAACCCACAAGCAAGCCTGTCGCAGGCCAGTGACCCAGATCAGAGCTCAGAGGATGAAAGGGACTTGCCCGACACCACACAGCAAGTTGGTGGCCGAGCCAGATTTCCTGAGTTCTCCTCCTCTCGGCAGCTGACACCCCAACTCCCGCCCCCGTTTTTCGGTGCTTCCCACATTCCTCCAGCCCTCAGTCAGGATCTCCTTCCCACGGCATCTCACCCTTGGCTGCCTGTCAGCCAGCTCATCCTCCTGGGAACGGGCTGACCTGAGCTTATCGTAGAACTCATCGCAGGGGTTTCAACATTCGCTGGGGCTCCCTGAAGACCAAAAAGCCTCCAACCCCGCCTTTGGCCGCCAAAGGAAGTGATGGCCAGTGGTGGAATTTCAGGCACCAAGCTCGGAGTTGAGGAGCAATTTTTGCACAGTCGGGCCCTGGCCATTATGTAATGCCAAAGAGAGCTGCTACCCCATTATGGAAAAAGCTCTGGGCTGGGGGGCCAAGAACCTGGATTCTAGTCCTACTCTGAGTCTGACGCCCTGTCTGGCTTTTACCTAGTCCCTTCTCCTCTCTGAGACTCGGTATTCTCACCAGAGAAATGGGAATGAAGGTAATATTCTCCTCACCACCACCACCATCACAACACTGCTGAAGACTAAAGGCAAGGCGTGGCCATGGTACCTCCCTGGTACCTCCCTTTGGAATAATGGACAATCCAAATGGAAAGGAGATTCCACACACAGGCAAGCACGTGGGCAAAAAACAGCGAAGTCACGAAGAATCTACGAGAGGTTAGCATGCTGGGGTGCAGCGATGATCGGAGCAGGCTGGAATATGCCGGGGTGAGTTGAAAAGATCACTGGTGGCCTGCACGACCCCCTTGGCCATGAGGCCGTCTCCTGCCTGGGCGACTCTGATCCTGTGGGGAAAAGTCGGGTAGGATGAGGAACGGCCTGAGGAGCCAAGCGTGCTCCAGGAAGTCATTCAAAAAATATTTATCAGATGCAACCTGAGCTATGCCACCTCGGGAAAACTATTTAACCTCTGCGTAGTTCAGATCCCCTTTATGTAAAATGAGGGCAAAGCAATGGCAGCCCCATGGAGTTAGTTTGTGTGCCAACTTAGTGTCCGCGCAGCGCGTAGCAAGCCTGTGCTCCATGAGTACACACTGCGATTACTGTGATAACTACTGAGTGTCTGCTAAGTGCCTGTCACAGTCCACACGGCAGACGGACAGCGTGAACTTGCATAATTCCTGCCTTCAAGGACTTCACAGCCTCACAGGGAAGACAAACCAGAAAAGAAAGAAAACTTCAGGGGCCCACGCCGTGGTACAGTAGGTTAATCCTCTGCCTGCAGTGCCAGCATCCCATATGGGTGCCGGTTGAGACGCAGCTGCTCCACTTCCGATCCAGCTCTCTGCTGTGGCCTGGGGAAGCAGTGGAATATGGCCCAAGTGCTTGGGCCCCTGCACCTGCATGGGAGACCGGGAAGAAACTCCTGGCTCCTGGCTTCGATTGGCACAGCCCCGGCTGTTGCGGCCATCTGGCGAGTGAACCAACGGAAGGAAGACCTTTGTCTCTCTCTCTCACTGTCACTCTACCTGTCAAATAAATAAATAAAATCTTTTTAAAAAAGAAAGAAAACTTCATAAAAACAGAAATCATAAAACAACAATGATAAAGTGTTGCATCAGATGTGAATTTTAACTGTCCAGCTCAGGTGTGCCAGAACTGTTCTTTATTTTTTTTCTGAAACCAAATTTATCCTCTCACCCTCCTCCCATCTTTCTGGACTGGAGGGAAATTTAATGTCCGTCCTCACTGCAGGTTACTGGCTTCCAGGAGACAAGGAGGGAAGCCAGGGGGCTCTCACTGGCACTGGACTACAGAGCCCAAGCCCTCAGTGCCCTTGATGTCCAGCAGCCCCTGTTCCCAAGCCAAGGGAGGACCCTGGGACTCTTGCTGCACGCAGGCTCGCCAGGCCTGGGTCCAACCTCCCCAGACACACTGGCTTTCCATCCCCACACTCTGGCCACCTCTTGGGCAGGAGAGGCCCCTGGTCAAGAATTCACTGAGCATCCTTTGCCTTACAGTTGCCAAGAGCTCCTTTCTCTTCCTATTCTTGCCTTCAGAAGCCATAACCCCCTCTCCGCTCCAAGGGTTGGCAAACTCGGAGTTGCCAGAGGCCAAGCAGCTAACAAAAAAGTGAGTCTTGGTGACCCGAGAGCACACACTCCACTTAGAGGAGCAGCTGAACTATCAGGCAGCATAGTCTGGTGATTAGGGGCTTGCTTTTTTTTTTTTTTTTTTTTGTAAGATTTACTTTGTTTATTTGAAAGGCAACGTTACAGAGAGAAGGAAAGTCTGACAGAAAGGCCTCCCATCCACTGGTTCACTCCCCAAATGGTGGCAACAGCCAGGGCTGAGCCAGGCCAAAGCCAGGAGCCATGTGCATGGCAGGGGTCCGAGTACTTGAGCCATCATCCACTGCTTTCCCAGACGCATCGGCAGGGAGCTGGATCGGAAGCACAGCAGCCGGTATGGAACGCTGGCATTGCAAGCGGCAGCTTAGGGGCCTGCGTTCTAGACTGTGCCGCCCAGGCTCAAATTCTGATTCTATTATTTGCTGTGAGTCCTTAAGCAGGTCACTTAACCTCTCTGTTGTCTAAACCATGAAAAAGAGTCATGCCTGCACTGGTAGGTGTGACAACTTCACATGAGAAAGCACAAGGACAAAGCCTGACATTAGGAGAAACTCAATACATATCAGTACAGGTCACGTGCAAATGCAGGGTCTAGATGGCCAGATGTTCCAAATAGCAAAAGAAGTCAGACATCCAAATTTCTATCGTGAAATTGCTCTATTTTTAAATTTTGTGAAAACAGCTTTTAAATCCTGGTGAAGGTCATACAAAACACAGGTGGGCTGGACTGGGCCTGTCGAGGCTGAGACCGGCAATGCCTCCTGTGCAGTGTTTAAGCTTTCAGAAAACAGAAGGCAGGAAGGAAGGCATCTTGGAGGCAGCCTCCACTTTGGACTCTCTGAGCAAATCTCCCTCAGCAAGAGGTCACAGAAAGAGAGGAGAAAAATAGAGCAAGAAAAACACAAATTAATGCATCAAATTACCCTGGTACGTAAATGCTATGTGCACTGGGAATTCTTTTTTTTTTTTTAAGTAGCTGAGACAAACAATAGGACAAGTGGTCAGAGAAGGTGTTGTTTAAGCTCAGATCCATGAGATGCCGGTACCTTAACAAAAAAGCAGGACGAGAGATCAGGCCAGGGGCACCTAGGTAAAGGGCCTGGGGCAGAAAAGAGCCTGATGCAAAATAGAAGAGCTATAACGAATGAGCTGGGCGGTTAGGCAGGGCAGCGCCATGATGAGGAACATGGAGTTATCTTGAGGGCAAAGGGGAGTTGCTAAAGGGTTTGAAGCCAAGAGTGTACGGAGGGGACTCCAATAGACAAATTAGGAAGCAGTTGAAATAGCCCAGGAGAGTTGATGTGGCTTGGATTGGCCAGCAGCTTAGGACAGGGACCGCATCAGACGTGTCTGACGTCAGTCTCAAAGTCGAAGGCTGGATCCAAGCCTCAGGGGCAGGCCTGCTGCTTCTGCCTAAGCCAGACAGCGGCCCCGCATAGCCGACACCCTCGGGCCCGCCTCGGACCCAGCCCCACGGCCCGGTGTGTTCACTGGCCTCGGCTGTCCTCTGCTGGCAGGAGAGGGCACTACAGCAAAGGCAGCGGCTCATCCCCCAAAAAACCAGAACCGACCCACTGGGGAAGGAAGCTTCGCCCCGATCTTGCTCCGCACCTCGGCGAATCTCATCTTCCACCCAGTGGGTCGCTCCGGAGCCCGGGGCTCGGTCTTCGCACCTCCTCCTCCCTCACTCCCGTCGGCGAGTCCTCGGCAGTCTATTTCCCAAATCCTAAATCATTCTAATTCCGAAATCAGAAACCTTCTCGACGCGCCTTCATCACGTCCACTTCCATCTCCACCAGCCCCACCCTGGCCGGGGCCACCTCCATTTCTTCTTTCACGGATTTATCCGCCTGGATTCTTTTCCCGGCCCCATTCCGTTTGCAGCCAGAGTGCCCGTGGTAGCCTGTGATTCCAGAACCCGTTCTCCTCGGTTGACGGCTCCTCGTACCGTTGCGGGTTGAACTAGATGAGAAGCCCCCGCAGCGCATGGCGGGCCCGGCGGCCGCGCGCTGCCCTCAGAGCCGCCCCTGTGCCCCGGCGGGGTCTCAGCCCCGCGCCACCGCACTGGCTCCTGTCCCGCCTTCATCCTCCCGCTCGTTTCTGTCTGCCCCTTCCCACGAACTTCTGTTCATTTCCAACGCAAAGCCGCGTGGCCGCCGCAGCCCCGGCCGGCAGGACGCTTCCGGTCGCGCGTGCCCCTGGGGCGGACGGTCCAGCCGTCGCCTCACCCACGGCCGGGCAGTCGCGCTCTCACCCGGACTCACGGCCCGGCTAACATCCCGCCGTCATTCCCGCCTGACGCGAGCCCCACGCACGCCACGCCTGAGGCGCCCCGCACGCCCTGGTCCCAGACCGCGCAGGAGCCTGGGAGTCGCGGGTCCCGTCGGCTGCCGGGGCCGCCGGCGAGTGCGAAGACAGCAAGCAAATCAAGACAGCGAGGAGGCAGAGGCTGCGCTGGGGTCGCGGGCAGCTCCGTGCCAGCCTGTCCCGGCCAGGCCTAGGTTAGTCACCTCTTCCGGGGTGGGGGGGGGGGGTTAAGAGCCGCTCCCAGCCAGGCTTCCGCCCGTGGAAAGGGCTCTGGCCACCCTCTGCAAATGCAGCCTCCATTCCCAAGTCAACAAACAACCAAGGGGACCCAGAAATGATGTCTTTGTCTTAAAGTCTTCAAGGATCTTCTGTTGTCCTTTGTGAATGTCGGCGGCAGAAGGAGGTAATCAGACTCCGGGTTCCAGTCGCGCTTCCGGCTAATGCACCCTGAGAGGCAGCAGGTACTTGGGTCCCTGCCACTCAGATGCACGACCCAGACTGGGTTCCCGGCTTCTGGCTTCAGCCTGGCTCAGCCCCAATGTTGCCAGAGTTTGGGGAATGAACCACTGGACAGAAACACACACTCTCCCCCGCTACACATACTTAGGATTATATTCATCCTGTACAGTAAACTGTCATCAGCATTTTCCACAAGGCCTCTATTTTTTTTTTTTTAAGATTTATTTATTTAAAAGGTAGAGTTACAGAGAGAGAGAGAGAGGTCTTCCATCCGCTAGTTCTCTCCCCAAATGGACGCAACTGCCAGAAATGCGCCAATCGGAAGCCAGGAGCCTGGAGCTTCTTCCAGGTCTCCCACATGGGTGCAGGGACCCAAGCACTTGGGCCATCTTCTGCTTTCCCAGCCCATAGCAGAGAGCTGGATAGGAAGTAGAGCAACTGAGACTCGAACTGACGCCCATATGGGATGCCGGCACTGTAGGCATTGACCTTACCCACTGTGCCACAGCGCTGGCCCCACGGCCTCTGTTTTATGTTCTCTCTGTTTTGTCTTGAAGATTTATTTATTTCTTTTAAAGTCAGAGTTAAAGAGAGGGAGAGATGGAGACAGATCTTCTATCCACTGATTGACTCCCAAGATGGCTGCAATGGCCAGGAATGAGCCATGCTGGAGCCAGGAACCAGGAGCTTCATCCAGGTTTCCCACAACGGTGGCAGGGTCCAAACACCTCGGCCATCTGCTGCTGCTTTTCCTAGGCTATTAGCAGGGAGCTGGATCAAATCAGAAGTGGAGCAGCCAGGACTTGAACCGGCACCCATATGGGATGTGGTGTTGCAGACAGTGGTGCCACCCGCTAAGCCCTGATATTTTTTTTTGTTTTAATCCCCAGCTCCCACTCTTGTTCCTTCCCTCCACAGGGAAGTGCTTGACACATATTCTCTAAAAAGCAAATTTCCATGCAGCCGTGTATATACTCTGCGATTCTATAAAACATGCTGTATATTTTCCTTTTCCTAATGCTCATCTCTATGCTTTAAAAAAAAAAAGATTTATTTATTGTAAAGAGTGACACAGAGAGAGTCAGAGATAGATATTCCACATACTAGTTCACTCCTCAAATGGCTGCAACAGCCAGAACAGGGCCAGACTGAAGCCAGGAGCCAGATCTCCCACGTGGGAGGCAGCAGCTCAAGCACTTGAGCCATCGTCTGCTGCTTCTCAGCCCATTAGCAGGCAGCTGGATTGGGAGCAGAGCAGCACGGATTCGAACTAGGCACACCAACATGGGATGCGGGCATCCCAAGCAGTGGCTTAACCTGTGCGCCACAAAGCCTGTCCCCAGATCTACATTTAAAAGACCTATTCATGTTGCTAAGGAGATTGTGAGGATGCTGCTGGAGCCATGCTGAGATCCCTTCACCAAATTGTGGTGGCCTCCCCAGGCTGTTGTACTGTCTGGAAACCACTCTCTTCTGTAGGGTGTCGTTGGCCAATGAGATGACCTCCCAGCTGGCCCCCAGACTATGGCCAATGACTGACAGATACAGGGCTCCCACCAAAGTCAAACAAGAACCCCCCACCACTGCCTCTGCTTCTAGTGAACATGACCCAGTGACTCACTACCCACCCCGACTCGTGGGCCTGCTTCCCGGAAGGTCTAAGGACTCACCAGAGGGGGCTGCCCTGCACAGCGGTTCATTTACAGCCAGTAAGGAGACCACGCGGAATCATTTCTGAAGCTGTGACTTCACAAGCAAGGGAAACAGGTATCTTTTCTTTTCAGGGAAAGTGAATACGGAAGAGGGGCAGCTTGTGCCATCACAAGTAGGGGTGGGTGCAAGTTCAGAAACACGTCCAACATAGCCTGTATGTTACAGTAATGGGGTGATGTCAGTATGAAAGTGAAGCAGAGGCGGCCTTTGGGTCCTTTCTGACCCATCTGCACAGGCACTGCTCCTGGAGTGGCTTCCAGACCCTGCCAGGATGGCTGGGGACTACATCTCTCCCTGGAAGCGGACTGAAAACCGGAAAGACAGCTCGAGAGAGCGTCAGGGGCTTGTAGCAGCTCAGCCATTCTTGAGACAGGAGCATGAAAACGTGCTACTGCAAGGGGCTCTATCAATAATTAGGCCAGAGCCGGCGCCGTGGCTCAATAGGCTAATCCTCCACCTTGCGGCGCCGGCACACCGGGTTCTAGTCCCGGTCGGGGCGCCGGATTCTGTCCCGGTTGCCCCTCTTCCAGGCCAGCTCTCTGCTGTGGCCAGGGAGTGCAGTGGAGGATGGCCCAGGTGCTTGGGCCCTGCACCCCATGGGAGACCAGGAAAAGCACCTGGCTCCTGGCTCCTGCCATCGGATCAGCGCGGTGCGCCGGCTGCAGCGGCGGCCATTGGAGGGTGAACCAACGGCAAAAGGAAGACCTTTCTCTCTGTCTCTCTATCTCACTGTCCACTCTGCCTGTCAAAAAAAAAAATAATAATAATTAGGCCATGACACAGGCCCAAACCAGGACACAGCATCCCCCTAACTGAGCACGCACTGTTGGATACGGCTTCGTCTTACTGTCTCGTATCCCAGAGGGAGCATGCAGCACATGCTATCTGTCTGGTCCCCCAGGGACTCACAACTCTCATTTCCCACTGCCATGCATGTGCACGTGCACACACACACACACACATACAACATTGCAGGGAAAGCCTGTACGTACCCCCTGGAAGACTTGGAAGAAATTCTAGAGAATTTCTGTAGAATCGTGGATGGAGCTAAAAAGAATTTGTTAGGAACAGCTCCATGCATACAGTTTTGGCCTCCAAAAACGTTTTCTCCCATGGGGATTCCAGCCCTGATGCAAGGAGTTACAGGGGCAGAGAAATTGTTTCTCCCTGTTTCTTTTATCAGTAAAGTCCCCGTGGTACTTGGTGGAGCTCTTTCCTGCTAGAAATGGAGGCAGTCAGGGTTGTGGAGTGAAGCAAAAAGTTAGGTGGAAGGAACAATACACCCATCCACTCATATTCATATTCATTGAGTACAAACATATTTAAGGGTCCTGTGGCTGCAGCAGATAACAAGAGCAGTCATAGAGTTTTACTGCTCTTCTACTTTCTCTCACATGGGTCAAGACCATAGGGCCAGGGCCAGGATATGGCACAGCAAGTTAAAGCCACCACTTGGTATGCCTGTATCCCAAATGGAAGTGCCTGGTTCAAGTCCTGACTGATCCACTTCCAGTCCAGCTCCCTGCTAATGTGCCTGGGAAAGCAGAGAAAGATGGCCCAACTGTTTGGGCCCCTGCACCCACAAGAGAGACCCAAAAGAAGTTTCTGGCTCCTGGCTTTGGCCTTGCCCAGCTCTGGGCATTGTAGCCATTTGGGGAATGAACCAGCGGATGGAAGCTCTGTGTGTGTGTGTGTGTGTGTGTGTGTGTGTGTGTCTGTCTGTCTGTCTGTCTGTCTTTCTCTCTGTAACTCTTTCAAATAAACAAATATATCTTTTTGTAAAAAAAAATTGGTTTGATCCAGAATCCAATCAAAGCTGAAACATTGCATTTGGTTTTCATTTCTCTTCAGTCTCCTTTTAATGTAGGATTTTTTTGTCTAGAACTGTTGTTTTTGTTTGTGTGTTGTTGCTTTGTTTGGCTTTGGTTTGAGTTTTGTCTTTCATGGCACTACTATTTTTTTAAAAGTTCATGGTATAGAAAATGCCACCATCTGGACCTTCCTGATGTTTCCTGAGGTTCCCCCAAGCAGATGTGTGTGACACATGTTGGGCGTGTTGGGCATAGCACAGGTGATGTGTCCCCCTCCACTGCTTGCCTTTTGCCATTCTGACTCATTGCTGGTGATGCGAGTTTGATCCCTCGGTTAAGGGAGCATCCTCCAGGGCCCTTCGCTGTAAGGCAGTTCTTTCCTCTGTCATTAGTGAGTGGTCAGCAGGTAACACCTTAAGGCTGTGTGACGATCCTGCTCAACCACCTTCCTCCTAACAGGCTGGCACCCACTGATGATGCAAGCTTGCTACTCTAGGAACTGTTTAGACATTTAATACTGCATGCAAGTGTGTGTGTGTGTGTGTGTGTGTGTGTGGACACATGAGTATATGAGAGAAAACTGCGAAGTCTGAAATCCATTCACAGTGACCAAACACAATAATAAATGCAAACGGAGGGAGCTGCCTCTTTCCCTGGAACAAATATTTGGCAATTTATTCGCCCAGCCTCTAAGCAGGCTCGGTTCAGAAGTGACCCCAGAGTGGAGACCTCCTAAGAGGGGCTTCGGGGCACCCATCCTCAGCCTCCTGGGAGCATCAAGACTCGGCTCCAAGGCAGGAACCAACCTTCCAGACAGAGACTTGATGAGAGCTTTCTGAACTTGGCTTAGCCCCTCACTTCTCTCCTCTCGGGAGTGTAAGAGGAGACGGCTGGATCTCCTCAAGCCAAACTCACTCAAGTGCCCAGCCCACCTGGAAGCCGACGTGTCTCCAATTTCCTTTCCTGTGTTCTCAGACAAGGAGACTCGGAGGCGCGGGGCCTGGTTGCCAGGCAGATGCTGTGGCCTGAATTATTGATGGCTGAATTCATCAGGCACACTGCCTTCACCCATCCCTTTGGGCTGTGTCCAGTTTATAGAAAAGCGGAGCCTCAAACAACCCCTCTTGGCCCAGAAGCTACTGTCTCTGGTCCAGATTCCTGTGGTTCATTTTCCTCTTCTGCAAAATAGGACCAACCGCTGCTACTGGTGTTCCTGGGTTGGAAAAAGCACAAAGTTACTCGTGCATCCTTTGACTGCCCCTCTGTACTCACAGCCACCCCTCGGCTTCCCAAACCCCGGCCAGTCACTAATTTGTTCTCCATCCATTCCTTCAAGGTGGGTTTGAATCCTTTCCATTTTAATCTGGCCCACCTCTTAAAGGAATGAATAACCCCCACCCCAAACAAGTGCATCTTGTCTTTCAGACTATCAAACACATCTCCCAAGATGGCAGCTCCCCGGGCTGTCATTCACACTTGCTCTTCACCCCTGCCTGACTGCACACCTGCGTCGCTGGTCACGGTTTACAGGCATGAGTTTGTCTTCTACCTTTCTTCCCCCTGCCATACGCACATCTTTTTGGAGAGCAGAAACTGGATCTTCTTCACGTATGTTTCCCTCACAAGGATGAATCCAATATTTCCCTGTACAGAATAGTCATGGACTAAATAGTGCATTTTCCTGCTTTCTGAAAAGCTATCTAAATATGCTATAAGAAAACAGTCAAGCACAACACGATTTTTAAAAAATAGACGAGAAAGTTGAAAAAAGCAGAAAGGTGCAGGTAGGGTAGTAAGGTGAATCAGGGTGAGGTTGGCAGATTACGGAAAATAGCTCACTGCTCAGGGGGGATGCAGCTTTGACACTGACTTCCCAGGAACCAGTGGGAAGAGGGAAATGAAAAGAAAAATGTACAGTATCTAGCATTTACTACGTCTTCCAAGTTTCCCACTCCTGTCTCTTAACAGACCCTGCCCATCAGAAGAAGAGACTGGGCCTGGGGAGTGAAATGACTTGGCCCAGGCTGCACAGCCGTAAAGGGACAAACAGAGGCCCAAGGCTCACATCACTCATTCTTGCGTTTACTTGTATAACACTGGCTAAGCACCTCTGTACGCCAGGTCCTGTCCTCCCTACTATTCCAAATACATGTGGCCTGACTCAGTGGAGGAGATTCAAGTTCAAGTTGCCAAATCAAGCTACCCAGGCCGAATCTGTGGCTCCCACAGGAGAATTCCTTTCTTTACCACCTGCATGAGTGTCCCATGCATTTCCCAGTTCTACCTCTAATACGAAGGGGAATGGATAGAGGCAGGGGACCCTGAAGGACAGGCTAGGGGGAAAAAGCTGTCAGCAGGCAGAAGGGGGAGTTTCAGTGATGGCCCAGGTGCAGAGGGGCAGGAATAGTGAGAAGGGTGATAAAGGCAGGTGTGGGTGCGGGAAATAACCCCCTGACTTGGAATCAAGAGAACTCTGAGTCCTGACTCTGCTGTTGGCAGGCTGTATAAGCCCTTGGGTGTTCAGTTTCCTCATCTACAAAATGAAGCTAAGGGGTGTCCTACCTACGCCAAAGACTTATCCTGAAAATCAAATGAGATGTGCATTCACTCAGCGCTCAATGAGCACATACCATGTGCCAGACACTGTGCCAGGGACTTAAAATTCAGCAGTGAAATAGTGCAGATCTGGCTTCTGCCTTCATGGAACATATACTCCAACAGAGAAGACATGTATTAAATGAATAATAACCCAGAAATGTAGGATATATCACTTTCTTGCATAACACCCTTGACCATCTTCATGTTACTGTGAGATGATTCATGCCAGCTCTCTCTTTATTCCCCTCTGAACACCCCTATCATCTTTGGGT
Organism: Oryctolagus cuniculus; assembly: GCF_964237555.1. Lineage (NCBI taxonomy): Eukaryota > Metazoa > Chordata > Mammalia > Lagomorpha > Leporidae > Oryctolagus > Oryctolagus cuniculus. The sequence continues at coordinate 26,150,052 of NC_091442.1, read as the reverse complement.
CCTCCAGCTCACTGGGCCCTTTGTCCATACCCCTACCTGGAACTGTTGTCCATTGGCTGGCTCCTCTCTTACCCTTTAGTTGTCAGACTTCCTTTGGGCACCCACCCAAGGTAGTTTCCTTCCCAGCATAGTTTCCTCTTTTTAATTCACTGCCTAGACCCACGTTTGTCTCATTTATAGTACTTAGATTCCTAGAGCCTAGCCTAGCACCTCTTATGTCCTAGGTATCCAATAACAATTCACTGAATGGATATATATGTTTACAAATGTATGGAGATGCAGTAGATGGATTGTAGACAAGAAAATATTCAGGGGCCGGCACTGTGGCATATTGGGTAAAGCCACCACCTGCAGTGTCAGCATCCCATATGAGCGCCAGTTCAAGTCCCAGCTGCTCCACTTCCGACACAGCTCTGCTATGACCTGGGAAAGCAGTGGAAGATGGCCCAAGTCCTTGGGCCCCTGCACCCATGTGGGAGACCCGGAGGAAGCTCCTGACTCCTGGCTTCAGATAGGCCCAGCTTTGGCTGCTGCAGCCATTTGGGGAGTGAACCAGCAGATGGAAGACTCTCTCTCTTCCCCCCCACCCTATCTCTCTTTAACTCTGCCTTTCAAATAAAAAATAAATAAATCTTTGAAAATAAATAAAGAAGGGCCGGCGCCGTGGCTCAACAGGCTAATCCTCCGCCTTGCGGCACCGGCACACTGGGTTCTAGTCCCAGTCGGGGTGCCGGATTCTGTCCCGGTTGCCCCTCTTCCAGGCCAGCTCTCTGCTGTGGCCAGGGAGTGCAGTGGAGGATGGCCCAAGTGCTTGGGCCCTGCACCCCATGGGAGACCAGGAGAAGCACCTGGCTCCTGCCTTCGGATCAGCGCGATGCGCCGGCCACAGCACGCCGGCTGCAGCGTGCTGGCCGCGGCGGCCATTGGAGGGTGAACCAGCGGCAAAAGGAAGACCTTTCTGTCTCTCTCTCTCACTGTCCACTCTGCCTGTCAAAAAAAAAAAAAAAAAAAGGAAAGAAAGAAAGAAAATATTCATGGTGATTGCCTTCAAGAAGGTAGGCCAAGAACCTGTTGCTTATTTTTTGTGTTGTTGGATTTTTACCCCTTGCATAAAACTTTGTTTCAAAAAATAAATATTAAAAATAAGCATTACACATAGAGGGAGTTTCTTCCAATTGTGATAAGACCCACGAAATTTATAAACTGTCCAGGTGATAAACTATTATTGACAGATTCATAGTCGGCTCTCAGAATGTTTGGAAACGCCAAGCTCCCCTGCCGTCTTTCGCTTCACTTTTCCTCTATTTATCTCTATTAAGTTGCCATGTGGCACATAGCTACACACTAACCTCTTACAGGTTTATATTTTATTTATTTTGTTCATCTGATTATCTTCCAACCCCCTCCCACTCACCTCACAAAAATGCAAACTCCGTGAGGACGGGGACGAATTTCTGTCTGAGTTGTGTCCCTGGCGCTTAGGGCCATGTCTGACATATAGGGACACTCAATAAATATTTAAAGAGCGAATGAACAACTCAACACTGAATGAAGGCACGCATGAAAAAGCAAATTCTCAGTCATCAGGAGGATGAGGCGTTGTGGGGAGTGGGACAGCCTGCGACGGCAGAGGCGACTGGGGCCGAGGAATGGGATCCTCAGGGCACCCTCGGACACATGCAGCGACCCGGGCTCCTTTCCCGACCAGTACCAAGTCGCTTAGCAACCCGCCGCCCTGCCCTCCGCCACCGCTAGAGGGCGAGCGGGCGGGGACACGTGAACGCGCGCGTGTGCGTGCGTGCGTGGGCGCGCTCGTGCGCGGCGCGCGGCGGCGAGGAAGGCACGTCACTTCCTGTTTCTTTAGGGGAACGTGGCTTTCCCCGCAGCGCCCGTGTCTCCCTCTGCGTTGGTGCTGCAGCGGCTGGAGCTGGAGTCGGATCCCCAGCGCAGCCTCGCCATGGACTCGGCCCTCAGCGACCCGCATAACGGCAGCGCCGAGACTGGCAGCCCAGCCAACGGCACGACGCGGCCGCCTTCCACGCCCGAGGGCATCGCGCTGGCCTACGGCAGCCTCCTGCTCATGGCGCTGCTGCCCATCTTCTTCGGCGCCCTGCGCTCGGTGCGCTGCGCCCGCGGCAAGGTAGGGTCGGCGGCAAAACTGGGCGCTCTCTGCTCCTGTCCCAGACACGCCCGGCACGGACCGGTCCTTTCCCAGGCGGGACGGTCAGCAATGGTCACCACCGTTCCCTCCACCCCGCGCCCGCATCCTGACACCTTCCTCAAACAGGAGTTGGTTTCCACCCCGACCCGGACGCTGACACAGGCCTCCCGGTGCGTCCCGCCGCGGTTAGGGGCGCTGGGGGCCCGACCCTCGCACTGCGGGGGCCCAGCCGAGCCGGCCCCACCCTCCCTCTGGGACATCCCACCTGGGACAGGCACCCCATCCCAGACTCCGGGCCCGCCCCCATCTGATCCGCAGAGCTCTTGTTGGGCGTCCATCAGGAGTCCTGCCTCCCTCCGCCCCACGGCCAGTTCCAGCATCCAGATCCAGTCCCGTCTCACTGGAATCGTGCTCCCCTAAACCCCCGTCCCAGGCCCTCCACAGCAGTGACCCCAGGAAAACAGCCTCAGCCCAAACCCCACCTTTTTTTTTTTTCCTTTGTGTTCTGAAATTGATTCCAGTTAGCTGGGTCCTCAGAAACTGGAAGCTGGATACCTCTACTCTTGAACCCAGCGTAAACCCCTTACTTTGTTGGCTTCTGCTTCCTGACCGCTCATCAGCTTTGAACCTAAACCAGCCAAAGGCCAGATCCCGTCCCTGACCCCTTCCCACCCCAGCCCCTGCCTCTGCCTCAGAGGAGCCCCTCTCCCCTTCCCCTACTGCCATCCCCCCTCCAGCCTAGGCCTGCCGACTGAACTGAGCCCCCGCTGGCCTCTCTCGCAAGACTGGGCCAGCCCCCATCCCTGGCCTGCCTTGGTCTCTGTCCCATTGGATACCTGAGAGGACTCCAACACCTTCCACTGCCTGTGGCCATTGCCCCAGTCGCTTCTCATCTGGCACTCTTCCTCCCCACCCACCCCAACCTGCCCTCCTGTGGCTTCTCAGACCTGAAGTTGGACCCAAGAGGAAGCTGGCTTACCAAACAGGGCAGGCCCACAGAGCAGCTGCCGCTTTGGAAACTGCTCGAGTTGAGGTTCTCGTAGCAATACCAAGCTTGAGCAGCAGCTGGGGCTCACCTCCTTTCTTCCCCGGGAGCAGAGCGCGCCACTGCCGCCTGGCTGTCCGTGGTCAGGCAGGGCTTAGGCTGAGAGGCTGTGACCCCTTTCAGGCGACCTTAAGTCTCTGCCGTGCCTGTGTGAGGCACACGTTCCATGCAGAAAGACCTTCTGAATAGACCAGGACAGGGGAGGCAGCATGACCTGAGTTTGGGCAGTTCCCCCTGAGTGGCTGCCCCTGTCTGAGTTCTCCTTGGCACGTGCTGCCCAAGGATCACCCATCTCTTCAGAGCACACCTTCCGGGTAGCACTAGTTCCTGGACTGTCGCTCTTTGCTAGAGTGAAGAACCCTGCGAGGGCTGACGAGGTCAGAGCCCTGGCCGGGGGAAGAATGACCTGGTCTGTGCTTGCAATGCGAGCGATGCTGCAGGATTCAGGGAGAGGGGTCGAGCATGTGTGCAGCAGGGACACAGAGAGCCGGGGAAGCAGGAAGGTGCCAGGCAGGTCAGGAAGCAGTGGAGGTCTGGTGTGGACGGGGCAGGAGGCGTGGACAGAAGAGAGTGTTAGTACTGAAGTGCCTCCCGGGAGCATGTCCTGCCGAGCGGCGGCCTGGGACACTGGGAGATCACGGCCAGCACCTGGCCTTTAGCAGCCGGGGTGCCCAGGGCACCTGAGTGTGGCAGGCAGCCCGATTCATTGTCCTCGTCGCGCAGGACAAGAAACTGAAGGCCAAGGACTGACTGCCAAAGGCGGCAGGACCGGGTGTGCCTGGTGCTGCTGCAGGGCTCGCTCCGCATCGGCGCCTCTGAAGACCCCTGACAGCAGCACTTTGGCCTAGGAGCAGGGCAGGCCAGAGACGTCCTTCCCTACCGTGAGCTCATTCCAAGCTTGCTCACTTGGCAAAGGGAAAAGTCGGTGTGGGGACCCAGGGATCTGGGCTGCCCGCTGTGTTAGACCCCAAAGCCAGCCGAGAAGAGGGCGTGTGAGGATAGGACTCTCCCAGGGGTGGGAGTGTCCGAGACAGCAGAGCTCAGGTGGGGTCTTGGGGGTGAGGAGGGGGAGCGTGCGGGAACGGGGCAGGGGGAAGGAGCCCTCAGAGCAGCAGGCGCCTGGTGCCCAGCCCGTCAGACACCTTCCCCTGGGAGGGAGTGAGTGTGGCCACGCAGGGTTGGTGCCGTGGCCCTTGAGCTGAGCACAGAGGAGCCCCTGCACCAAAAGACTACGAGGGCCTGCTCTGTGCCTTGCCAAAGAGAAACAGGTGTGCCCAGCCGCCAGCTGGATGGAGTCTGGTGCAGCTCCAGAGCCGGCAGCAGTGGCGTGTGTGAATGGGTGAGACCTGAGCGGGCACCGCAGAGGGCGGGCAGGAGACAGGAAGATGCCGGGGAGCCTGTGGGATCTGGGGCTGGCATCCGCTTGTAGTTACAGCAGCACCGCGCCCCGTGAGGAGTTCAGCGCAGAGGCAGAAGGGAGCGCCTCCTCGGTCCTCTTCCTTGGAAAAGCCCAGCCAGCTGTTTAGTGTGTCACATCCCGGGATGTTTTTTGTGGACGGACAGACATGTGTTGTATGTGCCTGTGTGTGTGTAGATGGGTGAATTTGTTTTGTCAAGATGGAACAGTGCAGTACTTACTGCTCTGTATCTTGATTTTGTTGTCCTTTTACAATGTGTCCTGGTCCTTTTCCTGTGTTAACACTTGTAGCTCTGCCACATCTTTTCTTTAAAAAAAAAAAAAAAGATTTATTTATTTATTCGAAAGTCAGAATTATGCAGAGAGAGGAGAGGCAGAGAGAGAAGAGAGAGGTCTTCATCCGATGGTTCACTCCCCATGTGACCACAACGGCCGGAGCTGTGCCAATCAGGAGCCAGGAGCTTCCTCCGGGTCCCCCATGCGGGTGCAGGGGCCCAAGGACTTGGACCATCTTCTACTGCTTTCCCAGGCCATAGCAGAGAGTTGGATGGGAAGTGGAGCAGACGGGACTCGAACCGGCGCCCTTATGGGATGCTGGCGCTTCAGGTCAGGGTATGAACCCACTGTGCCACAGCACCAGCCCCTGCCACATCGTTTCATGGCAGGAGAGTGGGAGATAAGGGAATACACGTCCATGGTTCAGGATTCAGATGCTCAGGAGCGCAGTCTCCCACCGCAGCTGCCCTCCGCACAGGCAGCCCCTGTCACCTGCCCTAGCTAGTCATCCAGAGGTTTTGTCCTTCACACGTAAACAAGTATGGCTTTAGCTCCGTTTTTGTTCTGTAGACCCTGTGTTTTGCACCGTGGCCCTTTTTCACCACCTATCCCTGTGTTGGAGGTCAGACCAGGCCAGTCTGTGTAGTACTTCTTCAGCAAAGGAGGTGGGGGCCTGCCTGCACCCCCCAGTTTAAAGTGCAGGTTCTCAAAGCGTGGTCACCGCAGGGCGGCATCAGCATCTGCGTCACTGGGGAGCATGCCAGAACCAGATTGGGAACCAGAAACTGGAGGGGGGCCCAGCTGTACATGTTTTAACAAGCCCTCCTGACCCACACCCGAGTGTGAAAACAGCAGGTTTAGAGGCCTCCACTAGTCATTTAGGTTGCCCGAGTCTTTGGCTGCCACAAACCATGCTGAAATTAATGTTCATATCCATTTTGCTACTTTCCATTTGTGTATTTAATAAGTTTCTCACAGTTGATTGCTGGGTCAAAAGCTATGTGCTTTTTATTTAGATTTTACAATTGACCCATCATCGAGGTTGTATCCATTCATCCTGCCACCAGCAGTGGGCCTGATTTCATGCTTAATGGCTGCATTCTGGTCCATTCTCCGGGGCAGTTTGGGGCAGGCTTGTGGTGCAGTCAGGTGTGGGCTGTAGAAAGGGCCCGTGGCACCATAGGTGGTAGGAGGAGGAGGGTGTGGTGGTGGCGACTGGGGTAAGCGGTGAGCTCAGGAAATGTTCAGGAAGTAGAATCTTTGTGAGGTGAGAGGTGTGGTGGTGAGGACAGGGCCCCCGGGGCCCTCAGCGGGGATGGCTGAGTAAGAGTGCTCCAGGAATTCCAGGTGGTATCTAGGGCATGGCCTGGAAGCAGCGCTCCCAGCCCTCGTGCCAATGGCTGGGAGCTGGGCATCTGTCTTCCCTTCCTGCCTTTGCTTCTGCCCTGATAACTCGGGTATCTCAAATGTCACTGGAAACTGAATTGTTTCTGCTATGTGTGTCAGCTTTTTTCCCTACTCTTTGTGTTCCAAGAGCTATTGTATTTGCATAGACGCATGGTTAAAAAATCCGAGTTGTATTTGTAGAGAACCCCAACAACTTTTAGTATTCTTGTGGTTGCAAAGATCAGCTCTTCCATTACTTTCAGGATTTTGTTCTCAGAAAGGTCAGAGGCCCCCTAAGCATCTTGTCACACTTTGCCAGAAATTTGCAAATAAGAAAGAGTTCTTAGGAAATAGTAGCCAAGCATCTAGACCCTGAAACTAGACCGCCTCAATCTAGAGCCTGGCTCTGCCACTCAGCTGTGTGGCACTCAGCAAGTTAACTCAACTCTCTAAGCCTCAGTGTCCTCATCTGTGCAGTGGAGCTATTAAAAGTGCCTGTTTCGTGGGGTTTTGTGAGGCTGAAATCACATAAAGTGCCTAGAACACAGCGAGGTGCCTCAGTCGCCATCTGTGTTGCCCTCGCCGCCATTACTGTCCGTCAGATTTCAGATCTGCTCTGACTCGATGAGACAGCAGCTAGGGATACTTCTGACCGTCACCCACGGAGGAGGCCGAGTCCTCTGCTCGCTGGAGCTTCCATCCAACCTTGGTTTGTCATCGAATCATATTAAGCCTCTTCCTGCTCTGGCTACAGGGCTGACCTGAATGGGGTGTGTGGAAGTGAGCTGTAGCACTGGCTGGAAAGGGAAGCCACTGGGGCTGGCGCTCTGGCACAGCGGGTTAAAGCCCTGGCCTGAAGCGCCAGCATCCCTTATGGGCGCAGGTTCTAGTCCTGGCAGTTCCTCTTCCAATCCAGCTCTCTGCTATAGCCTGGGAAAGCAGTAGAAGATGGCCCAAGTCCTTGGGCCTCTGCACCCACGTGGGAGGCCCGGAAGAAGCTCCTGGCTTCAGATCAGCGCAGCTCCGGCCATTGCGGCCACCTGGGCAGTTAACCAGTGGGTAGAAGACCTCTCTCTCTCTACCTTTCTCTGTAACTCTTTCAAATAAGTAAAATAAATCCTTAAAAAAAAAGAAAAAGAAAAGAAAGTGAAGCCACAAAGGTTTTTTTTTTTTTTTTCAAGATTTTATTTATTTGAGAGGTAGAATTACAGACAGTGGGAGAGAAAGAGACAAAAAGGTCTTCTGCTGGTTCACTCCCCAAATGACTGCAACAGCTAGAACTGCGCCCATCTGAAGCCAGGAGCCAGGAGCTTCGTTCTTAGAAGAGGAGCAGCCAGGACTCAAACCTGTGTCCATATGAGATGCTGGCACCACAGGCAGAGGATTAACCTACTGCACCGCGGCGCCAGCCCCAGTGTTTTTGTTTTCTTTTTAAAGATTTATTTTAGGGCTGGCACCACAGCTCACTAAGCTAATTCTCCGCCTGTGGCGCCGGCACTCCAGTTCTAGTCCCGGTTGGGGCGCTGGTTCTGTCCCAGTTGCTCCTCTTCCAGTCCAGCTCTCTGCTGTGGCCCGGGAAGGCAGTGGAGGGTGGCCCAAGTGCTTGGGCCCTGCACCCGCATGGGAGACCAGAAAGAAGCTTCTGGCTCCTGGCTTTGGATCAGCGCAGCTCCAGCTGTTGCAGCCATTTGGGGAGTGAACCGGCAGAAGGAAGACCTTTCTCTCTGTCTCTCTCACTGTCTAAATCTGCCTGTCCAAAAAAAAAAAAAAGATTTCTTTCATTTATTTGAAAGAGTTACAGACAGAGGTAGAGACAGAGAAAGAGGTCTTCTATCTGCTGGTTCACTCCGCAGATGGCTACAACAGCCGAGAGCTGAGCTGATCCAAATCCAGGAGCCAGGAGCTTCTTCTGGGTCTCCCACTTGGGTGCAAGGGCCCAAGCACTTGGGCCATCTTGCACTGCTTTCCCAGGCCATAGCAGAGAGCTGGATTGGAAGTGGAGCAGCTAGGACTAGAACCGTCGCCCATATGGGGTGCCGGTGCTTCAGGCCAGGGCTTTAACCTGCTGCGCCACAGCATTGGCCCCATCCACAAAGCTCTGTATGGATTGTAAGGACGCTAAGCCTCAGATGGGCAGGTCCTTTTGCCTGAGAAGCACTCCACTTCTTGTACCGTAAGCAGGCTCGTCCTGCACACCAGACCCTGTGTGTGGGCTCTGCCAGCCTGGCCAACATGGCATGGTGACTGCTCCAGCTGCCCCCGACCTGCTGTACCTGCAGAAGTGCACACAGCTTAGGTGAAGGCACAGGGCCAAGTGCTACCAACATGGACATTAGAATCCCCACAGTTCACTTTACAACTGAGAAAATCTAGGTGCTGAGAGAGCAAATGACTTTCCCAAGGTCCCACGGCTTGGAGGAAGCCAAGCTGGGAGTCAGCTGGGGCTTGCTGACCTCAGAACGCTCTCTTACGGCCGGGTGCCATCCCGGGCATCACGCAGGTGTACCTGGCCGCTGCGCCACGTGTCACTGTGCTGCAGTGTTGTTTACACAGGATCTTAGCCTGTGCACTCTTGAAGGTCAGGCAGGAGCTACCTCGTTTATTTTTGTACCCACACTACTGCTACCCAAGAAAAGTACTGAAATTTTGGAGGTGCACAGAGGGGGTGAGGAGCTTGTCCAAGTCCCACAGCACACTGCTGCCAAAAGCAGAAACCAAGGGCTGGCAGAGAAGCGGGAAGGAAGGAAACTGGGCCCGTTGGTGTCGGTATTGCTCACCTGCCCCACCCCCGCCTCCTGGCCCAGCGGCCAGAGAGTGACTCACCCGAGCTTCCTCCAGAGGGGAGGCTCTGCCTTCCAGCGCTGGCCTGGGCTGCCTCGCGGGCCCTATGTACATGAGGACCTGGGGATCTGGTTACCCACCACCTCCCGTGCCTCACTGTGCTCACAGAGCCTTACGTGTCGGGCTCTTCCAGGTCCCTTATGTCGTTTGGCTCAAGCCCCTTGGCCCTTTCAAGGTAAGTAAAGGCAGAGGTTTTCATGTGAAGCCTCTGTGAGCAAATGACTTGCCTGTTAGCAAGCCATGAACAAGGCAGTGAGCGCCTAGGTTGTCTTCTATGCATCAGTTTTGCTTATGTGTCAATTGTATCTGTAGGAAAGAGCCCCAGAAGTGGAATTGCTTGGCCAAAGAGAATGCATGTTGTGGTTTTGACACTTCTTGCCAGATTGCTGATTCGTGCCCGTCATCAGTGTCAGAGACTCCTCTTCCCCACAGCCTCACCACCTCGATGTGTGACCAAATGCATGGTGCACTTTAATTTGAATTTTCCTTATTAAGAATGAGAGTGAATATTTTCCCTCTATGGTTGAGCTATTTATAATCCCTATTCTGTAAATCTTCTCTTTGTTTCCTGGGGGGGTGTGCAAATTATGATTTGCCGCATCCTGCTAAATTGTCCCCTCAGAAAGGCCGGACAGGTTTGTACTCGATCCGGAGGTACACACCCCCAGTCCCCTAGCTGCCTCTCCTGGGCATCATTGTGTAGGCTTGCTGCTCTGCGCCCCTGTCTCTTTCCCCTCTTGCAGCCTTCCACCCTGGGGCTTTAGGGCCTCATTCTGCCAAAATCTGCCCTCTCCAGACGGCTCCCCTCTTAGCTTGTTTTTCCTGTTGGGTTTTAAGTGTCATTTATTAGCCAGACTGTGGTAGATGCCACACCTGTGTGTGATTCCTTCTCCCAGGGACGCTGGTGCCTTATCCACAAAGTAGACATGGTGACATTGGAATCCTGGCACTGCGATGAGCCTGTAGCTGTTGTGGAGAGAATTCACTGAGGCGTGAGCGGAAGTCTAATCAGGCATTGCTAGTACTTTTGGTGGCTATGATATAAAATAGTCGGGGAATAGGCTTGCCCTAGCAGGGGAACCTGGAAGGGCTTCATGGCGAGGACATTTGCTGGGCCCCTGAGGACTGAGAGTGTGAGGAGGGCGTTCTGAGCCTGGAAGCTTTTGACTACAAACTTAAATCAGGATTACAGGGGTAGACTTTAGCCTAGCGTTTATGATGCCTGCATTCCCTAATGGAGTACCCAGGGTCAATCCCTGACTCCAGTTTCTTGCTAATATAGAAAGAAATCTAAACCAGGCTTACATGACCATCAATGAATGCTCATCAGAAAGTCTTATATGCGGGGCAGGCATTGTGGCACAGCAGATATAGTCACCACGTGGCATGTGTGCATCCCATTTTAGAGTGCCTGATCCAAGTCTCAACAGCTCCACTTCCCGCCCTGCTCCTGCTGATGCACCTGGGAGGCAGCCGATGATGACTCAAGTACTCGTGCCCCTGCCTGGTGGAGCTGCTGGCTCCCGGCTTCAGCCTAATCCAGCCCTGGCTGTTACAGGCATTTGGGGAGGAGTGAACCAGCAGTGGGAGGTCTGTCTCTCTCTCTCTCTTTCTGCTTTTCAAATAAATAAAAAATAAACATTTTAAAAGTCTTATGACATGAAGCAGATATAATTCCCATGTTGCACTATTACTTCATTTTCAGTTCTTTTCCATTATTTTGATTTCATTTAATTCTTTTTGTAAACATTTATCCTTTGTCAGCTCTTTACTTACATCAGATTCTTGCCAACTGTAGCATCTGCCATTGTAAATTTGATTGTGGCTTTTATATTTTTTAAAAATTTATTTTATTTTTGAAAGGGTTACAGAGAGAGATAGAGACAGAGGTTTGGGGCTGGCTCCATGGTGCCGGTATCCCCTATGGGCACCGGTTCTAGTCCCAGCTGCCCCTCTTCCAATCCAGCTCTCTGCTATGGCCTGGGAAAGCAGTAGAAAATGGCCCAAGTCCTTGGGCCCCTGCATTCATATAGAAGACAAGGAAGAAGCCCCTGGCTCCTGGCTTCGGATCGGTGCAGCTCTGGCCGTTGTGGCCTTCTGGGGAGTGAACTAAAGGAAGACTTTCTCTCTGTCTCTCCCTCTCACTGTCTATAACTCTACCTCTCAAATAAATAAGTAAAATCTTAAAAAAAAAAAAAGAGAGAGAGAGAGAGAGAGGTCTTCCATCGCTGGTTCACTCCCCAAATGGCTGCAACGGCTGGAGCTGAGCCGACCCAGAGCCAGGAGCTTCCTCTGGGTCTCCCATGTGGGTGCAGGGGTCCAAGCACTTGGGCCATCTTCTACTGCCCTCCCAGCCCATAGCAGAGAGCTGGATCGGAAGAGGAGCCAGCCGGGTCTCGAACCAGTGCCCATATGGGATGCTGGCGCTGCAGGCCAGGGCTTTAACCCACTATGCCACAGCACCGGCCCTGTGGCTTTTATTACCATGTTCAGGTCTCTCCCAGTCAGATTTCAGTTTTGTCAAGATTTTCTCTCCTTGCATTTGGTGACTTCTCAAGTGCCATTTCAGCCATAGGCAGTTGTTTGTGCCAGTTATAAAATTCACTACCTGTTGGATAAAAGATTAATCGTATTTCCTTCTTAGAAGATCTATAAGAAAATTGGGAACAGTTCTCATGAGGGCTGGGCCTGCCCCTGTGTCACTAGTTGCCGGGTTTTTTGTTTTGTTTTGTTTGTTCTGGTTATTACATATTAGGACTGCCCCTGCCATAACCCTCTGCCCAGATGTACACACCCTGCGTTCTCTGGACTGTCTCCATCAGCGTCCAGTCTTCGAAGTGGCAGAACGGCAGGATCCAAGTATCTTGTCCCTGGGGCAGACGGGTAGGCAGCGTTGCCAGCAGAGGAAACAGCAGCCGCAGAAGCCTTGAGGCAGGAAAACATGGTTAGTCTGGGGCCCCTGACGACCAGGCTGGTGGGGAGTGGGGACCAAGATGAGTGAGTGTCTCTGTGAGCCGGAACCGAGCCCCAGCTCAGCCAGGTCTCTCTTCTCTCCTCTAGAACGCCTCGGACATGCCTGAAACCATCACCAGCCGAGACGCTGCCCGCTTCCCCATCATTGCCAGCTGCACCCTCTTGGGGCTCTACCTCTTTTTCAAGGTAAGTCTTGACCTCTTGTTGTGTCATTTGGTTTAAATGACTTTATTTTGCTTTGTTTTATTTTTCCCATCACAGGAGCCATGCATGTTCATTTGTAGAAAATAAAAAGCAGGGGAAAATAATTGATTGACACATAGATCGGATACCAGGGTCAAGCACCGTCAGTGTCCAGGACCCTTTCCCTCCAGTCTTTGTTTTCTCCATGTACTTTTTGGTTTGTTTTGTGATCTCAGTTTGGTTTCACTGTACTGTTGACGTTGGGGTGGGGATGTGTCTCAGACATACCTCTGCCGTACTAATTGCCTTTTTTTTTTTAATTTATCGAGGTTTATTTTCCCAATAAAAGTTACACAGGCTCAGTGTTGAAAAGCTGGAAAACTCAGAAAAATAAAAAGGGGGAAACAGCAGTCATCCAAAACCCCACCAGAGACAGCCCCAGTTTCCCTCTGGAGGTGTGTCCTTCCACTGTTTCTCCCCGTGCATGGTCCCCACAGCCAGGCCCCGCGGTGTGTTCAGTGCGTAGCTGCTTTTCTCACCCCACATTAATGACATCATGAGCATTTTCTCATGTTACTGCGAACTCTCCTTCTAACTTTTTAAAAAAGATAACTACTATTTTCTGATTATACAAGTAATGCATACAGAAAACAATGTCAAGTGAGAGAAAAACAAATCCACACAATGCAGAAGTAGTCACTGTTAACATTCTGACATATCTCTTTGCAGGTTTTTAGTAGCATGTTTGTTAGCATAATTATAACTGTAATATTTTATTTTTTGGAGTTTCATTTTTGTTGTTGGGTTTCTAGGATTCTTTTTTGTTTTTTGTTTTTGTTTTTTATTTTGGAGGTAGAGCACACTTCCTTTTGCTGATTCATTTCCCAGGTACCCGCAACAGCCAGGGTGGGCCAAGACTGGAACCACAATGAACTCAGTTACTTGAGCTATCACCTGCTGCCTCCCAGGGTCCACATTGGCAGGAAGCTGGAGTCGGGAGCTGGCACCGGGAATCGAACTGCCAGTGTGGGACACAGATGCCAACCACGAGGCCAAATGCCCTCCCTCTTCTCGTTTTCTGGAGTTTGGGGAGCATTTTTGGTTTTTGTCTTTTTAAGATTTATTTATCTGTGTATTTATTTTGAAGGCAGATTGACAGAGAAGGAGAGACAATCTCCCATCCAATGGTTCACTCCCTAAATACCCACAAAAGCTGGGGCTAAAGCAGGCCAAAGTCAGTAGCCAGGAACTCCGTCTGGGTCTCCTGTGTACATGACAGGAACCCAAGTGCTTGGGCCATTACTTGCTGCCTCTAAGGTGTAGTAGCAGGAACCTGGATCCAAAATGGAGGCAGGACTTGTTCCGAAGCATTCTGACATGGGATGCCAGTGTCCAAAGTGGCAGCTTAACCTACTACACCACAACCCTCACCCATTTTTTTTTTAATAGTACATCAGAGGCACTTTTTCCCTGATCACTGTTAATTCCTCAGTGATAACCTTTTAATTCACATTTCAAAAGTATGTGTCCATGATACAGGGCAAGCACCTGGCATAGTGGTTAAGACACCACTGGGAACACCCACATCCCATGTCAGAGTGCCTCGGCACAAGTCCCTATTCCACTTCTAGTCCAGCTTCCTGCTGTTGAACACCCTGGGAGGCAGCAGATAGTGCCGCAAGTACTGGGTCCCTGCCACCCACTGGGAGGCGCAGATTGAATTTCACCTCCTGGCTTCAGCCTGCACTGTCCCTGCTATTGCAGGCATTTGTGGGATGAGCCAGCAGATGGAAGGTACCTCTCTTTTTCTATCTGCCTTTAAAATAAATAAAAGAAATAGAAATTATTTTTAAAAACTACATGTACATTATTTAAATTTTTTCACTCTACCAAAAGGTACATTGTACATGAGCCATCAGCCTCTCCCAACTATGTCTTTTTTTTTTTTTTTTTTTTTTGACAGCGTTAGAGAGACAGAGAAAAAGGTCTTCCTTCCGTTGGTTCATGCCCCCCAAATGGCCGCTACGGCTACGCCAATCTGAAGCCAGGAGCCAGGTGCTTCCTCCTGGTCTCCCATGCAGGTACATGGGCCATCCTCCACTGCCCTCCTGGGCCACAGCAGAGAGCTGGACTGGAAGAGGAGCAACTGGAACTAGAACCCGGCGCCCATATGGGATGCTGGCGCCACAGGCGGAGGATTAACCAAGTGAGCCACAGCGCCAGCCCTTATGTCTTATGATTCTCTTAGATATAGGTCTATGTTTATGTTCAAAGTTTTCAGTATGTGCATCACACATACAGCTCTTAGCGTGGAGGTGGAGGTGTTTTTGTGTTGACACCGTCAGATCTGCCTCATTCTGTTGACCACTGCTCCTGGCTCTGCTCTGCAGGGTGCCCACTGTGGGGATATCGCGGCAGCACTGCCGGGAACACCTTCCTGCCCGTCCTTCTTCAGGTGTCCCTGCAGCAGGATGACCAGGTCACACAGTGTCTCCTTTTATAATTGGACAGCGAATGCCAAGGAGCCTTCCAGAAAGAGGATCTTACATTCCTCCTCTCTAGAGTTCTGGCCTCCTCATTCTCACCTGCATTTCCTAGCACCAAAATTTCTAGCTTTCACCCGTCTAGGCGGCTCAGGAGCACAATTTTCAGTACCTATTTCCTGTTCATGAGTCCCTCGTTGTCAGATCAGAAATAGTGTATGTCGGGGCCGGCGCCATGGCTCTCTTGGTTAATCCTCCGCCTGTGGCACCAGCATCCCATATGGGCGCCGGGTTCTAGTCCCGGTTGCTCCTCTTCCAGTCCAGCTCTCTGCTGTGGCCCAGGAAAGCAGTGGAGGATGGCCCAAGTGCTTGGGCCCCTGTACCCGCATGGGAGACCAGGAGGAGGCAACTGGTTCCTGGCTTCAGATTGGCGCGGTGCACCAGCCGTAGTAGCCATTTGGGGGGTGAACCAGCGGAAGGAAGACCTTTCTCTCTGTCTCTCTCTCTCACTGTCTAACTCTGCCTGTCAAAAAAAAAAAAAGATTAAAAAAAAAAAAAAAAAGAAATACTGTATGTCGTGGTGTCAGAATATCCCCACAAGCAGATACACCACAGATGACCAGAGCAGCCCCTTCACTTTAAAGAGAAAATATTCTGATTTTTTTTTCTTTTAAAAATAAGGATGCGCCAGCGCCACGGCTCAATAGGCTAATCCTCCACCTAGCGGCGCTGGCACATCGGGTTCTAGTCCCGGTTGGGGCGCCGGATTCTGTCCCGGTTGCCCCTCTTCCAGGCCAGCTCTCTGCTGAGGCCCGGGAAGGCAGTGGAGGATGGCCCAAGTGCTTGGGCCCTGCACCCCATGGGAGACCAGGAGAAGCACCTGGCTCCTGCCTTACGATAGGCACGGTGCGCCGGCCGCAGCGCACCAGCCGTGGCGGCCATTGGAGGGTGAACCAACGGCAAAAGGAAGACCTTTCTCTCTGTCTCTCTCACTATCTGCTCTGCCTTCAAAAGAAAAAATAAGGATGCATCAAACAATAAATATTCACTGACGCATTTTTTTTCCTGGCCCTCGGTGAAGAACTCGATTTTGATCGAATGCCTTGATTCATAGCATACCATCCTCAGTCCATGCCAGGTTCCCCTTACTGTTTTCCGTTCCCTTCACCCCTGGTTCCCACCTCATTTCCCGCCTCCATGTCCCTTTCTGCCAGAGGTACCTGCTGCCTGTTTGGTTTCTGTCCTTATATGGGGTACAGTGTGGTGTGTCGGCATGTGGGGGAGACTCTGTTTCCGTAATTGGTTCTGTGCGTCCTCCCTTGCCTTTTCCTCCCCCTGTACTTGGTGGGTCTCTGTAGCTCTGCGTGCCTCAGCCCACTGCTTCTGACTTTGCTTTTGGCAGGTGTTTCTCAAGTCACTGCTGTGCTGAGGGCAGGAACACACACCCAGGCCCTTGCTTCCAGACCCTCTTAACGTGTTTAATATGTAGGACTCTTTTTTTTTTTTTTTTTGGACAGGCAGAGTTAGTGAGAGAGAGACAGAGAGAAAGGTCTTCCTTCCATTGGTTCACCTCCCCCCCCAAATGGCCACTACAGCCAGTGCACTGCAGCTGGCACACTTTGCTGATCTGAAGCCACGAGCCAGGTGCTTCCTCCTGGTCCCCCATGCAGGTGCAGGGCCCAAGCACTTGGGCCATCCTCCACTGCACTCCCGGGCCACAGCAGAGAGCTGGCCTGGAAGAGGAGCAACCGGGACAGAATCCGGTGCCACAACCAGGACTAGAACCCGGGGTGCCGGCGCCGCAGGTAGAGGATTAGCCTCGTGGCACCAGCCTACATAGGACTCTTTCTTTAGAGCCAATGCCCAAAAGGAGTTCTGGCCACACAGAGTGTGAACTTGCTTTCCAAGGCTCTGGCTCCATGTTGCCGAGCCAGTCCTTCCCTCCAGGCAGGTGAGCCCACCTGCCCAGTGCCAGGAGCAAGAGCATACCTCTCCCCCAGGCCTCTACGGTTCTGCGGCTGCATGGATATTGCAGCCTCCAGGCTCCACCTGAACTCCAGCCCAACACCTGCTTGGCTGGTGTTCACAGGAGAAGGGCCACCACAGCAGGTCTTGCTCAACCTCTCACCCCCTCCTCCTGCTAAGGGGACTGGAGTTTATAACTGCATTTTACATTTTTTAAGGTTTTATTTTATTTATTTGAAAGGCAAAGTTAGAGGGAGAGGGAGAAACAGAGAGATTCCATCTGCTGGTTCATTCCCCAAATGGCTACAACACCTGGGGCTGTACTAGGCCAAAGCCAAGAGCTTCTTCTGGGACTCCCACATGGGTGCAGGGGCCCAAGCACTTGGGCCATCTTCCACTGCTTTCCTAGGCCATAAACAGAGAGCTGGATTGGAAGTGGAGCAGCCAGGACTCTAACTGGTGCCCATATGACATGCCAGCATTGCAAGTAGCGGCTTAACCCACTGTGCTGTAACACCAGCCCCTGCATTTTACATTTTTATAGCTGTATGTTTTCCTGAGGCTTCAGCAGTCCCGCAGATAGGCTGTAACACCCTGTCCGAGGGCTAGGGGCAGCACTGCAGTAAGCTGATCCCACCGTAAGTCTCCCTTCTTGCTGTGCCATGACTATGAACCAGCGGCATTCAAACACATCAGTGAAACGCCGTCCTGTCATTAGTTCGTGTGTTCTGTCCTGGGCCCCAGTGAAGGCATCTGGCTGCACGGCTCCTTCTGGGCGACCTGAGAGTGGAAATCATTTCATTTCACATGCACCTCTGACAGACTTCCCGTCTGAGCTTATGGTGATCCCAGCCTCATCGCCAGCTGCGCTGGTAAATGGGAGAGGAAGTCCCCTTGATGGGGTCTGTAAGGATCACTCCCACACAGTCAGAGAAGCGTATGAAATCAGGGCACTTACTCCACCCGCAGGCCCTGGAGAGGGAGTCATGGCATGCCACACGGGGAGCTCCTGGGGAGTGAGCTCAGCCAAGCAGGTGGCAGGGCAGGGCGAGCGCCCTTGCTGGCTTCCGGTGGAGTAAGCAAACAGGGAGAGTTCCTAGTGTGTCTGACGCCACTGGGTCCCAGCTGGGGCAGGCGAGAAGGGGAACTCGGGCAGGGACTGCATTCTGATGCATCTGCTCACCTGGTAGGGTGCACGTGACTTGTTTGTGGAAAAGTGGAGGCAGAGGAAAATAAGAAGTTTTTAAAATTTACAGTACAGTAACATTTCTCTTCACCCTGGCCTTGCCTTTATCTTACCCTGTTTCAAACAGATTGCTTGGGGCCAGCACCATGGCACAGTAGGTTAATCCTTTGCCTGTGGCGCCGGCATCCCATATGGGCGCCGGTTTAAGTCCTGGCTGCTCCTCTTCTGATCCAGCTCTCTGCTGTAGCCTGGGAGGGCAGTGGAAAATGGCCCAAGTCTTGGGCCCCTGCATCCATGTGGGAGATCAGGAGGAGGCACCTGGCTCCTGGCTTCGGATCAGCGCGGCTCCAGGCATTGTGGCCATTTGGAGGGTGAACCAGTGGAGGGAGGACCTTTCTCTCTGTCTCTCCCTCTCACTGTCTGTAATTCTACCTCTCAGATAAATAAATAAAAACTTAAAAAAAAAAAAGGTTGCTTTGAGGCAGCTTATAAAAATTACATTGAAAGGTATACAAAAAACAGGAAACTGAGAAACTGAGGTGAAGGAGAAAAATTAAATGAAATCACCTACAGTAAGCCTTGGTTAGGGCCTCATCCAGAAGCTGTGCTCTGAAACCCTGCACCGTGGACGCCTGCAGGAAGGGGGCCGTAGGTGTGGCTCTGACTGGTTTGCACCCAGAGCACAAAGGAAAGTCAAACGTGGTGCTCGATTCACACGGTCCACGTGGCCCCAGAGAGGTTCATCCCGAGGGCCCCACGCTGATGGTTGAGGGACTCCTCATCTTCCTGAATCGAACACCATCCATACGCCTGCGAAGTGCGTTCCTAGGTCTTCTCCTGTCGCGTCCTCATTGTAGGCATAGACTTGCTCCATTCAGCCATTCTGCATTTCTGAGTGCTGCGTGCTCAGGACACCACCGTGAGAGAAGCAGCTGCCATCCGTGCCATGGATGACTATGAAGTTTCAGCTCTAAGGAGGGCAGTGGAGGCGAGGCCCGCGGGGCCGGCAAGCGGAGCAGAACCAGCCCAGGGTGACGCACTGCTCCCACACGAGCCACGGGCTCAGACCCTGGCCCTTCGGTCCACCCCGCTCAGTGGCAGCCCCTGTACACACTGCAGAACATGCTGCAGCCTCTCTGCTGCCTGGCGCTCCCGCGTGCCCCAGGGCAGGGCTCCCCGTGCCCTCTGCTGGGCGACACAGGGCCCTCCTCACGGACTGCCTGCTCCGCCCTCGGGCCACGGCATCTTCCACACGGTGACAGAAGGATGCTCCCAGGCCATCCCATTCTGTCCCGGCCGAGCCCTCAGTGCTCCAGTTCCGACCGGATTCACCCACACGGATCTGAAGTCTTTTCTGGCGCTGTAGGGTCTGGGTCCCTCTCACCTCCTACCCTCATCCTTAGGCACTCGTTTTGCTCCCTCAGCTCTAGGCCCACAGGTCCTCCTCCACAGGCCCTGCACACTTACACGTGACCCACCTCCAGACCTCGGCGTCTGCTCTTCCTCTGCCTCCCATGCACTTCCCCACGTATCCCCATTCCTCACGTTCCTTAGGTTTCTATCCCGTCATCCCGGCCATCCCCAGCCACTGCTCCAAAGTAGTGGCTCCGCTCCTTCAGTCTCTCTCTTTGCTCTGCTCCATGTTTCTTGGCGCCCATCACTGTGGGACTGTGTGTGTGTGTGTGTGTGTGTGTAAAGTCGTCCTCCCTCTCCGGCACCTGAGCTCTGTGAAGACGGGGCCTCGGCCGTGTTCTTTGCTCTGTGTATGTGCTGGGGGCGCAGGTCAAGGAAATGCCCTGCGAGCGCGTCTGGACCCGGGACCAAGTCAGCGTCCAGGACTGAGTGAGGAAGAGAGAAGACCGAGGCCGCCTGTGGGTGGGAGCGGGGCCGGCGGGGGGATGTGAGCCCTCGTCGTGGAAGGCAGAGGGAACTGTGGTGAGGCTTTAGGCAGGGGAGCGTCAGGGTCAGGCAGATGCTGAAACGCTCCCACAGCAGCCCTCCGTCCGACACGCAGCACTCCACTCCCTCCCAGGTAGCCAGCCTCACAGTAACAGCAGCCAGTGCAGCTCGAGTGACGGCCATTGCCTTGGCAAAGTCCAAAATGAACAACACGTGACAGCTGGCTTTGGAGTGCTGTGACCGAGTGCTTCTCAGTTCCGCACTTAATAAGATGGAGAAGCGGCTGTCAGGGCTGCTGGCCCAGCTCCCGACTGCCCCCAGGAGGGCACGGGGCACACAGGTGTCTGGTGACAAGCATGCTGAGGCCCCGGTAGTCATCTGTGGGGGCTTCCTGGAGTTGTGAGCAGGGAGGAGCAAATACGAAAGAGCTGCCTTGGGGCCTGGACTTCAGACCCCGTGCAGGCTGTGGGCTCGAGCATAGCAGCTGCCTGACTCCAGACAGTGGTGGCGCAGCGTACACCGAGACTCCTCTGGAGGCGCCTCCGCAGCCTCTCCCCCCCTTTATCTGCACAGCTGCAGGAACGAGAGTGCCCTGGTGTGTCTGAGATTGTCCCTCACAGTCCCCTGCATCCAGAGGGCTGAGACCACACCAAAGAGAAGTAGGACTCTAGTCACCTCCCAGCCACTGGCGAGCCTGACTTCCTGTTTTTCTTTGTATTTCTGCCTCAGATATTTTCCCAGGAGTACATCAACCTCTTGCTGTCCATGTATTTCTTCGTGCTGGGAATCCTGGCCCTGTCCCACACCATCAGGTCAGAAGGATCTCTGCACCATTTGAAGCCACTTTCTCGGGAGTCAAGACAGGGTCTTGGATGACAGCATGACCCTGGTGTCACTGAAAGCCAGGTTTGAACCCTGGCTGTAAAACCCAAGGGAATCTTTACCTGTGTCACACTAGAGGTGGCCTAGGACAAGAACTGTAACCTCTTGAGGCCACAGTTTGTTTGCAGGTTCAGGGGAGAGTGTCCAGTGGATGTCGCCCACCACCATGGGGGTCAGGGCAGTTATCTGTGAGCTGTGATGTCCTGCTGTCACGGTACTGAGATGAGCAATACTAGGGCCACCCGCCAGGTGTTGCAGCTTGCTGTGCACCAAGCACTAGGCAAGGCCCCTCACACTGTGTCTTGTGTCCTGATGAGGGAGAGGCAGACTTGTGAGGACTAAGAACTCTGGAATCTGACTACCAGCTGTGAATCCAGACTCTGCCACTTAATTATCCTGTGACCGTGGGCAAGTTACTTAATCTCTCTGGCCTCAATTTCCTCATGATTGGGGGAAATAATAGTCCCTTCCTCATGGGGGTCATTGGAAAACTTCTAGCACAGTGTCTGGCAATTAATATGGTCAATAACTATTAACTGTTGGGATCATTCTGTTTATCTTTGTTAACTTGCTGGACAACCTTAGGGGTCAACCTTTGCGTTTGGTCCAGTGTTACACTCGGGAAAATTGAAGCTCAGAGAGGCTGAGAA
The DNA here is from genome assembly GCF_964237555.1 of Oryctolagus cuniculus. Classification (NCBI taxonomy): domain Eukaryota; kingdom Metazoa; phylum Chordata; class Mammalia; order Lagomorpha; family Leporidae; genus Oryctolagus; species Oryctolagus cuniculus. Next base: position 26,128,705 of record NC_091442.1, on the reverse strand, counting down.
ATTGGCTAGAATCACACAGCTGGTGAGTAACAGAGCCAGGGTTCACACTGCAGTCTGTAGCCCAGAGCCTGTCTCCTCCCATTGCAACCTGCTCAGATTGCCGGGTGCTCATTCAAAGGAGAGGAGTGACCCAGGCCATTGTGCTGCAGGGCTGTCTTTGGCAGTTTGGACAAGCTGGCTCTGCACTGTGCAGGACTGCCCCATGCACTACAGACATCTGGCGGCCTGGCCTCGTCACCTGCAGTGTAGCCCCAAGCCCTTCGAGTTCATGGCGTCACACAGAGATGCCCAGCATGTTTCTGTATGCCGATTGAAGTAGTAGAGCCTCAGGCTCAGAGCCACTGATAGACCGAGTGGTCAGCAGAGCAGAGCAGCTACCCAGAGTAAAACGGCTGGAACTGGGCTTTGAAGAGTAGGAAGCCTGGAAGAAGGACAGGACAGGCCAGGCCAGGCGCTGGAAGGTGTGTGAGCACTGAGGTACAGTCAGGATCTTCCCCGAGCATTCAAGGTAAAAGCTAAAGAGAAAGCACAGGATCTACTCAGGGAAGGCCAAGGTTGGTGTGGCTTCATCTCTAGGCACTGTGGCACAGCCAGGCGTAGTCAGACCATGAGCTCGAGACACAGACAGCCTGGGACCAAGTTAAGTGTAAGTTACCAGGCTCTCAGAGCACCAGTTTGACCATGTCTAAAATGGAGAGGCTACAGGGTAGAGGCAGCATCGACTGAGCTGCTATCCACAGTGCACCTGGAGCACAGGGCCAGAGTGCAGCCAGCTGAGTGGCTGGTCCGCGGTTACACTGTGGGGACTTCAGCTCTGGTGTTTCAGCCAAGCCTAGTGTCGTGTTGACCTGAACTGACCCTTTACCCACAGGATCTTCTAGCCACTTTCAGAGAATTATGGCTGTAGCCCCCATCCTGAAAAATGAAGACCCGGGAGAGTGGAGGGAGGAGAAGGGGAGGTTGAGTAATGGTTCCAAGACAGAGAGAAGCCATTGTGGAGTTCCCAGCACAGTGGGCCCGCTGCAGGGTACAAGTGTGTGATAGGTGCCGGGCAGCCAGGCGTGAAGGAGGGATAAACAGATGGAAATGCTGATATGAAGTAGGCACTGTACCTCATAGAAATGTACATGCATTACATGTTAATTGAAAATTTGGTAAAAAGAGCCAGCAAACCTCAAGTGACTTAAACCATTAATGTAGTGCTGACCCAGGCATCCTTGCTGGCAAGATGGACTTTTTTTTTTTTTTTACTTTTGACAGGCAGAGTGGACAGTGAGAGAGACAGAGAGAAAGGTCTTCCTTTTGCCATTGGTTCAGCCCCCAGTGGCCACCGCGGCGGGCGCATCACACTGATCCGAAGCCAGGAGTGCTTCTCCTGGTCTCCCATGGGGTGCAGGGCCCAAGCACTTGGGCCATCCTCCACTGCACTCCCGGGCCATAGCAGAGAGCTGGCCTGGAAGAGGGGCAACCGGGACAGAATCCGGCGCCCCAACCGGGACTAGAACCCGGTGTGCCAGCACCGCAAGGCGGAGGATTAGCCTGTTGAGCCACAGCGCCGGCCAAGATGGACTTCTTTTATGACTGACCCAGGAGCAGAGGGATAGTCGCTTCTAGTCATCGGGTCCCCTCCCGCCAACTCTAGCCCTCCCTACCCCAGCATCTCTGAGAGGATTGGGACCTCCTCTTCCCCCCACAGCCCAGCCTCCACCTCGTAGTGACAGAAGCCACTGTAGGCCGTGGGCTGGGGCCTGGTCATTTCACTTCATCTCAGCAGCACTGCAGCAGACATCTCCCTGTCCGGCTGCACAGGCAGTGGGCTTTGAACCTCTGCCGTTCTGATGCCAAAGACATTGTCCTTTCCGTTTAAATAAGAACTGAGAGACACTGTCCCAGATTTATTACAGATTAGTCAGGAAACAGTCGTCTTTCTGTCTTAACCAATTCAGGTTTTTAATTATAGATATTATCAACAGAAAATAAAACCAACTGCAGCTAAAATTGCATATGGTACAATCTATTAATGACTTGAAACTAACAGAAGAATCACTTTCTTAATAAAATTTAGAGCAACTAAATTTGACCTGGAAAAACTGGACATTATAAAAATAATGGATGGCCATGGGCAGAAGGGACACTCACCCTACGAGGTCAGAGAGGTTGACCGAAAAATTTTATCAGAGAGGAAAACTGGCAGATGAGTGAAGTTGTTCATGTATAGTTTACATGGAAAACAACTGAATCCATTGAAAATAACTTTAGTAAAAGGGGTGGGTTGTAATTTAATCATGTTTTTTTTTAAAGTGTTGGTCCAAGAATTAAATTGACTTTTATTCATTTAAGTTGAGTTTTCTCCAATACTTTTCTCAAAGAAAGTCTACAGTGTCACTCAAATTTTGATAAACTATTTGTATCCACACTATCCTCTGTATCCAAACAACAAAGTCCAAAGGCTTAATACAGGGAAGTTGAGGCTCAGGTGGGTCATGCGACCAGCAGGATCCGCAGCTGCTAAGGGTGGAATCAGATTTTGAGCCCAAAACCTGTGTTCTTCCCAGTTTGGCCCTAAATGAAGGGAAAAGAAGAGCTCAGGGAGTGCAGGCTGGCTGCTGGTTCCCAAAAATTGGCAGAGGAGAGGCCTGCCAAAAAGCCATGACAGGCTGTGCCCCGAGCCAGCTCAGCCCAGGCTGGGGTTCTCTTGGGATCCCTGTGAACTCCACAACCATCCCCCAGCCCACCTCAAGCCTCTTCAGGAACAAACCACAGCATGGGGTGTTAGGAAGGACAGGGGCTGCAGTCTGCCTTCACCACTTGCAGTCACCATGACTCAAGCCCAAATGCCAGACGTCCCTGCCACCGGGACCCACCCAGATGACTTAGAGGACCAAAGGCCCAGAAGGCCCAAATCTGCCACCACAGGAGGAGGAAGCCGCATCACCAGTTCCACTGACCTGACCTTCCTCCCCAGGGGAGAAGGGCACCAGGACGTGGTTCTCAACGGGACACCATGACCCTTAGGTTTGCTGTGAGTCCCAGGAATCAGGAAGATTCTGCCTGCTACGCAAGTGCCTCCAGCGGTGTTAGCTCCCAGGCACCAGGCCTATGGGTTGGATAAAGATGGTGCCAAGGACCACCACCCTCAAGCTTACCCTCAAGATAGAGGCCAGCTCACTCGAATGTGACCCGTGTCATACAGCACTTCTCAGAGGAACGAAGACGATGGTCCAGAGACTTCCTATTTGAAGTTGAAGCCACAGTTAAGCTCACAGGGAGCCGGTCACCCACCTACCCTCTTGATAACCCTCTAGAAAAAACTCTGTTGTCATGTTCCTAATGAGGAAAGTGTAGCACAGAGCAGTTAACTAACTTTCCCAAGGTCACACCTCTAGTAAGTGGCAGAGCCAGGAAATCTGGCTCCAGAGTGCACATTATTACCCATCAAACTTTGCTAGTGAGGGTTTTCGCAGTTCCCCAGCCACCTCTGGGCCTCTTCCCATACCTGCACACATTCAGTGGCTTCAGACTCCCCAAGAAATCATTTAGAAAACTGAGCTCATAGTAGCTTCCAGCATCTTCTAGCCGTGAACCTGCCTCCTGCCTCCCTGGAGCCCTGCTGTGGAAGCCCTCTCCTGGGTCCATCTTTGTGCCACCACCTGCTCAGAAGGCCTCTCGTCATGCACAGCACGGCCTTGCCACCTGGGAGGAACCGGCTGCTTTACAACTGAGGAAGCAGACCCAGAGATGACTGCTGAATCCACGTCTTTCTCCAAGCCTCTCCTTGCTTTACCACTGGGGCCTGGGTACCTCTGGCCTGCCTCCATTTCCTGTTTGTTGAGATGGCTGTTCTTGGATTTGCCTGTCTAATCAGTCAGCACTAGTCTGCTCTGATGTCAAATGCTTTCGGACTGAGACTCGAGGAGTACACCATGGTGACAGAAGCTCACAGCTCTTACCTCCCTGCTGCAGGCCCTGGGCTGAGCTAGCCATCTCAGCTGCCCTGCCTCCTATCTTCGAAGCAATGCTTTGAGATGGGTGGTATTATTATCCCAATAAACGGGTGAAGACACCAAGTCACTGAAGAGTTCTCTCCCAAAGCCACATGGCTGGTGTGTGGCAGAGCAGGGCTGGGCCACAAGGAGCCTACTGCCACCCCTTAGGACCAGACTAGGCTGAGGGGCCTTGATTTGCTAGTGTTGCTTTGAAGATACTCCAGGAAAGAAAAAAATCTCCATTCCCTACCTGGCCAGGAAGTGGGGCCTGGAGGGGCTCAGAGAGACTGCTTCTAGAAGCAAGGGCAAGCCAGTCCTGAGCAGTGGCCTGGTGGAAGGGTGAATGAGGGTGTTCCTGCTGTGGGGGCTGTGCTTCATGAAATCTCGGGCCTGTCACTTGAGAACAAAGTGATGTGGTGTGGGAGGGGGCGGTCCAGGACTCTGCTTCTTGACAAGGGACAGGTAGTACAAGCAGTCCGTGTTCCCAATCTGTCACTCTCCCTTAAACTGCCTTATGTGAAAGGCTATCTGCCACTGCTTTGCATTTCTTTGGTGTCGCCACATAAATCACTAGGAGTCCAGAGACTTGGACCCTGAGCTGGGATGCCGGCTCCCCGTGTGGCCTTGGGCGAGTCGGCTCATCTCGGAGGCCTCTGTTTGCACGCCTGTAGAGTGGGAGCGCCAGCACTCACCCATCAGAGCAGCTGTGAGGGTGCCGGGCAGTAACAGCTGCCAGAGGGAGAGGAGGGCGAGGGCTGGGACCGGCCGTGGGGGCTCTGTTTGCCGACCTGCTTTGTCTTTCCTTCCAGCCCCTTCATGAATAAGTTTTTTCCAGCCAACTTTCCAAATCGACAGTACCAGCTGCTCTTCACACAGGGTTCTGGGGAGAACAAGGAAGGTCAGTGCCGCCCACTTCCCTGTGGTCTGCCTGGGTGTCTCCACCTCAGTTCCCCTTTGGTTCTTCGGTGTTGGCTTCTCCCGGAGAGCTAGTGATGGAAGAGGTATTACCTCGACACGGGACTCTGGGTGGATGGCGCCTGCCTCTCTGAGCACTTGGGTTTTGGGGTTATTTTTCATCTGTGAAATGAAATTGGTGATCCAGTACCTCCTTCACAGGCACATTGTTGGGACTGTGGGCAGATGATAAAAGGAGAGCCGTCAGCACACCGCGTGTCTGATCACAGCGAACGGTGCCCGCGCTCTGGTCTGTTGGGTCTCATTTTAGTACCATTACTGTCCCACCGAAGATTGGAAGAAAAGGGTGCCACAGCTTTGTTAGTGAAAATTGTAGGGAACTGAGAGGATCCTGGGGTTCGCAGGTTACTTAGGGTACGGGTTCGGATGCAGTGGCAAGATAATCAGAAGACGCTTGGTCGTGTGTCACAGTCTAAGCTCATGAAATGTGCCAGTGTCTACTCGGGTCTAGTACCTTCCGCCTTGTCCCTAGAGAGCAGCAACTTGACGCGACTCCTTTTTGCTTCCCTAAATGCATCTGTGCCCGGTTTTTTAAAAAGGTGAAATTTGCACGATTAGAGTCTAAAGGTTCCCGGGCCCCGTCTGTCTCGTGTTCCGCCATATTTAGGGCTGGTCCCCAGGCCGGGATGCCGACCGTCACCCTTCAGACCAGCCAGATGGGGAAAAAAGCATCCGCATCAAAGGCCTGTGTAGCTACATGGGAAGTAAAAGTGTCCGGAAGCCAGTCGGCCTATGTCCAGTCAGAAATCCTCCGGGTACGCCCCCTGCGTTCTCCCTCCAGCTGGAAAGGACCGCGTGATCACTTCTTCCTGCCCAAGTCCCGCCCTTTCCGCCACCGCCACTGAGGCGGAGTCGGTGATCCGAGGAACCCGCAACGCGCCGACTCGGGTAGGAGGAGCGGAAGTGGTCACGTTTTGCGGAGCCGTAAAGCGCGGCTGTCGTGTCGCCTTCCGGTTAGCGACAACGGCTGCGACCGGCCGGTGGTGCCGTCCGTCTGCGGGAAAGGGCATCTGCCAGACCCTTGCCCATACGATTTCCTTCCTGTTGCCGGCCCTTCGCTGCCACCGCCACGTCTGCCTTGAAACATGTTCAAGAAATTTGATGAGAAGGAGAACGTGTCCAACTGTATCCAGTTGAAAACTTCGGTCATTAAGGGTATTAAGAACCAACTGATAGAGCAGTTTCCAGGTATTGAGCCGTGGCTTAATCAAATCGTGCCCAAGAAAGATCCTGTTAGAATAGTCCGATGCCATGAACATACGGAAATCCTTTCAGTAAATGGAGAATTGCTGTTTTTTAGACAAAGAAAGGGGCCTTTTTATCCAACCTTGAGATTACTTCACAAATATCCTTTCATCCTGCCACACCAGCAGGTTGATAAAGGAGCCATCAAGTTTGTACTCAGCGGAGCAAACATTATGTGTCCGGGGCTGACTTCCCCTGGAGCCAGGCTCTGCCCCGCGGCCGCGGACACCATCGTCGCGGTCATGGCGGAAGGGAAGCAGCACGCTCTGTGTGTCGGGGTCATGCGGCTGTCTGCGGAGGACGTCGGCCGAGTCAACAAAGGGATCGGCATCGAAAACATCCACTACCTGAATGACGGGCTGTGGCACATGAAGACGTACAAGTGAGCCTCGGAAGGACCGCCTGGGCTCAGCGTGGCGATGTGCTGTGTGTGTGTGTCTGTTCGGCAGCATGAAGACACTGCTGGTGATGCCAAATAAATTCAGCCGATGCTCTTTTTTTTTGTAAATCGGGGTTCTGTTGTCATAGAGGAAAGAACAGAGATTGAGGGACAACCAGCAGTCGGCTGTGCTCTAGGAGCCCCGCGAACCCCCGCGGGCCCCTGGGCTCCCTCTCTGGGAACCCTGGAAGCACTCGGGCATGGCTTTGAGAGGCCATGTCTACCAGAGCACTCCCCAGAAGGCAGCACGGGAACCCCTCCTCCTGCCTCCACCCTCCCCTCCTCCTCCTCTGCTGGTGACCCGGGGCTGCCAGCAACCTGCCTGATTCCTTTGGGGGCAAAGTAGGAAGACTCCAGAGGAACCAGGACCTTGCTGGAGGCCCCGCCCGGTGTCCACTGGCATGGATTGCACACCTGCCAGCTGCCAGGCACCGCTGAATGCGTTGTTCCCCACAGCAGGCCTATGAGGGAGGTGCTGTTACCCAGTGTTCACAGATGAGGAAACATGCCAGAGAGGGAGCTGCCTCCCCCAGGGTCTCCCAGCTGCTGGTGGCAGAACCATGCCCCCAACCCCAAGGACCACCTCCCTTTGACCCCGTACCAGGCCTGCATTCTTCTCTAGGCCTCTGTTCCCTCCTCTGGGAAACTGGAGGGGTTGGGGATGTTGCCACTGAGCTCTCCCTGTCCTGGAACTTCCACCAGCCAGGAGCGGCCAATGCTGATCCCCTTAGCTCATGGGCTTCTGACAGTGCCCCCGTCCTCCATCCAGGGGCTGACAGGCGGGAGGGGCAGCCCCAGCCCGGGGAGTGGACTTACCTGGTCTCTCTGCCCAGAAATCATCAATTATGAGTTTGACACTAAGGACCTGGTGTGCCTGGGCCTGAGCAGCATTGTTGGCGTCTGGTACCTGCTGAGGAAGGTAAGTAGTGGGCCTGGGCGAGATGGAAGGCAGGGGTGACAGCTCAGGGTGGCCAAGGCAAGCTGGCCTCACTCCCTTTGCTTCCGCAGCACTGGATCGCCAACAACCTGTTTGGCCTGGCCTTCTCCCTTAACGGAGTGGAGCTCCTGCACCTGAACAACGTGAGCACTGGCTGCATCCTGCTGGGAGGACTCTTCATCTACGACGTCTTCTGGGTGAGTCGGCAGAGATGCCCGGGGCCCTCATCTTCCTGCTGCCCCTCCCCCCGCCTCCCGCTGGAAGTGGGCCCCCAGAGCAGGTCCTCCCTGGGCCGGTCTGTGCCACGGATCGCGTCTCAGAACCCGCTCAGCACCAGGCGTGTCCCAGCTACTCCCACATCCTCCTCACGGTGGCCCCAGCACAGCTGTGGTGTCGTCACACATCTCCTTAGCGGGTTGGGAGTCAGAGAAGTTCAGACGATGGTGAAAGTGCTGACGAAGGGGCCCACAGCTGGAAAGGGGCTGGGCGAGCCCTGGCTGCACACCAGCCCCGGGCTGAGGGACCTGTCACGCGTGTCCACGAGGCCCCCTGAGGAAACGAGGTCAGCCTGGCGGGCACGCATCCTCTGGCCCCGGGCAGCCTCTTCTCCCCTTGAGTAGGTGGTGCTGGCGGGGCTGCCTGGGCTTTGTTTCCCAGCGCCCAGTGCCAGTGGCAATGTCACCTCAGCCGCAGATTGGTCTAGAGCCCCTGGTGGCTCCTGTCTCCTGCCCCAGATGTAGCAGAACATCTGGAAGCCCAGGGACTGCCATTCTTCCCCACTGTGCTCCAGGCTCCTCTCTCCTTCTAGGTGTTTGGCACCAACGTGATGGTGACAGTGGCCAAGTCCTTTGAAGCACCAATAAAACGTAAGTGACCACCCCTACCACAGGGCACCCCTCCCCACCCAGCTGCCCCCAGCCCTCGTGGTCGCCTTGCTGGTCAGTGCCTCCAAGCTCTGCCTCCCCAGCCTGGTTGCCTTCTCTGCCTGGCTCTTCTGGCCGTGTCCATGAGCCACTCTTGTGCCCCGGCCTGGCCCCAGCTCTTGGCAGGTTGCAGTGTGGTGTGAGATGAGCTGGAATGAGTGCACGTACAGAGAGCAGGTGTCCAACACCAGCCCCTGGTGGGGGGAGCAGCGATTTTCCAGAAGGGGCCTCCAGGCTGAGACCTTACGGATCACTCGCTGGCATCCCCGTGGCACCTGAAGATCACGTGCTGGCTGGCCCGAGGCTTTGTTCTTCACGGTCCCCACCGCTTCTGTAGCCATCTTTGAATGAGGGAGAAATTCTGTTTTCTTACGCTACAGCAAGCCCAGGGGTGGAATGGCTCAGGGTTGGGTTAATGACTCAGTGGAGTCACCACCCTTCTCAGCACGTCCACCTGCCTGTAAGCTCGTTCCTTCTTGGTCCCAATGTTGCTGCCAGGTCCCTGGCACTGACAATCCTCACACTGCCAGGTGCAGAGACTGAAAGGAGAAGCCATTGTTTCTCATCAGAGAGGGATATTGCTCCCCAAGTCCCTGCTGCAGCCTCTCTCATGTTTCATTGGCCAAAACTGTGCCAGAAGGTCAAAGTGCAAACCATGCATCAGCCAGAGGGCTGGGAAAGGTGTGGTTTGCCGCAAATCTAAGCTTCAGACTAAGCAGGAACCGCCTCACGGATCACACGGCTCAGAGGGGACAGACTGAAACATCAAGAAGGAAGAGGAGGGTGCTGTTGGGAGGGCGGTCAGCAGTGAGTGCCGGGGAGGCTTTACCTGCGGCAGCGGGGGCATGGGGAAGGCAAGTCCAGGAAGCCAGAAACAGCCTCGTTCTCCACCATCGCAGGCAGCCTTTCTCTAGGAGCTGCAGGGCAGTTCGGGCCACACCGTGCTCCTAAATGTTGTGCTTCCTGTCCAGTGACCCCAGAGGGAAACAAGCTTCTCCTAGCTCTAGCCTCAGTACACCTCCAGGGCCCGGCCTGGCTCGTCTCATTGGGGAGACAGAGGAGCACGGTGGACAGGCCTGGGTGTCTCACCGCCCCATCTGCTGCTGGCGGCTCCCGGAAGCAAGCATGCAGGGGTGGGTGTTCTCCAGCGCAGAACAGGCAGCAGCCGGAGCAGAGCCTTTACCTCCCGTGGGCTTTGATGGAGGAACCTGGAGGACCCAGCTAAGTGGTGGAGAACACACATCATCAAGCCCATAGGGACAGGATGGGTGTTTGAAAGAGCAGACAGTGTCGGTAAAGGACTGGAGGCAGGCAAGCGCAGAGCGCCCTGGGAGCCCAACACCAGGGCAGGAGTGTGGCTGAGTTCCAGGGAGCAGCAGGGATGAGGCTGGGAAGAGGTGTGCAGAGGCCAGATTGGAGGAAGCCCAAGGATGCCATGCCAGGGAGCTTGGGCACTGCCCAGACAGCGAGGACGGGCCCTCGGGAGGCTCTGAGCAGAAAGTGGTGCCGCGGTCATATTTGGTGCCTGGAGAACACCAGTGCCTGGTGCTAGGCCTGGATCTCAGAGGCAGGAAACCAGAACAGTCAAGTTCCCAGAGGCTGCAGCTCAGATCCCAGCCCCGCCTTTTACTGTGTGGCCTTAGGGAGGAAACCTAAACTCTCTGAGCCCTGGTTTTCGTATCTAGAGTGGACGCAGTAGTCTGCTGCTCAGAAGCGAATGGTACTAGGACTGAGAGGGTCAGAAAAGAAAATCTATACATTGTGCACTGCACGTTCAAGCCAGGAAGGAGCAAGCAGGGTGAGGACATCGACACGTTAATAGGAGAGGCACAACTTACCCAGAAGCCCCGTGGCGCCCCTGTGTACATAGTGTACACAGAGCTGAGTCATATGGCCACCCCTAGCTGCAAGGGAAGCTGGGAATTCAGGGAGCGGGATTGTGCTTGTTGGCGTAGCCTCACATCACACTTGACCAATCACCTGGGAGGGCTGTCCCATTCAGAGCTGCTACTGGATTCATACAGCAGGCAGCAACTGCTTTGTCCTCACAAGGCCCTGTGGGTGAACACCAGCCCCAGGTGCCTCCTGCTGTGACCAGGCCCCGGGGAGGCACCTTTCTCCCTAGGCTGTATTTCTAGTGGCTTGCCAGGGGAGGACCTGGAAGCGAGGCATTTGCTGGTGTGTGGCCTCTTCTCCCTCCACAAACACAGAAGGGCCTGTGGGCAGGCCCGCCATGCTGCCATGCCGCCATGCAGAGAACCTTCTCAATGTCAATACTTGGTGTCTCTTTTCTCTTACAGATCGGGCTGTAGGGTCAGTCTCATTTGCCAAAAGGGTCCCATAGTTGTGCAGGCTTTGAAATTGTGTGTCGTTTGAGTTGTCACTGCAGAGGCCCTCAGCCTGGACCGCCCCAGCCCCCCACCCACCACTCCCCACCCTGACCAGCCATAATTCCAGGTGGAGCCATGGTTCTTGGCCTGTCGGCATCCTCTCGCCTCCCCACCCCCACCCCCGCAGCCAGTGTGTGTGTGTGTGTACGCATGTGTGTGTGCTCCGAGCTGGGCTGACCGCTCACACTCCTGCCTCCCCTGTAGTGGTGTTTCCCCAGGATCTGCTGGAGAAGGGCCTCGAAGCGGACAACTTCGCCATGCTGGGCCTAGGAGACATCGTCATTCCAGGTGACTGCTAGGGCTGGGCCCTGGGGTGTTGCGGGGAGGTGTTTCTGGAGCAAGAGGCAGGACCCAGAGCAGCCAGCCTTAGCTGTAGGGCAGGGGAAGAGACGCGGTTAGCCTGGGCCGTTCCTACACTGACTGGGCCAGGCCACCTTGACTGAAGGATCCCAGCTCCGCACATGTGTGAGCCGGGCCCAGACAGCCCGCAGGGAGCTGTCGTCACAGAACTTCTAGTCTGGGTGCCCGGGTGCCCACACTCAAGCCCGAAAGTGAATGTGTAATGCCAGCCCAGGGTACACCCTGGCAAGCACGTCGGGTGGCAGCCTAGACGGAGCTGGCACCTCTCACATACAGCCCCGTGTTGCCGAGTGTGCCACTGTGCCCTGGCTGCCCTGCCGTGTGCCAAGCTGGTCCCAGGAGAACACGCGCGTCCCGTGTCCATGTTCTTGGTAGAGGGACATAGTACACACACCTACTTAGCTTCCCAAGCTGGCCTTTGAGCCCCTGCATCTACATGTGCTTGCCAGTCAGTGCTGTGTACGTGGGCACAGTCCCCAGTCCCAAGGGTGGGCGTCCATCTCTCGTAGCCAGGACTTGGCCTCGCCTTGACAGCAGCAGCCAGATTCCCAGGCAGGAGCCTCAGGGCAGAGCGCTGCTGCCACGCTCCCCGCAGCTGCAGCGCCCGCGGCTTGGATGCCGGGCTGCAGACCTGGGCCCAGCAATGGGCCAAAAGGCACCTGTGTTCCCCTAGGCCCAGGGGCTCAGAGGCAGAGGCTGGATGTGTGTGGGAGAGGGAAGTTTGGAGCAAGCGAAAAGCCAGCTTACTGTCTAGTGCAGGGATTAATGGCAATTCTAATAATCCAGGATGACACTGGCACTTTGTGCGATTTTGATCTTGTGACACAAATGGAGATCAAGCTGGAAACTAAAGCTCAGAAGCAAAGTCGTGATAAAATCCCCAGTGAGCACTTGGGCCCAGACTCGGGCCAGGAATGGCTGCTGCTGAGACCAGCCCTCAGCACAGTGGTCACTTGGCGGCGCTCCGTGCACTGCATAACTGTTGCTGATGAGGACCGTGTGGGCCTCAGAGATGGCTCAACCTGCCCGAGCCCACGAGGGCCTGGAGGTAGGGGCTTGCGCCCCAGCGCTTCCGTCACTTCCGGTGCCGTGCGGCAGGGACCCCTGCTTCCCCCGGAGAAGGCGGCTGCATCCGACAGAAGAGATCAGGTCCCGGGCAGCACTTGGCTCGCTGCAAACAAGGCTGCTGCGCTACGGGCACCACACGCACCTGCTCGCGGTCTGGGCTTGGGGCATGCACAGGACCTCCCTGCACGGCTGAGCTCACCCTCACCTCTGTGTTCCCAAGGGTACTTGAAAACAGTCGCGCAAACTGGAATTCGAAGTTTATTTTGGCACCAGAAAAAGTTTGGAATCCATGAGCTTTTTGAAACCTCCTTGTATGTGCCCCCAGACCTTTGCAAAATCACAGGAAGCTTAAGTTGGTTGCACCCTCCAGGAGCCAGGGTGGAGCGCGGCCTTGAGGTGCAGGTGAACCAGGACTGAATGCTCCTGGCCAAGCCCTGACCTGTAGGGTAGTTGGAGAATTTGGCCGCCAGGGGGAGCTGAGTGTTCAGCTGTTTCTGGGAAAGCGCTAGAGTGCTCTCCCTACTCCCGGAATCTTCACTGAAAACCAGCTCATTACCCTCTTTAAAATTGATCATATGTTGCCAGTTGGTGCTTGAGCAGCACCAAGTATTTCAGATTTTTTTTTTTTAAGAGAAAGATCTTCCATCAGCTGATTTGCTCCCCAGATGCTCACAATGGCTGGGATTGGGCCAGGCTGAAGCCAGAAGCCTGGAACTCCATCTGGATCTCCCACATGGTGCAGGGGCACAAGCACTTGGGCCATTTTGTAGTGCTTTCCCAGGCCCATTAGCCGAGAGCTGAAATGGGAGTGGAGCAGCTGAGACTTGAACTTGCGCTCACATGGGATGCTGGCACTGCAGGTGGTGGCTTTCTTCGCTGCGCCACAACACTGGCCTGCATATTTCAGTTCTTGAGATCCTGCCCTCGACTAAATGTGACTTGGCCTCTGCCCAAAGACCAGCGAGGAAGGCAGAAGTGCAGCCGGACGTGCTGTGTGCAGCATACGGCAGCTGGCTGGATCCCAGGCGCGCTTGGACGGCTGGATCCCAGGCGCGCTTGGACGGCTGGGGTGAAGGGCTGGGCAGCTCACCATCACCTCCAGAGCGGCTGCAGAGCCCCCTGACGGTCTCCCTGCAGCCATGCGGCAACCACCGGCAGCTTTTCCAACACCTCTTGAGGAGGTTCTCCTGCTTCCAGCTCTTGCAGTGTGTCCCCTTCCCTGTGTGTCTCGTGCTGGCCGCAGGCTCACTGGCCCTCAGTGCCGACCACACCCCCTAGCCCCTTTGCCTTGGAACCTTTGCACCCCCTTCCCTGGCAGTGTCGCTTCAGAGGCCCTCTCCATTCCCCTGCCTCCCCCGAGCAGGCAGACTGCCCGTGCAGCAGGAACTCCTGGCCCAGCTCTCTAGAGCAGTGATTTTGCTTACCTGGCATCCCCTGTGGTGCCCGGTGCTAGCAGGCGCCCGGTGTGACACAGTATGGCGCTGTGAGGTTACTGTAGTCTGGCCAACACCAAATCCTGGGACCTTCTCCTGGGGGGAGAAACAGGGTTTCCGCCAGCACCTGCCCTGTGGGCCACATCTTCAGGGCTGGCGACTGCCCCTGACTGGCAGTTCCCTGGCACCCTCTAACCCTGGCTCTCTCCCTGCAGGCATCTTCATTGCCTTGCTGCTGCGTTTTGACATCAGGTAAGCAAGTGAGGGTCTTCCAGGCACTCCCCAGCGCTTTCATGAGCCCAGGGGCGGGCCACAGGGGACCAGATCCTCCACCCCACACCACCCAGAGCTCTTCTCACTGTGTCTGTTTGGAAATTCTAAGTATTTGAAAAACCTGTGATCAGAACGTTTCTTCAAAGCTGAGAACCCCAGGCCAGGAGACTTCAGCACAGAAGGTCTCGTGATGCTGCCTGCCCAGCCTTTCCAAGCCCCAGCCCCTCATCCTTAGGTCCACAGGAGACGATTCCTGCCGCAGGGTCATCAGGAGAGGCTGGGGGCGCCCGGGGGGATCCAGCCGCAGCCGATGGCTTCGCTGGTAGCATCCTGGGCTCGGTCAACACAGCGCAGCTGTTCCCTCTGGCTCCTTGCTTAGACTCCTGGGCTGCCTGTTAGAGGAAAGGGCGCGAGGGAGGGGAGGCCACCCTTGCCCAACACTCCAGGTCCTGAGTTAGCGCCTGAACGACTGGCCCTGCCACCAGCAGGTGGCACCAGCCAGGGCTTGGCTGATCATTGCTAAAGCTGCAGAAGTGGGGGCGGGGGTGAGACTCAGTGCTAGGTCGCTGAGCTTCCACCCAGACAACCTCTCCGACTCTGACTCGCAGACATCTGGGTTGTTTGTATACTGCCCATTTGGAACGCAGGGACACAGGGCTAACAGACAACGGGCCTTGGGAGGAGGGGGAGCTGGCCAGCCTGTAAGGAGAGGCACATCAGGGCCAGCCATGTGTGCTCTGGCTAAGCAGAGCTAACACAGAAGGGACGCACAGGATTCCCCTGGCCCTTGGCTGGAGGTGCCACTGCCGGCACCTGCGGAGGCCAAATCTCGTTCCTAGCATAGGCTCACAGGCCTTCCAGGCTGATGGCAGAACCTGCAGCCTTCCCAGGGGGAGTGCAGCAGCTCCCAGGGCGCTTGCAGCTGGAGCCCCCGAAGCAGCCAGGGCCAGCTTGTGTGGCATCACTGGGGGCACACAGCGGTCACGGCGCCGCCCATGTTGGACCCGCGCAGTCGACACAGTGCCACCAAGCTGCACCCGCTGCACTTGTGGGTGATGACTGCCTGTGGTTTCTCAAAGCGCGACCCCGTATCAGATTCCCTCCGTTTTTCAGATAGTGATTTCCTGGGCCTCACCCCAGACCTGCTAGATCGGGTCTGGACCCGGACCTAGAACCTGTATTTTTTGTTTTTTTCTAAGCTTTCCAGATTGTTATGCTGGCTGGCGTCTTAGCGCCAGTGTTCTAGGTTCTAGATACAGCATCCATGTTCACAAACCCCCAGGGAGATGGGCTTGTGGTTTTCCCGTTTTGCAGATGAGTAAACTGAGGCTGAGAAAAGGAAGGTGACTCATCAGGAGACGTAGCTGAGGGCAGTGACGGATGCGCGTCCAGCCCGGGGCTCCCGGCTCCCCCGGCCCCCCCGGCTCCGTCCTCTGAAGGTTTGTTGCTGCGGCAGTGCCCTCGGCTGACCCCTGCGCTTTCCCCGCAGCCTGAAGAAGAACACGCACACCTACTTCTACACCAGCTTTGCGGCCTACATCTTCGGCCTGGGCCTCACCATCTGCATCATGCACGTCTTCAAGCACGCCCAGGTGAGCGGGCCCACCCCCGTCAGCACAGTCGCAGCCCTCCCGGGGCTCCCGGGGCCCACTGCTGCCGGCGCAGGGCTGGCCGCTTCTCGTGGCCTTGCTCCTGTGGTTGCAGGGAGGCTGTCGCTGCTCCAGCGCACACCCAGTAGGCCTGCTTGCCGCCGTCGTCAGGAAGGCAGGAACTTGCCCAGGAGCCTCTTAGCAAATGTTCACCTGTGTTTCATGAGCCAGCTCGGTGCCACGTGGCCTCCCTGGCCTCACGAGACTGAGACTCCAGGAAAGAACTTGGCGCCTCTGTAGTGGCAAACAGAGAACAGGATTGGGATGGGTGTCGGGTGTGTCGCAGTGAAGCACTCACTCCCCAGGTGAGCGATAGGGTGTTGAGGTCCCTGGGTAGACCAGGGCTCTGCCTTCTGCCACCAGGGTGGGTACAGAGCTCAGGTGGGTCACGCTCAGGTGACCTGGTGCAGGGTGAGAACCTGGAGGGAAGAGGAGCAGACAGGACCTCCCATGGGCCGGACTCTGCCCCTGAGGGTCCCTGTGAACAGGGGCCACACAGGCAGGAAGTGCTAGAGCCAGGAGCCATGCCTGGGTCAGCGTGAACGCCAGGCCCAGGCTGAGAAGCCCCAGCCCCACTGGGAATTTGGAGGCCAGCTGCTGCGTGGGCCGCCGGGCGGGTTGCTGCCTTTGCTTGCTTTTCCTCACTGGTAGTGAACACAGAAAATGGAGATAAACAGCAGCCACCTTGGAGTGATTTGAGGATGGAATGAATTAACAAATGCTCAGAGCCATTCCTGGTCCAGTTAGCATTGGCTGTCGCCAACAGTGGTCTCCTCATACACGAGGTTTTACCTTCCATGGTCTCAGTGACCTGTGGCACATAGATGTGAGGTGGAAAGTTCTGGAAGGAAGCAGTTCACGAGTAGTCAGGTGGGTGCTGTCCCGAGCAGTAGGATGAGGAACGTGACCCACCTGTCCCACACACCTGCACGTGACGTGGCTGGCGGCTGGTGCAGGCGTCTACCAGAGTGTGGCCTCCACGGATAAGAGGCTCTCCCCCTTGCCCCCACTGCCCATGGCCTGTCCTCAGAGGGGCTGCCTCGGAATGAATCACAAGAGCTGTTTGTTGGCTCCCGCATGCTGTTTGTTGTTAATGCACGTAGGCTTCACCGTGAGCCCCGGAGGGGAGGGAGGTGCTACGGGTATGCACAGAAGGCCCCCGGCCCCTAGCCCAGAACCCTCAGGGAAGCCTGCTCAGTCTGCCCGGAACGGCCTCCAGGGCAGTGCTAGCTGGGAGGGGTGTCAAGCTGGCGAGGGCTTCCCAGACTGACTGGGTCTGGACTGGGGACTGGTTTAGTTTGGAGGTCTCTGCTCCAGCTCTCTACCAGTTCCAGGTCAAGATTCTAAGCCCAGCAGCCGGCTTTGTGGCACTGCCAGTTAAGCCACCACTAACTTACCGTATCTGAGCACTGGTTCAAGGCCTGACTGTTCCACTTCTGATCCAGCTTCCTGCGAATGCACCTGGGAAGGCAGCAGTTAATGGCCCAAGTGCTTGGGGCCCTGCCACACCACATGGACAACCTAGATAGAATTCCAGGCTCCTGATGTTGACCTGGCCCAGCCCTGGCTGTTGCAGCTGTTTGGAGAGTTGAACCAACAGATGGGAGATCTCTCTTTCTCCCTCACTGCCATGTCCCTGTCAATAAATATTTAAAAAATAAAATGAAATAAAATCAGAGCTGTTCCCCCAGCAGCCACCAGGTGGCAGGCTTGCCCTCTGCCTGGTTGGACTGGGGGCTCCCATTCAGTTACCTTCAGGGTGTGGTCCTCTCTCCTTTATGGGGTCACTGCAGCTCTGAAAGAAAAGGAGACTCCCAGATGTCAATCTGGGCCCTGACTGGAGCCCTGGACTCCTGACCCCTGATCCCAGGCCAGGGCCACTGCCCAGTGGTAACAGCCCAGCCCTTTTCCCAAGTCATCCAACTTGGCATCTTCCTAAAATTCCTAATTGGGAAGGGGATCTGGACATCAAGGGACCCTGTTTCATGGTGGTCCCCCGCCCTCTCCTAGATGCACCCCTGGTGCCGGCCTCGCCTTGGGGAGGGCAGCTCGTTCAGAAGCCCACCCCAAGCCAAGGAGCCAGTGGCTGCCTCCGGGAAGCCCTCAGGGGTGATGGGCTTCAGCGTCCTCGTTGTGCAGAGCAAGTGGGAAATAGTTCAGCCCTGGCCACAGTGGGAAGCCAGGAGTCCTGACCCCCAGCTCCTGGCTCTGAGCTATGTGTCCCACCTTCTCCACACTGACCTCTTTGGACAAGTTCCCCGGTGCTTTGAGGGGAAAAAGGATAATCCAAGATTGCATTCCTCTGACGACAATGGCTGCAGCTGTCAGGAGAGGTGCCCCCGCTTCCCCAGACCCCACTTTTCTCTCTCAGGCTTTGCTGAAGATAGTGCTTTGGGCTTAGAGGCAGAGGAACCTGGGTGCAAATCCTACCCACTGTGATTTTTTTTTTTTTTTGACAAGTCCTTCTCCGCTCTCTGCACCTCAAATTTTTTTTAACATTTATTATTTGAAAGGCAGAGTGACAGATCTTCCATCTGTTGGTTCACTCCCCAAATGGCCACAACAGCCAGGGTTGGGCCAGACAAAGCCAGGAGCCAAGAACTCCATCTGGGTCTCCCACATGGGTGGCAACAATTCAAGCACTTGGGCCATGTGCCGCCTTCCTAGGTGTGTTAGCAGGAACGAGATCGGAACAGCAGCCGGAACTCATGCTGATGCTCCAACGTGAGATGTCCTTGTCTCTGGCAGCTTAAGCTGCTGCACCACAGCACCTGCCCCTCTTTCTAACTTCTTGGTTTGGAAACTTGCGTTTTTTTTTATTTCAAGACTTTCCTGTTCTCTAATAAATTCACTAGAGGTTGTAAAAACTGATATAGTTCACAGCCCACCCATGGAAAGTGCCAAGGAGTTGTCTGAAGGTTGGGCTCGGGGACACAGGGGGAGGCTTCCTTTGTTCTCTGGCCAAGGGCTGGCTCTGTGTGAAGAATGGTGTCTCTTACCCTCACCCCACTCATCTCCGAGACACGCTCTTAACTTTGTGAGCGCCCAAGAGGGAGCCATTCACTTGGTATCCACCAGGCCTTCTTCCGAGTGCCAGGCAGGGCGTAGAGCACTAGGCGAGATGACTGGCGGGCGGGCAGGGGCTCCAGTCTGCACCGGCTCAGGCACACTGCACTGCACCCCACGGAGGTGTGCTGTGGGGGGTACCCCATGGGGGTCGGAGAGCAAGTGGCCAGGGGCCCTGGCTCCGGCGAGTACCGGCTTCTTCCCAAGCAGCAGCCCCGGCGGCAGAAGCTGCACGTGCAAAGGTCCCATGGCTAGAGTGGGGGGTCAGGCGAGGCGGGCAAGGGAAGCAGGGACCCCACCTCCCGGAGCCTTCAGGCCACAGGAGCACTGGGGACTGGGGAGGCTGAGCACCCAGTGAAGTCCAACTTGCAGATGCACAAGGGTGGAAGGGCTTCCGAGTCCCGCGGCCTGGGCTCCGGTCTTCCGTTCAACACCCGGACCTCCTCCTCTGCAAAAGCAGCAGTGGCGGGGCTGCGGGGTGGCCACACTCGGAGCCTGCCTGCATGGGATGCGGCTGTGCACGAGAGCTTGTCCTGTCTCCTCGTCTCCCGACGCAGCTGCGCCGGAAGTCTCCACACAGGCCCTGGGGCCAGATGCCCTAGCGTGATCCCAGTGGAGCCCATGTCCAGTGGGGTCACCTGGGTCATTGTCATCATAGCAGCATGTCCCAGGCCTAGGGAAGCAGGGTCTGTGCGAGTAGTGCTCACCTGGGCAGTTGTGTTTGGCCCTGATGCCCACGTGATTGGGACACTGCAGCCGGACTCCCAGGAGCCTGCTGGACTCACTGTGTGTTTCTTGAGTTCCTTCCTGGGGCCCTGGGTTTGGGCTCAGCCGCTGACTTGCTCTGTGAACCTGGACCAGTCATTGGTCCCTGGTCACATCCGGAAGAGTTGGGGTGCTGGGTGTGGCCCTGAGTGGGTACCCTGCCCAACACTGCCTCACTGCCTGTGTCCCCTCACAGCCTGCGCTCCTGTACCTGGTCCCTGCCTGCATCGGCTTTCCTGTCCTGGTGGCGCTGGCCAAGGGAGAAGTGACAGAGATGTTCAGGTAAGGCGGGGCAGGGGCAGGGGCAGGTGCGGGCACGCTCATGGGCACAGGTGCACCTGCAGGCCGCCCGTGGAGCCTGCTGGGGGCGTCTGTACACATCTCTAGGGGAACGTTCTTCCCGACTGCCCCACCCCTCGCCCTCACCACCAGCACGTGGGAGCTGGGCTGTGGGCACCGGTGGGAACCTTTCCTGGGGCTCTCCAGGCAGCCTTCACAGCAAACGCCGCTGGCAACGACTTCTCTCCAGGCTTCTCCACTCTCAGGGCCCTGCACTCCCACCCTGGCTCCACCTGGGGCTGGCCTCAGGCATGTCTTTCCCCTCCCTTGGCCTCAGTTTTCACCTGTGAGTAATTGAACGAACAGGGCTGTGTGGTGGGAAGTGCCCCAAGTTCAAGGTTACGTGTCAGTTCCTGGGGAGCCGCCTCTGTGGCTATAACCCCAGCTCATTGCTTTCTCTCCACCTCAATTTGTAATTTGTGTCTCCTCACACACATACCCCTTCCCCATGGCCACATCCACACCTGCCACACCTTGTGCATAGCCCCACCCACACCCCAAGGCCTGCGTGACTCTGGCAGGTGTCTGCTCCCCAGTGCCTCCAGCCCCGCCTGCCGGGGACCTAGAAATAGCTGCCAGCTGTGATTAAAGCTGCCCACTCGGGGGCCTTCCACCCAGCTCCACCTGCCTGGCCTCCGAGTTGTCCCTCGAGTGCCTGCCAGGGCCTCCTGTGCACCTGGCTGCCCTGCGGGCAGCCAGTGACTCACCCTTCCCCCCCTACCTGCCTCTGCCCTCCCTGTCCTGCCTGGAATCCCAGCTCCCAGTTTCCAGCTGCCTGCCCGTATCTTGTGGCCTGGCAGAGGCCTGCGGTGGCTGAGATGAGGGAGGGAGGGGCGGGGGGTGAACTTGGGGACAGATTTGGAGATTTTGGAGCAGAAATGGCCCTGATCCCTGAGTTCAGCACTTTCCCCTCCCCCTCCCCGGCTGTCACCCAGCCTCAGGCCCACCTGCCCCCGCCTCCCTCGTCCTGTCTGGTCCTGTTTCGTCGTCATCGCTGAGCTCAGAGCGCCCCGGCCAGGGCAGAGGGTGCTCCCTCTTCATTCGCCTGGCACCGGGTTTCCCTAGGTGTTCTGCCCTCGGCATGATGCCCACCTGTTGCCCTCTCCCCCCTGCCCAGAAGTTACTTAGTTGGAAAAGCAGGTGGTCTCCGGCTCTGTCCCTGTCTCTCCCCTGCTCCCACCTTTTGGTTTCCTTTCTCCTTCACTGGCACTCCCCTTTCATTCACTGCTTTGAATAGGGAACACTTTGGCACGATTGCAGATTGCAAGCCCCTCGTGCCCCAGCCCCAACATGTGGCGCCCCAGGGTCTCTGAGACGGGCACAGCAGTGGATGCATCTAGAGCACCCTTGCCTCGCATAGCCGCGTGGTGCACCTGCAAAGTCTCCGGGGGCAGAGAGAGAGAGAGGAGACCGTGCTGCCCTCACCCCTTCAGAAGGGAGTCTCTGTCCCCCGTCAGTCTTTCCCTCTCCATCTCTTTTTCCTGTCTCTGTCTCTGTCTCTCACACAGCTACGAGTCCTCAGCGGAAATCCTGCCTCATACCCCGAGGCTCACCCACTTCCCCACGGTCTCGGGCTCCCCAGCCAGCCTGGCCGACTCCATGCAGCAGAAGCTAGCTGGCCCTCGCCGCCGGCGCCCGCAGAATCCCAGCGCCATGTAATGCCCAGCGGGTGCCCACCTGCCCGCTTCCCCCCACTACCCCGGGGCCCAAGGTAGGGCAGATACCCCAGCTTCAGTATACAAGGCGAGCCACGGGGCTAGGAAGCAGGGGTGCCCAGAACCCAGTAACCCACCGGGGTGGGGGCCCCGAGTGGGTGAGACTGGTTGCTGCTCACTGTGTAGGTGGAACCCAGGAGAAGCCACTTTCTCCTTCAGAGCCTTTCTTCATCTCTAGCTGTCTCGTCCCTGCCTCACTGGGTTGATCTGGCGAGCAGATACATGTTTGGCCTTGGCATGAACTCAGTTGCTCAATGAGGGAAGCCCACAGTGAGAGCTGAGCCAGGGTGTCTGCAGGGCGGCACCTTGCCCCTCGCCAGTCGAGCTACCCCTGCTCTGCACCCCTGGGAGCGAGCTGCTGGCTCCTGCCCGGTGCCCTGGGAGGCAGCCGGGCCCCCGGTCTCTTCCTGGCTACCCCTTTGTTCATTCGCCTGCAGAAGATTCAGGAAGCCAGTTGGTCCACACAAGCCCAGGCACAACCTCGGCCCCACCTGCCCCTGCTACCTCTTGGCCCCACCGGGCACAGAGCATGCCAAGCAGCCAAAGGACTGGAGGATGCTGGGCAGGGGCTGCAGGCCTGATGCCCACAAATGCCTGGGGGGCTTCCTTGGATCGGAGGGAGAGGGGGCACCGAAGGCCCCGCTCTCTGCCCGCTCTGACCTATCTCCATTGTTTGGTTTTTTGCTCAGTTATGAGGAGTCGAGTCCCAAGGATCCAACAGCAGTGACAGAATCCAAAGAGGCAACAGAGGCATCTGCATCAAAGGGGCTGGAGAAGAAGGAGAAGTGACGCCCCTGGGGCTGACCCTTTGGGGCCAGACCTGACGGCGGGGAAGGACCCACACAGGCGTGCAGGGGCAGAGGACGCAGGAGGCTGAGGGCAGCTCCAGGACCCGGGAGAGGGCAGCAGGTCCTCCAGCCAAGCCCCTGTGGCCTCAGCTTCCCTCTCCTCCTCCTCTGGCCTCCCTCTGCTCCTCCCTCTCCCCTGCAGGCAAAGGAATCCCCCAGCTTCCTCCCTTCCCAGAAGCCAAGTGGGAAAAAGGGTGTGATTTTTAGATTTTTGTATTGTGGACTGACTTTGCCTCACATTAAAAACTCATCCCCTGGCTGGGGCGGGCCGCTGTGCTCCTGGAAGGGTTCCCTGCAGTGCTGCTGGTGTCTTGCACTGGCATTACCGCGTCTCCCTGCCCACCCAAAAGCTTCCTGAGAGCCTCCCCACCCCCAGTGCGCTGCCAGCGGGCTGGCCAGCAGAGGGGGCCCATGAGCCCCCCTCCCAGCCATCATTTTGCCCCCAGCAGTGAAGGCGGCAGTGAGGGTGTCAAGCCAGTGCTGTGCTTGCCCCTGCACCCGGCCCGGGCAAGCTGTGGGGGGGTGCCAAAGCTGATGCCGGCGCGCTTCCCTGGTGCCCACGGTCCCCATGGCCGCTGGCTTCAGCTTCAGAGGGCCTGGACTCCAGGTTGCCTTGGAGACAAAGGTCCCATCTCTTCCATTGTGCCCATTCCCAGGACTCTTCCCAGAGTGACTGCTGCAGGGCCGGGAACCCTGGACAGGCCGCCTGTGCCCGAGAGCCACAGACCCCTGAGCCAGGGTTCCCTCAGCCCTGCCTGTGGGAGAGGCCCCAGTGGATCGGGAGCAGTGGGCACAGCCCTCACCCACCAGCCTGGCGTGGGAACATTGAGACAGGATGGGGTGGCCGTTGGCCTGAGTTCTAGCCGGGACTCTCCCTCGTTCGACTTCACATTCAAAGGACAAGCGTGACCAGAGACTCAGAGTGCCTGTGAAAACGCTGGGACGGACGTGTGCCAGGCTTCTCGATAGCAGCTTCGGTTCTCACAGCCTTGGGTTCTGGGAGCTGCTGTTAGCCCCCTGTACAGCGGAGAGCACAGAGGCAGCTTGCAGTGGACATCAAGTGGACCTCAAGCAGTCAGGATTGGATGCCAAGCTCCTGAGGACCGTCCAGGTCCTCTCCAGAGCCCTTGGGACGGTCACGTGGCTGGTGGGCTGGGCCCCTCGGAGCCAGCACCCAGCTTCCCTGGGCCCAGGATCCTATGGAAAGGAGGAGGAATCGAAGGCTTCTCCCAGCCAGGAGGGTCCCTTTCAGGGGCTTCTCGGATCTCCGCCAACTCCAGCCGCCTCCGGGGGGGAGGCCGTGTGGTCCTGGAACAAAGCCCCTGTGAGGGCGGCAGATGGGGCAAGCGGCCCAGGCACACAGCGCGGTTGGCTCTGCGGCCCGGGGCCCACAAAGGCCTCATTGAGTCACCGCCGGCCCCCGGCGGAGGCTGAGGTGGCAGTGGCGCCGGGCGCCTGCCACCTAATGACCGTCCTGGCCGGGCCAGATGTTCCACAGACCTCGGCAGCGCCGAGCAGGGCCCGCCCGGCCAGCCGGCACCGCAGAGGCCACTCCAATTCCAATTAACCAGCTTCAGCTGAGCAAACAGCGGGCAGCGGTGGCCCAGCCCGGGCGGTAGGCCCGGCCGGCAGAGCCTTGGAGTCTAGACTCCAGATGTGAACTGCCACCGCCAGAGTCCCATGGAAAAATGGCACCAGGCCGGCCACGGACGGGGCCTGCACACTGGAGTCAGGGCTGGGTGCTGGGCCCGGGGCCGGCCTCACTCTCGGGTGGGTGTGGAGTCGGAAAACAGTGCCCCACCCCCAGTTCTGATTTGTTGGTGTCTCTCTGCCTCAGTCTCCCCTGACTACAGTAGGTGGGGGGGGGACTCCAAGGGAAAACCAGCCCCACCGAGAGCCCTAATGCATACCCCTTGTGTTTAACGTGTCAATTTCACACG
This sequence comes from Oryctolagus cuniculus, assembly GCF_964237555.1. NCBI lineage: Eukaryota > Metazoa > Chordata > Mammalia > Lagomorpha > Leporidae > Oryctolagus > Oryctolagus cuniculus. The sequence continues at coordinate 26,104,354 of NC_091442.1, read as the reverse complement.
GGACTGGGGCTATGCAATCATTTAACCGGCGGGGAAACTGAGGCAGAGGCCTTCAGCAAGTGTATAGGGTGCGGAGGTGGCCACTGTGATGTCGACCTGGGTGAGGATAGGGGGTGGGCGGTCTCCGTGTAAAAGCCCGGCTGGCTCCCACCTCCCCACCCGACTGCCTGTCGCTAGCGCCTCCCTCCCAGGGCGCTGCTCTAACTTTGGGGGGAGCACGTTTGTCCGGCCTCAGTACCTGGGGCACCGCAGGGAGCACAGGTCAAGACGTGGCTGAGTGAACGATAACACCCGAGAGGTGCCTTCTCCTGTCGTCGCTACCGTCCTGCCGGGGTTCCTGAGGGGCGAGGCAAGAGCCTTGCGGCCCAGGAGGTCAGAGTTCAGCTGTGGGGGCACGCACGGGGAAGCAGCCCCAGGGCCGAGGATCCCACGGGGCGGCCGCACCCCCCTGCTCAGATTCCCCCAGTGGGCCCAGGCCGGGTCGCGGGGGGCGGAGGCTGCATCCTGCCCGGGTGCGTCAGGAAAGGCCAAGCGGGCGGGAAGGGAAGCGCCACCCCCACCCCCGCCGCGGCCACACCTGGGCTCTCCAGGCGGGCAGCGGGGAACCCGGCCGGCGCCTGGCTCCAGCGAGTCTGGGCCGCCTCCCCGCGCCGCCCCGTGGGGGCCGCCAGATGGGCCGGCCGCCCGCCCAGCGACGCAGGCAGGAAACGGCCGGCCGCGGCTGCCAGGAATGTGCGCGCGGGGGCGGGTCCGCGGCCACGCCCCCGGGGAGGAGCCGCCGCCGGCGGGCGTGGGCGCGCTCGCGTCCCGGCGCTGCGGCTGCGTCGCGGGCAGGGGTCTCCCAGCGGGGGCGGCCGCCTGGCTTCCCGGCCCCTCGGCTTCCCGGCCCCTCCGGTTCCCTGCCTGTGACGCGGGGCTGCGTGAACTCTTCGTTTCCTTCCCTTCGGTCCTTGGCTTTCGCGTCCCCCTGCGCGGGCGGCCCCGGGTCGTAAACCCGCGGAGGCCGAGCCTTGGTTTTCCGCCTGAGGATCTTGCCGGGGCGGACGCACTCACAGGACCGGAGTCTATGCCCACGAACCTTCCTCCAGCTCCATGCTGCTCACCTGGCACACGGTCGTGTGGGAAGTGGGACAGTGCACATGGAGGGCGCACGTGGTGTGCGTCCCGGTGGGTGACATTTCTGGAAGGGCCTCCGAGATGTGAGAAGACAGATCCGGGTACATCTGAAGGCTGGGCACTGGGTTGCTTGGGAAGAAATTTTTTGCTGAATATGCAAACTTTGCCATATTTTGTATTTTTAAAAGTTTGGGTCAAGTGAACATACTTTTCAAAAACCAGTACAGTGGGGGGTGTTGGTTCGAATCCTGGCTGCTCCGATTCTGATCCAGCTGCCTGCTGATACGGCTGGAAGGCAGCAGAAAATGGCACAAGTAGAGCCCCTCCCACCCACGCGGAAGCCCAGGACGGGGCTCCCGGCTCCTGGCTTCACCCTGGCCCAGCCCTGGCCTTTGGGACCCTGTGGGGAGTGAACCAGTGGAAGAAAGATTCATTCTCTCTCTGTGTCTGTAACTCTGACTTTCAAATAAATAAAAATAAATCAATAATCACAAAAAGAAATCTAGCTTTAGGGGGAAAAAAAAGAAATGAACTCTTAGCTACATCTGGCGCCTGCAGCATTTAAAATCCAAGGAGGGTCTGAAACCTGACCAAGGTCCCAGAGGGCCAGAGCGGCAAAGGTGAGACATGAGGAAGCAGCTCACTGCCCTCACCTGCTCTTCCTCAGGGGGAGGGGGAGAGGGAGGGGCAGAGCCCATGGGGCCAGGGAGCCAAAGAAGGGCTCAGAGCAAGGGTGTTTGCAGTGGAGAAGGCCTGGGAGCCGGCGATGACCAAGGGAGTGGGGAGCTGACAGACAGGACTCAGGGCGGTCACCCCTGTGCCCCTCCGAAGCACGGCGGGGCCACCGACACCGGGCTCCTGACTCCACTCCGATTCCCTCTCCTCGGGGACTGTGAACTCACTCCACTCCCGTCCTTAAAAATGTCCCTGGCTCTGCTCAGGTCCCAGAGAGGCCTAGAGCTGAAGGGAATCAGGAGAGCCCCATGCTGGGGATAGAGACCTGAGATGAAACCAGCGTCACCAAGGGTAAAGCCGCCGCCTGCAGCGCCAGCATCCCACAGGGGCGCCAGTTCCCATCTTGGCTGCTCCACTCCCGACCAAGTTCCCTGCTAATGCACCTGGGAACGCAGGACAATGGCCCAGGTGCTTGGGCCCCTGATATCCATACAGGAGACCCAGAGTTCCAGGCCATTGCACCCATTTGGGGACTGAACCAGTAGATGAAAGATGTCTCTGTGTGTGAGGGAGCGACACAGACAGACAGACTCTGCCTTTCAGATAAATTTAAAAAAAAAAAAACCAGGGCAAGCGTTTGGCACAGCAAGTAGCAGTTAGGACACTCACATCCCACACGGGAGCGCCTGGGTTCCAGGGCAGGCTTGGCAGCTGCTGATCCAACTTTCTGCCGATGCACACCCTGGGAGGCAGCAGGTGATGGCTCAAGGACTTGGGTCCCTGCTGCCCACATGGGAAAGCTAGATGGAGTTGAGTTCCAGGCTCCTGGCTTCAGCCTGCCTGGCCCAAACTTGGCTGTTGAGTTTCCCATGTGGGTGGCAGGGGCCCAAAGACTTGAGCCATCACCGGTGCCTTCCCAGGCACGTGAGCAGGGAGCTCAATTGGAAGTGGAGCAGCCGGGACTCAAACAAGCACTCGGATAGGGGCTGCTGGCATCATCAGCAGTGGCTGAACCCAACCCACAGCGCCACAGCACTGGCCCAGCTTAGTAAGGATTTTTAACCCAAATCGATGGACAATGCATATTGGTTTGATACCCGTTTCTGACCTCCTCCTATCTAATACTCAGCCTCTGTCACTTTGACGCGGGACAAGGGAAACAGACTGGTTACCTGCATGTAAGGCAGACCCCTGCCCAGGAGATGAGGCCAGGGGGGGTCTGTATTAGGACCTCCCGCCATCCCCAAAGCTGCCCAGTGGGCTGGCCCTGTGGCCCTGGGATCAGCCCTTGGGGGAGGGGAAGGACCTGCTGAGGCTCAGCACCTTGGTCCTGCATTCAAGGCCTCCAGGAGCGGGCCATCTCCGGCACCAGGAGCTGGGTGCCTGCCCCTCTCTGGCTGTCCCAGGGCCAGCTGGAGGGGGAGGGAGGTAGAGGCCCAGGAAGCATAGGTGTCAAGGTGGGGGAGGGGCTGGGCAGTAGAAAAACCCAGGGCTGAGACTGGACAGCCGCTGCCGAGGTGTGGAATCAGGGCCGGGGCTGAGGCCCTTTCTTCGTGACAGGTTCCCACGCAGCTGTGAGCACGTGTGTCCGCGTCTGTGTGGCAGAGTGTGTGTTCTTGGGAGAATCCGTGCACATCTGGCCTGTTCAGGCCTGTAAGGGTGCAGGAGTTGAAACCTTATGCACAGGACACATGTGTTTCTACTTGGTTGGGTTTGTGAATTGTCAAAAGACAAAATTACATCACATTTTAAAAATGATTTATTGGTTTATTTGAAAGGCCAAGTGACAGAGAGAGAAAGATCTTCCACCATGGGTTCGCTCCCCAAGTGGCTGCAACAGCCAGGGCTGGGCCAGGCTGAAGCCAGGAGCCAGGGACCCCATCCGGCTCTTCCCAGGCGCATTAGCACGGAGCAAGACAGGAAGCGGAGCAGCCAGGACTGAACCAGCATGCGGATATGCCACAACGCCGGCTGCAAACGACAGATTTAAAGGTCTCGGCTGGCTCTGTCTGCGAGCCCAGCGCCAGGCAGTACAGGCAGCGCTGCGAGGAGCTCGGCAGAGAGACAAATCGCCGCACTGACTGACTTCCCACAGGCACTTGCTCCTGCTGCCTGCGCCAGCCTCTGGCGGGCTGGCTACTTTCCCCTCTCTCGGGACTCCTTGGGAAGGCAGGTAAACAGCTCTGTGGAGGTGCCGTGGAGAACTCCTTCTGGGTTTGGTCCGTTGGCCACAGCAGCAGCTCAGGCCCAGCCTAGGGCTTGCTAGGACTTTCATTGAACAGAATGCAAACTTACACACTGGTGTCTATCCTGGTGTGTTTAGAAGCGCGTGTGAGAACATGTGAAGCAGTAACTACATCGGGATGTGTGTGTGCACGCACACATGCATGAGAGAGAGATCCTGGAGCTGGTGTTGCGGTGCAGTGGGTTAAACCACCGTGTGCAGCTGCGGCAGCCCACATGGGCACCAGTTCATGTCCCAGCTGCTCTGCTTCCAATCCAGCTCCCTGCTAAAGCACCTGGGAAACAGCTGAAGATGGCCCAAGTGCTTGGGCCCCTGCACTCACATAGGAGACCGGGATGGAGTTCCAGACTCCTGACTTCGAGCTGGCCCAGCCCCAGGCTGTTGTAGCCATTTGGGGAAGGAACCAGAGTATGGAATACCTCCCTCTGGGTCTCCTACCTCCCCCACTGCCCACACACTCTGCCTACCCACTTTGCCTTTCAAATAAATACATCTTTTAAAAAAAAGATTTATTTGAAAGAGTTACACAGAGAGGTAGAGACAGAGAGGTCTTCCATCTGCTGGTTCACTCCCCAGATGACTGCAAAAGCCCGAGCTGCGCTGATCCAAAGCCAGGAGCTTCTTCTGGGTCTCCCACACGCGTGCGGGGGCCCAAGGACTTGAGCCACCTTCTACTGCTTTCCCAAGCCATAGCAGAGAGCTGGATTGGAGAAGGAGCAGCCAAGACTAGAACCAGAGCCCATATGAGATGCTGGCACTTCAGGCCAGGGCTTTAACCCACTGCACCACAGTGCTGGCCTCAATAAATATGTCTTTTTAAAAACAGACTAGAGGCCGGCGCCGCGGCTCACTAGGCTAATCCTCCACCTAGCGGCGCCTGCACACCGGGTTCTAGTCCCGGTCGGGGCGCCGGATTCTGTCCCAGTTGCCCCTCTTCCAGTCCAGCTCTCTGCTGTGGCCCGGGAAGGCAGTGGAGGATGGCCCAAGTGCTTGGGCCCTGCACCCCATGGGAGACCAGGAGAAGCACCTGGCTCCTGCCATCGGATCAGCGCGGTGCGCCGGCCGCAGCGTGCCGGCCGTGGTGGCCATTGGAGGGTGAACCAATGGCAAAAGGAAGACCTTTCTCTCTGTCTCTCTCTCTCACTATCCACTCTGCCTGTCAAAAAAAATAAATAAATAAAAATAAAAATTAAAACAGACTAGAGATCCTGTGTGACTAGGCATGTTTGGGCTAATAAAAGGGTTTTTGCAAAGATTCTGCGTATGCAAGTTAGTGAATGGGTGCCACTGCACCTTTCTGCCCGTGTGTGTGTGTGTGTGTGTGTGTGTGTGTGTATCTTGTATTTCTGATCCGTGCTGCCCTCTGCCCAGGTCACTCCCCACCCAGCCTGTGCCCGTCCCCACCAGCCTCCCTGTGTCCACATGCAGAAACTCCAGAAAAAGCTCGCAGACTGTGCAGTAAGACTAAGATCGGCTTTGAAAATTTACGATCTAATTATTATTTTTTATTTTTTTATTTTTTGACAGGCAGAATGGACAGTGAGAGAGTCTAATTATTTATTTATTTGAAAAGGAGATGAGAGAGAGAGAGAGAGAGAGAGAGAGAGATCTTCCATCTGCTGGTTCACTCCCCAGATGCCCTCCATTGGGCTGGGGCAGGCCAAAGCCAGGAGCCAGGAACTCCATCCTGGTCTCTCAAGTGGGTAGTAGGAACCCATGTACTTGAGCCATCACCTGCTGCCCCCCACCCCCACCCCGGCACATTAGCAGGAAGCTGGATCAGAGGCAGAGGTGCCTGGGCTTGAACCAGGCACTCCAATACGGGATACTGGTGTCCTCTGCCCCCAAGGTTTGCGATTCTGACTGCCCAGTTTCCTCATCTGTGAAATGGGGGCACAGGAACTGGGAGAGAGCATTCTCTCTCCCCTACCTGCCTCCTTCCCAAACGCCAGCCAGGCCTTTCTCCTCTGGCCAAGTTAACGCACTTTTCGTTTTTTTAGGACTCAACGCTGCTCCCAGTTTGCTCAGCACTACCCGCTGATGGCCCTGGATTTGCCAAGGACACAGCCCACGGGCACGGGGGAGCCAGCCAGGGCCGCAGGCGGGCCGCAGCCACTGTGTTCACGCCCCAGTGCGCCGCGCTGTCAGTGGGAAAGCAAGCTGCAGTGAGAAAGGGGGAAAAAAAGAGTTTTTTCTTCCTTACCATTTTTTTGTTTTGTTGTCCGTCTGTGTCTCTGGAAGCCCCACAGGATGGAAATGTCCTAAGAGAAATTGAACAAGAGGGGAAATCCCATTATCTGTTGTGTCGTGTTTCTTTTTTTTTTTTTTCAATGGGTCTCTCAGGATTCCACGGGACCCCCTTCCCAGGCGCTGTGTGGTCCGGGCCTGAGAACGTCCAGCCCCGGCCCCACAGCCCACGCCCACCCACCTCCGGGCCGCGGCCGTTCCCAGGATTCACATGGTAATGAAGGCATCCATCTTCCCCAGACACACACTGCGCCCTCCGGCCCGCCAGTCCGGCACAAAAGCCCTGGCGCTCGGCCTCACCACCTGTTGGATTTTCCCAGGGAAGGGAGGAAGGGGTGGAGAAGGGCCCCCTCCTCCCGTCCCCAGCCCCTCCGCCCCAGCCTGGGCCCGCGGGGCGGCAGCGGCAGCACAGGTCCTCAGCTCCCAGGCCGTGTCAGCCTTGTGCGGGGGGCATCTCCAGTCAAACGTTCCAGTCCCAGCCACCGTGCCTCCCACCCAGCTCCACACACCTGCAAGGCAGTGGGTGATGGCCCAAGTGCTTGGGCCCTGGCACCCATGTGGGAATGCGGATGGAGCTCCTGGCTCTCGGCTTCAGTGTGGCATCTGGGGAGTGAACCAGCCGGTGGGAACATGGAAAATCTGTGGGTCGTTCTGCTTTTCAGGTAGATGAAAACATGTTTAAAATAAAGACAAAGATACAAAAATCCATCCAACAAAAAGGGGACTGTCCACCTTAAATCTGAGTATCTCAGGTGATCCTAGAGCTCAACCCCAGAGAATACCACTGCCTGTCTGGGTTCTGTGTGTGTAAGAAGAACATTCTGGAAGGACTCAAAACCTCAAGCTCTGTGAATGCGCCAATCACAAACGGCCCGAAGGAAATACCCAGAATGGGCACATCCATAGAGACAAAAAGGAAATGGGGGTGGGGTGGGTAAATGAGTAACTTTTTTTAAGATATATTTTTATTTATTTGAAAGACAGAGTTACAGGGAGAAGTAGAGACAGAGAGAGAGGTCTTCCATTTGTTGGTTCACTCCCCACATGGCCACAACGGCCGGAGCTGCACTGATCCGAAGCCAGGAGCTTCCTCTAGGTCTCCCATGCAGGTGCAGGGGCCCAAGCACTTGGGCTGTCTTCTACTGCTTTCCCAGGCACATTAGCAGGGAGCTGGATTGGAAGTGCAGCAGCTGGGACTCAAACCCGTGCCCATATGAGATGCTGGCACTGCAGGTCAGGATTTTAACCCACTACGCCACAGTGCCGGCACTACAAGTTAACTTCTATAGGTAGAGGGGCGTGGGGGCCACAGCGTTCTGCCGTGGCGTGGAGTGCTGGAGTCACAAATCTCTGAACTAAAAATCCTGAGAGGTCCACTTCCAACAGGCAAGTTGCGAGCTCAGGGAGCGGCAGTTCTAGAAACACTTCTGTCCCTGAGTGGCAGGCGCTCGCTGTGCCCCCCCACCCCTGCCACCTCCAGGGATCCAGGTGGATCCTGCCCGCCGGCGGGGCTCACGCACCAGGCGAGTTTCGCCTGCTTGTTCACAGATGGCTTTCACACCACACAGTCTCAGAGTGGGAGGAGAAGTCTGGAGGGTCCATACCTCTCCTCCTTCCATTTGCATGTAATTCCATTTTGAAGAGGCAGGACCTGCTCACAGCACAACAGCCATGAAGCATCAAAAGCAGGTCCCTTTGTCCTCCTTGGAGGCTGTTTCCTAGCAAGACAAGCAAATACACACGCACTCTTTCCAGTTTCTTCTCTTACTTATTTTCTGTATGTGTTTAAGAAGCAGAAAGAGGGCCGGCGCTGCAGCTCACTAGGCTAATCCTCCGCCTTATGGTGCCGGCACACCGGGTTCTAGTCCTGGTCGGGGCACCGGATTCTGTCCTGGTTGCTCCTCTTCCAGGCCAGCTTTCTGCTGTGGCCCGGGAGTGCAGTGGAGGATGGCCCAAGTGCTTGGGCCCTGCACCCGCATGGGAGACCAGGAGAAGCACCTGGCTCCTGGTTTCGGATCAGCGCGATGCGCCGGCCGTGGCGGCCATTGGAGGGCGAACCAACGGCAAAAGGAAGACCTTTCTCTCTCTCTCTCTCTCTCTCTCTCTCTCTCTCTCACTGTCCACTATGCCTGTCAAAAAAATAAATAAATAAAAATAAAAATAAATGCTATTCTGTGTTTTTTTTTTTTTAAAAAAAAAAAAAAGAAGAAGAAGCAGCAGATAGGGAGACAGACCAGCAGAGATAGAATTTCTACCTACTGGTTCACTCCCCAAATGCCCACAGGGGCTGGGGCCGGGCCTAGACCAAAGCCAGGAGCTAAGGACTCACTGCAGGTCTCCCACGTGGCAGCAGGAGCCCCAACACTTGAGCCATCACTGCCGCCCTGCAGAGTACCAGCAGGAAACTGAGTCAGGCGCCAGAGCCTGGGACCCAGGCCTCCGGTGTGGAGTGTGGGCATCTTAAGTAGCAGCTGAACCGCTAGGCTAAACATCTGCCCCTTTTGCTTCTTTTAAAATGACGAATGGTTGGGGCAGTCTGGACAGCCTACTCTGCGATTTGTTTCTTCTTGAACAGTGCACCTTGCGGATCTGGGCAGATCACGGCGACAGGGAGGCTTGGGCTCTGTGGCCCAGCTGCAGCTTGCAGTGCCCACACTCCAAAGCAGAGTGCGAGTTCCAGGCCCACACGCTCCACTTCCACCACAGCTTCCTGCTGATGCGCCTGGGAGGCAGCCGGTGATGGCTTCAGTCCTTGAGTCCCTGCCACCCACACAGGAAACCCTGATGAAGTTCCAGGTTCCTGGCATGAGCCTGGGCTAGCCCTGACTACTGCTGGCCATTTGGGGAGTGAACCAATGGATAAAACAATCTCCCTCTCTCCCCCTCCTCTCCCTCCCTCCCTCCCTCTCCCCGTGTGTGTGTGTGTGTGTATGTGTGTGTGTGTCCCTCTCTGTCACTTTGCCTTTCAAAGTCATTAATTGGTTAAAAAAGAAAAAGACAAAAAGGATGGCAGGAGCCTCCTGCTCCCTTTGTGCAGCCAGTCCCCTGGTGATGGACGCGTGGGACTTTTCCAGCTGGCCGCTCTTCCTGTACCTACATCATTTCACACATTTGAGAATATCCTTAGGATAAATTCCTGCAAGAGGAAGTGCTGTCTCATGATTTCCCAGGGCCACATGGTATTTCACAGTTTACTCAGCCATTCTCCTTCCAGGGCAGTTAGGTCCTTTCCAAGCAGTTGCTCCGAGGAGCGCAGCTGCGGGAGCCCTGGGGACAGCCCTCCTGACCCCTCTGGCAGTGTCAGAAGCCCTGCATCTCCTTCCCAGAAATGCACATCAGATTCACACAGTGCTGAGGCCCACCCGGGAGCCTTTAGAAACCCTGATCTGCACCAACTGCTGTCATCCTGAAATGGAGAAACACCAGGCCCCCAGGGGCAGCTGCGCAGGGTTGTGGTGATTCTGCACCATGCAGGCGGCCACGGTCCTCAACTCCAACCCCCCTGGGGCTCACGTCTTCCCCAGAGTCCTCCCCAGGACCTACCTGGGGTTGCAGGACAGGAGCCACCCTGCCTACCCCCTCCTCTCACTCGGCTAGTCACAATGGCCTTGTCACCACACCATGCTGGGCACACCTCTGCATCTGGACTTGGCATGGGCTGGGACTTGCACCTGCAGTGTTTTGTTTTGCTTTGTTTTTCCCTAAATAGTCAAGGGTAGCAAGGGACTAAGTTCTTTTTTGTTTCTGTTTCTGTTTTAAGATGTGCTAATTTGAATGGCAGAGATAGAGAGATCTTCCATCCTCTGGTTCACTCCTCAAATGACCCCCAGTGGGCGGGGCTGGGGCTGGGCCAGGAGCTTCATCTGGGTCTCCCATGTGGGTACAGGGGCCCAAGCACCTGGGCCATCTTCCGCTGCTTTCCCAGGTGCATTAGCAGGGAGCTGGATCGGAAGTGGAGCAGCCAGGACTTGGAACTGGTGCCCATAAGGAATGCTGATGTTGCACGTTGAGACTTAACCCAGTACGCCACAACAATGGCCCTGGACTAAGTTCTTTACTGAGATTCCTTCTTGGGGAGTCCTTTGCTGGTTGCCCCTCCTATGTAAGATCACCCCAGCCTCCCATGTCCTCCGATTTGCGCCACTTACTTTTCTCTGTCATACTTGTCCCCAGATGATATAACACACACTACACTTATCCTGTTGCACCCTGCCCAGTAAAAACTCCACAGGACCGAGACTTCAGTCCAGTCTGTTCAGTATAGGACCCCAGTGGGTGCTCCAAGATGTTTGTGAATTTAAAAAAAAAAAAAAAAAAAGGGAAAGGGGTAAGCATTTGACATAACAGTTTAGATGCTTCCATCACACATCAGGAAGAGCACCCAAGTTCAAGTCCAAATTCCAGCTTCCTATTGATGAGCACCCTGGGAAGTTGTCAGGTTCCTGCCCCTCGTAGGGGAGACCCAGACTGAGTTCTCAGCTCCTGGCCTGGACCTGGCCTAGCCCTGGCTGATGCAGGCATTTGGGGACTCTATCCACAGTATTCTCTGTGTCTTTTCTCTCTTATTTACTTGAAAGGGAATTAGAGAGAAAGAGATCTCCCATCTGCTGTTTCACTCCCCAAACAGCTCCAACAACCAGGGCTGGTCCAGGCTGAAGCCAGAAGCCAGGAACTCAATTCTGGTCACCACCAGGGTGGCAGGAGCCCAAGGACTTGGGCCATCTTCCACTGCTTTCCCTGGCACATTAGCAGGGAGCTGGATCAGACACGGAGCAGCCAGGACTCTAACAGGTGCTCAAATGGAATGCCTGTATCAAGGCAGTTTCTGAACTTGCTGCACCGCAACAGCCCCAAAATAACTTTTTTTCCAGAAAAAAAAAAAAAAAAAAGAATAGGTTTGTAAAGCACTGAGCACACGGGAAGCTAAAGGAAGTGAGGTGCCAGCTTTGAGATGCTGCACCCCCAGCTCCTGGCACTTGCTGTGACCTTGGACGAGTCATCATTCAGGAGCTCTGTGGTCACAGTCCCCTAACTGCACCTGTGCACAGGGCGGCAGTGAGGCTGAGCCAGGTAATGGTTGAGAGCCTTGGCTAAGTGCTTAACCAGCAGCAGCCGGTACTGCTGCGGCAGACAGGGTGTGACCCGGCCCCTCCACCGGCGGACCGAGCTGCCACTCGGGGGGTGTGGCAGGCAGTCCCAGGGAGCGCTCTGACCGGATTCCTGAGAGGTGTTCTAGTACTTTCCAGCTACAGGGTGGGAAAGGCTGGTGCGGTGGGGGCGGCTGGAGGTAAAACGCCCGCACCTGAGAAGCCCTCGGACCTAACCCGGCTCCCCGCTTCCCAGTGGCGCCGGGCGGCCCGCCCAGCGCAGCCGCGGAGGAGGGCGGCGGGAAAGCGAACATCTGGCCGCGAACATCTGCCCTCCGCCTTTGTCGCGCGGCCCTGGGCCGGCCTCGCACCCATCTGCCGCCGCCCCCGGCCCCCGCCCCATCTGCGCGCCGCTCCCCCGGGGCGGTTCCCGGCGCCCCCGCCCGCGCCCGCCCAGCCCGTTCCCACGGGCCGAGCGCGCCCATCTGCCGCGGGCGGTTGTCCGGCGCGGCGGGCGCTGCGGCCAGGCGGCCCCCAGGGGCGGGCCTCCGTGCCCAGGAACGCCTTTCGGGCGGGTGCGCGCCCGGAACAAAGTCCGGGAAAAGCCGGGCGCTCCTTCCCGCCTCGACCCGGCAGGTCCGGGTGCCAGCCTGCAGGTCGCCCGCACCCCTCCGCTCCCTCCCACGCTGAACACTGGGGGCTCCCCTGCGTGCCCCCTTCACCTCGAACGCAGACCCCGTGCGCCTCTTCCTGGAATGCCCTGGGCCTCCCTGTCTGCCTCCCTCTCATTTCTGGAAGATGCAAAAATCACCGCACTCCTAGCATCCTATTACTGTTACTAGCACCCTGTTCCCTCCAGCCGCAGCTGCGCACTGTGCAGTGCGCTCTGCTCGCTCCCTTCCTGCGCCTTTAAGAATGACGCTGTGCAGAAGTGCTCCTGTCCCAGCCAGACCCCCTCCCTGCCCTCCAAGACCATCTGCCCACCCCTCCCTGATCAACATCATGACTGGCAGGTTTTTTTCCCGGCCAGGTCTCTACACTTTTAGGTCCATAAATGGATCAGCCCTTAGCATTTTCCCTGAGCATGCTCCCATCTGTGGGTGTAGCCAGTATAAGGCACACAGGTCTGCCTCCTACCTGTTCAGTGCTGCATACTAGGCCCTCATCCTCTGATCTCCGCGTCGGTGGCTTTCCGTTGGGTGCCGGGACAGCAGGTGCTGCGCATGCGCATTCTTGCCAGCACCGGCTGCGTGCGTGCGTGGGCGGAGCGGCTGGGTCACAGGGTGTTCAGATGTTCACTTGTACTCGGCGTTGGCATTGCCACATGGAGTTCCCAGGTGATCAGACCAGTTTGCACACCCACCCGCGGTGCGTGCCGGTTTGTATTTTCCCACATTCTCACCGACATTTTATATTATCAGACTTTAGTCGTTTACAAGGTGATGTGTTGGTTGTCACCTGCAGATCTTCCAGGTGTGCAAATACTGGGCTTCGGCCGCATCTGCCTCAGCCTTCCTCACGGTTTCCCGTGAGGAAGTGGGAAGTGACCTCCTCCTGCAGGAAGGCCTCCTTGACCCCCCCTAGCTGAGGGGCAGTCTCTCCCGGGACATGCCTCCCACAGCTTCTCCATCAGAGCCCTCAAAAATTGGCCGGCCAGTGCCGCCTCACAGGGTCCACAGGTGCAGCGCCACTCAATAGGCTGTCAGGAGCAGAGAGACGCTACAAAGCATGCTCTTGCGAACATACTCCTTGGAGTCAGAGCCCCTTGGGACAGCCCCTATGGACAGCACCTCTGTGTCCCCAGCGCATGGCTACAGCAGCCAGGAGCCAGCCTCCTGGCAGGTGGCGTTTATTCCCGCGTATAGTGACTCCAGCCAAGAGCAAGCGCCCGGTGCCTGCCTTTGGCATGGCTGCCACCTGAGGATGGTAAGGCTCCATCGCTTGGGGCCGAGACCCAAGCACGGAACCAGGGTTACCTCCAGGGAGGCAGAGCGGCCACTGTTGAACAGTAACCGGCATCTAGAGTGCTGACCCCCTCAGCCCTGCTCCAAGCTCTGAGTGACAGCCTTGAAGGTTCACAGGGACACAGGGATGGGAGCTCCTTCCCTTCCCCCACTGTCAGGGCTGGGAAGGGGCGGGGAGCCGGGGCTCTGGTCTCCCACAGCCCTCCCTGCTCTGTTCCCAAGCACACTTCACTTCCTGTCGGCCAGCACACTGCTTTCTGCCCCCAGCAAAATCATCCTAGTAATATTTTTTTAAAGGACGACTCAGGAAGACCTTGTCCTGAGTCACCGTAGGTGAGGAGGCTGGCTCTGCTGGTGGCCTGAGTCAGGGAGCAGCTGGAGGTGCCAGCCCTGGGGTTCTGGTGCTGAGGTGGGGCTGAGCAGGGCGGGCGGGGATTGCCCCAGGCTCCCCGGGGTGGGCAGGGAGCTGGGTGGGGTCCTGGGAGATTCAGCCTCACCTGGTGCCTGCGTTCTGGGCCCTGGAGCATGGGGCGTGGATGAGGGAGAGCCAGGTGTCAGGGAGCAGGTGAGTCAAGGGAAGGCCAGGCCGAATGCTGGAGGGGGAGCACCGAGGCCCCCACTCCCCCCCCCCAGTCATCCGGCTCTTGCCTTACAACTGGGGGCAGTGGCCTCTACTGGGCCTTGCCTGGGGTGGGGCCAGCAAGCCTGGGGCAGGCCTGGCTGGTAGCACCAACCTCTGTGGCTGCCAGGGTCAGAGCGGCTCTCACACCTCCACCCTGGGCAGGGCCCAGGCCTGCATTGGTGGGCGTGAGACACCTGGGGTCTGGGCAGGCATGGTTGTGTGTCTGTGGAGCTGACGCAGGATTCTGAATCGTGTGTGTGTGTGTGTGTGTGTGTGTTGAGGGTAAGGGGTTTGTCTACATCTAATAAGACCTCAGGGGTGTGGGAGGCCAGATGGGTGGGTGCCAGGAGGAAGTTGCGATATGCTTTGGCCTTGGGTTCTTTTTCTAAGGCTGGGGGCACACGCGGCGGCCGCATCTCGGTGTGGCTGCTGCTGTCAGGGGAGCACACGGGTGTGTGGTGTTGCGGTGTAGGCTGTGTGCAGCTATGCACAGCCGTTGTTGGGGGGCTGAGTGGAGTTCTCTCGGGTGTGACGGCCGGGCGTCCTGATGTGTGGCCTGGTCAGCCTGCTTTTGTGGAAGAGGGGGGCCTGTGTCGGTTGTGCAGCTGAGCGTTGGGTTTGTGTGTTGAAGTTGCTGTTTGCAGTGTAGAGGAGGGTAGATTTTGTGGTGGGCAGCTGGGCAGGCGGCTCTGCTGGCTGTGTGTGTTGACTGGTGCGGCGCCTGTACGCGCGTGCGATGTGTTGCTGTGCAGTTCTGTGTGTTGCATGGCGGCTCTGTGGGAGAGTGCAGCACTGCGCATGTGCAGCCCTCAGGTCTGGCCCCGTGCGGAGTGCCCGAAGATGGGGGCTCCCTGGGCTGGGCTCTGCCCCTCCCTCTGGCCGCAGTGGCCCTTTGTCCGCAGGAAGGCCCCACCCCCTCCATCTGCAGGGGACCCGGGGAGGGGCCCAGACTGCCAGGCTCCAGCCTCCCGTCCATTGTTCTGGGGCCTCTTTGCAAAACAGGATGGGAGGCGAAAGGTGGACGGAGGCCTGGACTCTGCCACTCCCTGAAATAATGACCCTGGAGCCCAGCGCAGAGTTCTGCGGGTGAAGGGCCAGCAACAGGCCCCATTTTGCAGATGGGGAAAGTGAGACCCAGACTGGGGGAAGGGGACTTGGCAGAGAGCCTGGAGCCCTGACACCCCTTCTGCGCCCAGCTACAGCCTCCTGCTGCCTTTGGAGGATGGAAAAGTGAGACGCTGCAGGGGCGCGGAGCCATCCACTCTGCCGTGCCCAGTTCCCAGTGCTGTCTGTGTCCTAGGCACAGTCAGAACTCGCGGCGGGGCGGGGTGAGGGTGGGGGACAGAGTACTTCAAATTTTGCACCCATTTCACACATGGAGAAACTGAGGACCACGAGGCCAGACCTCTAAATACTCCGCGCTTCCAAGGCCATGCTGTGTGACCTCGAGCAACTTGCTTGCTTTCTCTGGCCCCGGCGCCAGTGCACCAAACAACGGAGCCTCTCAGAAGGTTCTGCTCAGGGCCGGGGAGTGGAGAGGGGCAGAGCGGGAGCCCTGCATCGGGAACACATCTAGCGCATACTCAAGACCAGGGCAAGGTGAACGCACGGAGGCCAGGGGGCTGAGAAGGCCTCTGGGCGGGAGCGTTTGACCTGAGGCTTGGAGAGTGGGAAGTGTGGTCGGCGGGCGAGGGTCTGCGCATCGGGACCAGTAAGAGCAAAGGCCCTGAGGCAGGGCTGAGCCGGACCCGGGAGGGGCCTGCGCGGCGGTAGGCGGCGGTGGGCAGGCGCCGCGAGCCGGGGGCCGGGGGCCGCGTCCGGAGCGTACCCGCAGCGTGACGGGCAAAACCCCAGAGCGGGCTGGACTCAGGGTTCTGGAAGCGGGGAGGCCTGCGGTCTCCCGTCACGGGGGTGGGGGCGGGGACGGCCGGAGCCAAAGGTCTCTCCCCCGCAGCTCGGGCCGCCCCAGCCCAGAGGCGCCGGCCTGGCGGCGGAGACTGCTCTGTGGGCACATCTGGGGAGCAGCTGCCGAGCCAGGGCCAGCGCGGGTCACGTGGCGCCGGGCAGGCCCGCCCCCCAGCTGGAAGGCCAGGAGTCCCCTGAGGGGCAGTGGGAAGCGCGCTGGCCGTGGACGCGCGTCACCAAGGACGCGCTGGGCCGTGTGGACACGCATGCGCACCAGCTCTCGCCCGCCTCGCGCAGCGCCTCGGTGTCCTGGCCGCCCGGGTTCAGGGTTCAGGTTCCAGCGCCACCCTCCGCACAGCGGGATGGGAAGCAAGTCATTCGGGCTCCGTGGACCCCAGCGCCTCGGCTGTAAAGGGCAGGGGCTTTTAGCGCGTGGTCCGCGGGCTGCCCGCTTCTCATGCCGCGAATACTCATGGAGCGCCCCCCGGGTGCCAGGCAGGGCGACGGGCTCAGGATCCTGGCACCGAACCCGGTTCCTGTGATCCCTGCGCTGCAGAGCTTAGCGGACACTAGGCACAGCGTCTGCCGCTGAGTGAGCGCTGAGTGAGCGGAGAGGCCGTGGAAAGCAGAAAGGGAGGGGTGGCGACCAGGGATCAATCGCAGTGACGGGGCGTCCCCGCCCCCTCACCAGGTGCTGCACTCAGCTCCCACACAATCCCGCAACCTGAGCTCTGGCTCACACGCAAGGAAACTGAGGCGCAGCCTGCCGTGGGTACAGCCAGGATTTGAAACGCCAACGGCTGGGCCCTCTTCCCTTCTGGGCCCTGGTCTTCTAAGAGACCCTGCGCAGGAACCCAAGCTTGGCGGCACCAGCAGAAGGGAACCTGTTTTCCCCAGGTGACCTCGGTAGGCAGGACTCCGGGGACAGTGCACGCTGGACTCCCGCTACCAGCGAGAGGGCGGGGAAAACCATCCGTGTGGCAGGGAGATAAACAGAAAGTCTTTATTTAAACTCCTTGTCAGGCCTTCAAAATGCAAGAGAGAAAAGCCAGGGCCGGGAGTGCCGCGGATTCGTTGCCGTGGGGCTGAAGGGATGCCAGCGTCTCCCCGCAGGCCAGGGATGGATCGGGGCAGGACCAGGAGTTTGAGGGGAGCTCAGTAAAGGGGGCCTTTCATGGGGTCTGTAAGCCTGGCTCACGGGCTCACTGTGAACCCCTGGAGGCACAGCTGCAGCCCACGGGGTGCCAGGGGCCCGGCCTGGCGCTGAAGAGGCTCTCCCCATTTACTAGCACCTACTATGCCAGGCCAAGCTCTGTGACCCCTCACGGTAACCTCGGCAGGCAGAAGTATCAGCACTTTTTAAAAAGAGATTTTTTTTTTTTTTTTTTTTTGACAGGCAGAGTGGACAGTGAGAGAGAGAGACAGAGAGAGAAAGGTCTTCCTTTTGCCGTTGATTCACCCTCCAATGGCCGCCGCTGCAGCCGGCGCACCGCGCTGATCCGATGGCAGGAGCCAGGATCCAGGTGCTTTTCCTGGTCTCCCATGGGGTGCAGGGCCCAAGCACCTGGGCCATCCTCCACTGCACTCCCTGGCCATAGCAGAGAGCTGGCCTGGAAGAGGGGCAACCGGGACAGAATCCGGCGCCCCGACCGGGACTAGAACCCGGTGTGCCGGCGCCGCAAGGTGGAGGATTAGCCTATTGAGCCACGGCGCCGGCCTAAAAAGAGATTTTTAAATTATTTATTTGAAAGGCAAAGTGGGCCGGCGCCCTGGCTCACTAGGCTAATCCTTCACCTAGCGGTGCCGGCACACCGGGTTCTAGTCCCAGTCGGGGCGCCGGATTCTGTCCCGGTTGCCCCTCTTCCAGGCCAGCCCTCTGCTGTGGCCAGGGAGTGCAGTGGAGGATGGCCCAAGTGCTTGGGCCCTGCACCCCATGGGAGACCAGGAAAAGCACCTGGCTCCTGGCTCCTGCCATCGGATCAGCGCAGTGCGCCGGCCGCGGCGGCCATTGGAGGGTGAACCAACGGCAAAAGAAGACCTTTCTCTCTGTCTCTCTCTCTCACTGTCCACTCTGCCTGTCAAAAAAAAAAAAAAGAAAGGCAAAGTGACGGAGAAGGAGAGACAGCTCTTCCACCTGCTGGTCCATGCCCCAGACAGCCGTAACAACCAGGCCTGGGTCAGGTTAGAGCCAGGAGCATGGAACTCCATCTCCCGCATGCGTGGCAGGGACAGAAGCACCTTGGCCATCACTTGCTGTCTCCCCAGGCACATCAGCAGGAAGCTGGATAGGGAGCCGCACAGCCCACTCTGATGTGGGATGCTGGCATGACAAGGCGCAGCGTAACTCACGGCACCACAGCGCTAGCCCTCTGTATTACTTCTTCTCCTTCTCCTTCTCCTCATTCTCCTTCTATCCTTCTTTCAGATTTGTTTATTTGAAAGTACAAGACACAGACAGACCGATGATCTTCCATTTGCTGGTTTACCCCCAAAATGGCCACAATGGCCAGGGCCAGCGTTGTGGCGCAGTGGGCTAAGCCATTGCTTGCAACAAAGCCATCTTGAAGTCCAGCTGCTTCACTTCTTATCCAGCTCTCTGCTGTGGCCTGGGAAAGCAGTGGAAGATGGCCCAAGTGCTTGGGCCCCTGCACCCGCGTGGGAGATTGAGACAGAGTTCCAGGTTCCTGGCTTCAGCCTGGCCCACGCCTTGCTGTTGTGGCCATTTGTAGAGTGAACCAGTGGGTGAAAGATCAGTCTCTCTCTGCCTTTCAAATAAGTCTTTTTAAAAAAAATACCTACCATGTGACTGGTCACTCCACTAATAAATCTTTATCTGAGAGCAATGCAAGCCCAGGCTCACAGAAGCACCTGCACACCGGACGCTTGGACAGCTTCATTTGTTCTAACCTAAAGCTGCGAAGGCTCCAGATGTGCCTCAATGGGTGAATGGAGAAGCAATGTGTGGAATAGCCACACGATGGAATACTACTTACCACTAAAAATGAATAAGCAAGAATGAATCTGGAAATAACGATGCTGACTCAAATAGCCATAAAAAAAAAAAGTTAAGTACATACTGGGGCAGGTGGTGTGTAGCAGGTTAAGCCACCACACGCATCTCCAGCATGCCGTATCACAGCCCTGGTTCACATCCCAGCTGCTCTGCTTTTGATCCAGCTTCCTGCTGATGTGCCTGGGAAGGCAAAGGTGACAACCCAAGTGCTTAGGCCCCTGCCACCCATGTGCGAGAGCAAAATGAAGTTGCTGGCTTCTGGCTTCAACCTGGCCCAACCCTGCCTGTTGTGATTATATGGAGAGAGAACCAGCAGATAGAAGCTCTCTTTCTCTCCCTCCATCTGTCTCGCTTGCTTCCTCTGCCTTCCAAATAAATCTTTTTAATTTTTTTTTATCTTAGAGTTGTATAGTTTTTGCTTGTCACTTACGTGTCAATAAAATTGTTAAGGGGCAGGCATCTGGCGCAGGGGTTAAGACCCTGCTTGGGGTGCCTGCTTCCCATTTCCTGCCTCGGTTGCAGCCCCAGCTCTGCTTCGGGTCAACTTCCTGCTGATGTCTACCCCAAGAGGCAGCAGGTGATGGTCACCATGTGAGACCTGGATGGGATGCTGGGCTCCTGGCTTCAGCTCAACCCCACCTGGGGCAGGCACTTAGGGACTGACCCATCTTTCTCAGTCTCCCTCTCTCCCTCTTTCTCTTTGTTGCTTTGCATTTCAAATAAATAAATCTTTTTTTAAAGATTTATTTTATTTATTTGAAAGAGTTACAGAGAGGGGTAGAGACAGAGAGAGAAGTCCTCCATCTGCTGGTTCACTCCCCAGATAGCCACAATGGCTGGAGCTGCGCTGATCTGAAGCCAGGAGCCAGGAGCTTCTTCTGGGTCTTCCACACTGGTGCAGGGGCCCAAGGACTTGGGCCATCCTCTACTGCTTTCCCAGGCCACAGCAGAGAGCTGGATTGGAAGTGGAGCAGCTGGGACTAGAACTGGCGTCCATATGAGATGCCTGCGCTTCAGGCTAGGGCTTTAACCCATTGTACCACAGCGCTGGCTCCTATAAATAAATCTTAAAGAATGAAATACCTATGTGAAGATAAAAGTGGAATTCTTACTTACATCACTCCTTTCCCCTGCCCACTTTTTTTTTTTTTTAATTCATTTCACCTACTTGAGAGGTAGAGTACTAGAAAGAGAACAAGAGACACAGAGATTGACAGATCTTTGACCTGCTGGTTCACTCCCCACATGTCAGAGACCCAAAACTCCATGAGGTCTCCCATGTGGGTGGCAGGAGCTGGAGCACTTTAGTCATCTGCTGTCTCCCTGGGTGCGTTAGCAGGAAGCAGAATTGGAAGAGGAGCAGCTGGGGTTAGAACCTGCTCTCATACACGGTGGCTTTCCCTGCTGCCCTCCATCACTCTCTACAGCGGCAACCCTATTAATAAGTCAGGGTTTATGTTTTCTTTCTCCCTCCCCCCACCCTCCCACCGCAGCTTGCCAATGTTTCTTTGAGGTGCAATTTAAAAACACAGTGAAGAGCATGCAGGCGTATGTTCTGACCAGCTCATCCACCTGCAGGCACACCGCATCATGACAGGGAACGTTTCCCTCCCTCCAGAAAGTCCCCTGCACCCCGCCCCTGGCACCTCCCCACACCCCACTCCCAGAGACCACCACCATCCTGCTAACTTCCACTGCAGATCAGCTGTGCCTGTTCTCGGACTGCGTGTCAGAGAAACCACACCGGACTGTTTGAGTTCTGCGCTCTTGCTTCTCATTCCGTTTCTAGACCCTCATCCTTAGGAGCAGCATCTCTGCTGTTTTCCGTACACCGGGTCTGGGACCCCTCAGTCTGTCCCTTGCTTTCTCTCCTAATGAGATGTCCATATCTCAGAGCCAGTCTGCAGCGCTGATGTGCCAGTCCTGGTTCATATAACACTACACTTGATGGACATTTAGGTCATCTCAGCTTCCGCTCTTGCAACCAGCACACAATGGGCATCGCGCGCCTGTCTGTGTAGGTATCTCTGGGGCTGACTTGCCACGAACAGAATTGCTGGGTCCACTCACAAACACTCGGTGATGAATTAATACCCGCGTGTCCTCCGCTGACCGTGTCCCCTCCACTCTCCAGCAATTTTTTTCTTCTCCCATCGTGGGAGGATTGGCACACAGGGCCCTGGGGAGTCTGGGGCACATGGTGGGGGGGTGTGGTAAGGGGATGGGTAATTAATTACTGATGTGTCTACCAGTCCTTTGCGGCTGCTCTCCTTTTTTAAGATTTATTTTATTTGTGTTTATTTGAAAGGCGGAGTTAGAGAAACAGAGGGAGAGATATAGAGATCTTTCATCTGTTGGTTCATTCCACAAATGGCCTCAACAGCCCAGCGAAGCCAGGAGCCTAGAACCCCATCGGGGTGTCCTGCGTGGGTGGCAGGGGACCCCAGTACCACCACCATTTCCCCCTGCTTTCCCAGGAGCATCAGCAAAGAGCTGGGTCGGAAGTGGAGCAGCTGGGACTGAAACCCAGGCCCGTGGGCAATGCCGGCACTGCAGGCGGCGGTGTAACCCGCTGTGCCACGAGGCCGGCCCCCGGGGGGCCTGGTCTCCTTTTGGGGAGGTAGTGGACACGCTTAGGGTTCCCGCTCCCTAACTTCCCGGAACAAGAGAGCCTGGCCATAGGCAGCGGAGGAGCCATCATGCCAGTCTCCTATGCAGGCAGCACTTTGTCCCTGCTCAGGCCTCAGCTTCCCCGCTGGTGGCACGCCCGCCCGGGGCTCTCAGAAGGAAGGAGCTGCATTGCCATAACGAGCCTTGTGCATCAGCTGCGACTCCTGCAGACTTCCTAAGCCTCGGTTCTGCACGGCTCCGCTCGCCGGACGCGCGGAGAGAATCGCCGAAAACCCGAAGGCAAAGGCTTCCCACCGTGCCTGTCGGGAGGCGAGAATGGGGGTGCTGCCCGCTCTCGAAATACCAGAACGTGAAGCACCCGGGGCTCTCGGAGCAGGCACGACTCGCAGAACTGCAATTGGAACTCGGGCCTCTTTCCCCTAAAGAGATTGGGGCGGGCGGGGGGGGGACCCTCCCAAGCTGCGGGGCTGGGCAGGGGGCCTCGCAGGTGTGGGGCCGCGAGGTACGGCGACCCCTGCCCGGCACCCGCGCCCGCGAGCGCCGCATTCCCAGGCCTCCCGCCCGGGGTCTGCAGGTGACGGCGGGGGGAGCGCGCGGACGCTCCCGCCCGGTTTGCCGTCTCCATGGCTACCGCCCGCGCGGCGCCAGCCTGACAGCCCGTCCCGGTTTTATGAATGGGTGACGTCACGAGCCTGGCGTCTAACGGTCTGAGCCGCTTGTTCAGACGCTGACACAGCCCAGCCCGGGAGAGAGGGGGGCGGCTGGAGCGCCGCAGCTGCCGCGCCGTGGGAGGGAGACCCCGCTCGAGGTCTTCGAGGGGAATAAGAACCCAGCCAAAAAAGGGAGAAAAACTAAGTCACTAGCTGCTGCAGATGCCTGCAGGCAGGGCTGCACACGCGGGGTAGAGTCCTCTGTGCGCCTTCTGCGTAGTTCGGGGCCCAGAGACCCAGCCCCTAACCCTGCAGGGATCTGGGTGGGCCCTCCGGGCCCCAGGAGCAACCACAACTGCGTTCCCCGGCGACCAGCCCCGGGAGCAGGGTGTAAAGGTCAGCTCGCCTTCAGTTTCGGCCCCGGTTCCTGGAGGTCCGAGAGAGGCCGGAAACGCGGGGGCCAGCCCTGGGCTCTCTGGGAGACCCAGAGGCCACCACGTCTCCGTCCGGGCCTCAGTTTACCTCATCTGTAGAATGGAACCGAGAGGTGAGAGCGTGAACATAGGAATATGGCTCCTGAGGCCTTTCAGTCATCGGCAGTACCGCTCTCGCCTCCTTCCTGAGGAGCCCAAAGCAGTGCCCACCGCCACACGCCGCCCTGGCCGGTGCCCTCGCGCCCTGCCCGTTCCCGAGACCTGGGCTGCCGTTCCACCCACTGGCGGGTGCGCCCCTGGAGCAGGAGGAGGGACCCAGGAGGCCGAGGTCACGCCCCCAGGCCCCCATTGGCTGCTTTTGAACGTTCTGACCCCGCCCCTCGGGGGGGGCACGTGGCGTCTCTATAAAAGCGCGAGGGTGGCGCGGCGTTCTCGCATTCTACAACCGTCTCCTGCGCGCTTTGAGCTCGCTTGCAAGCCCGGCACTCGCCTCCTCGTCGCCTTCGGCACTCTCTCCCAGCCGGTCGCCAGAACCATGAAGGTCGCCAGTGGCAGCGCCGCGGCCGCCGCGGGCCCCAGCTGCGCGCTGAAGGCCGGCAAGGCGGCGGGCGGCGCGGGCGAGGTGGTGCGCTGCCTCTCCGAGCAGAGCGTGGCCATCTCGCGCTGCGCGGGCGGCGGCGGGACGCGCCTGCCCGCCCTGCTGGACGAGCAGCAGGTGAACGTGTTGCTCTACGACATGAACGGCTGCTACTCGCGCCTCAAGGAGCTCGTGCCCACCCTGCCCCAGAACCGCAAGGTGAGCAAGGTGGAGATCCTGCAGCACGTGATCGACTACATCAGGGACCTGCAGTTGGAGCTGAACTCCGAGGCTGAGGTCGGAACCCCAGGGGGCCGGGGGCTGCCCGTGCGGGCTCCGCTAAGCACCCTCAACGGCGAGATCAGCGCCCTGACGGCCGAGGTGAGCCCTGGGCTACCGTCGGGGCTGGGTCGGGGTCGGGGGCTGCACCGCGTCCGCTCCATGCTTTGGGGCACCTGGCGGGGCAGGGATGCCCAAGGACACCGGGAAAGTGTCTCCTGGGGAGGCGGCGGGTGGGCTGCGCCTGCTGCACCTGCCCCCCTGTGCAGCCCTCCGTCTCACCTCTGGCTCGTTTTCACAGGCGGCGTGTGTTCCCGCGGATGATCGCATCTTGTGTCGCTGAAACGCCACCCCCAGGCGCTGGCGGACCCCGGCGCTCCGGGGGGCAGCACGAGTCAGCGCTCCCGGGTAACCCCCAGTGTCGCAAGACCCGGGAGAAACCAGACAGATCTACGGCCCTCGGGCCCCTGCCGAGTCCGGCCCGGGGCCGGGGGCCCGCGGTGGAGGGGCCGACCCTCTCTCCACGCCTACCAGCCACCAGAGACTTTGGGGGGTGGCATTCCCCCGTGTGTTTCTATTTTTTGAAAAGCGGACATTTTAAAAAATGGTCACGTTTGGTGCTTCTCAGATTTCTGAGGAAATTGCTTTGTATTGTATATTACAATGATCACCGGCTGAGAATATTGTTTTACAATAGTTCTGTGGGGGGTGTTTTCTTTTTTGTTATTAAACAAATACTTTAGATGGTGGTGAAGTTGCAGTGACTTCTCTCATGGCGGGGAGGGGAGGGGAGGGGCTGGAGCCGGGGGTTGAACTCTGACCCTTGCTGCAGCTGGTGCTGGGAGGAGGGGGCCTGCAGGGCCACATCTGGACTGTGGCTCTTAGCGACCTGAATGAGTGTTTCCGGTGTCTTTAAAGTCTTTTCTTTCCCCCCATCCTTGGCCATTTCCCTGCTCCCTAGTGTCATAAAATTAAATCCTCTACACGCTGGGCTCACTCTCAGAGTGGTCCGGGCCATCTGGATCACCTGGGGAGGCTGTTAAAATGCAGATGAACCTGCTGGGGGCCCCCTCCGGGATGGGGGAGCAGTGAGGCCGTTGAAGTGGGAGAACCAGGTTGCGGGCCTCCCGCCTCCCCCCACCAGGTGGGACCCAGAGCCCTCTCTGTCCCCAGTTCCCCAGAAAGAGGTTGCTCTCGCAGCAGGCTGCCCTGCGGCTCCCAGCTTGTCCAAGTGGGTGAGCAAGTTGGCAGGGCCCGGCTGGGCACAGCTGCTGGGCCACCTGCTTTGGGTCTGCACCCAGCCGCCTCACCCTGGCCGGGCTCTGCCAGCAGCTCACTGAACCGCCTCTGCCCTGGGGCGCCTGTGTGGGCCCGGAGAGGAGTGGGCGAGTCCTGCCCCCGGCGGCTTCTGAGCAGGAGAAAGGTGCCCTGGCCCTGCGCGCGTGTGCTTGTGCTCCTGGGGCCTGTATGTGGGGCAGGAGTGAACCGGACACTCCCCGATCCACCGGGCTGGGTCTTCTGCTCGCGTCCAGGCTGGGGGCTGTAGGCGGGAGGGTGAATGTGAGCAGGCACATGTGTCCTGCAGATAAGTGCCTCCCAATTGCTGGGACGAGCGCTGCCCTAAGTGCAGTGCAGGCATCTGGGTGGTGGGGGGGGGGGGTTCTGTGACTTTTCTGGAGGTGAATGCCCCCCCTTGGGGGTCCTCTGCAGATATCTGGTGGGAGGAGCAATTTTCGGAGCAGCAAGGAGGCCCAGGGCACACCTTCCCGCCAAGCCCACGAATTACACGTGGAGACACCGAGTCCCCTCGCTGGGGAGTGGGCTATGAAAGCGCCTGCTCAATGAGGCAAAGGGGGGGGGGGGGCAAGAAGCAGCCCCTGGGCCGGCAGCCCGAGGATTTGGCCACAGCGGGATTCTGGTCCCAGGTCCTGTAACGGGAGAGGAGCTCAGAGAGGAACTCCCCCCTCAAATTAATAGTCACGATTAATGGTCAGTGCCCCCCATCAACACGAAGCCAGGCACCAGCCCGCTCAAGCATGTTCTAGATTGCACCAAACACACGACAGGTAGGTAAATTATGCCCTCGTCCTCGCCCCCCACCCCGCCCCTCACCGGGCGGCTGCTTGCTAGGGCTAACCTCAAAATGGTCAATGAAATAAAAATTCAGGGCCGCACCCCGCGCAGTGCCTGGCACGTAGTGTGACACAGTTATACATTCTCATTATTAATTGCAGCCTGCGTGTCCTTGGAGTGTCCTCGGAGGCACACGTGCGCACCCACTCCCTCCCACGTGGGCCCCCCCCCCGCCCGCGCCCGCAAGCCCACCCACGGGGCCGCGGCCGGGCTCCCCGCGCGCACTCCTCCGGGGCACGGCCGCCTTCCCGGCGAGGAAGGGGCTGCGGCGGGCCCGGGCCGCCTCCCCCGCCCCACTCAGTCGCACTCTGGATTCCACGTTTCCCTCTTTTCCCCTTTGGCCCGGGCCCAGCCCATCTGGAGGCCGGCTCGGCGGCGGCCTGGGAGCGTTTCCATCAGCTGGGCCCGAGGAATGCGGAGCTATTTAACCTGAGCATCCCCAGGTGTACGGAGGCGCCTGGCTGTCTGGGGCCCGCGGTCTTTGGCACGGCCGCGCTAGACAAACAGCGCGCCGCCCCCGCCCTGCCCCTCCGCCCGCAGCTGCAGCCGGGCCTGGGAACGGAGGGCGCCGGCGGCTTGCATAAGAGGCTCCGGGCCTCGCCGAGGGAGGGAGCGAGGGAGCGAGGGAGGGGGCCGAGGCCGCCGCTGTGTGTGCCGGCGCTTGTGTGTGTGTGTGTGTGTGTGCGCGCGCGCGCGCGCGTGCGCGCGGGGAGCAGCGCACAAAACCTTGCTCCTTGGGAAATCATTAACGACTTAACCCCTCCTGCACGGGACGAGTTTCTTGGCCCTGGACTCTGCTTTTCCCGAAGTCCTTGTCTCTTCAGTTAACAAGCTTATAGAGCGCTTGTTACCTGCCAGGCGCCAAACTCAGCTCTTGCAAAAATCAGTTCCTCTAAAATTCATAACCTTTAGGGGGCCATTGGGACCACGTGTTCATCCTAAAAAATACAGTTATCATAAAAGGTTCACGTTTTAGCAGGGAGGCAGGTAGGACAGAGTTTCTGAAGGGGTCCTGAGGCTCATCACCTCATCTCTCTGAGCCTCTCTTTTCTCATCTGGAAAATGGGTTCAGCACTCGGGCCTGCAGGGTCCCCTGACCCCAATGCACATAAAAGGTTTCTCAGCTCCAGGACTGGCTCAGAGCAAACACTTAGTATATGTTTGTTTGTTTGTTGACAGGTAGAGTCTCTCAGTCTCTCAGTGTGAGAGAGAGAAAGGTCTTCCTTCCATTGGTTCACTCCCCAAATGGCTGCTACGGCCGTGCTGCGCCGATCCAAAGCCAGGAGCCAGGTGTTTCCTCCTGGTCTCCCATGCGGGTGCAGGGGCCCAAGTTCTTGGGCCATCCTCCACTGCCCTCCTGGGCCACAGCAGAGAGCTGGACTGGAAGTGGAACAGCTGGGACTAGAACCCGGCGCCCATATGGGATGCCGGCGCCGCAGGCAGAGGATTAACCTAGTGAGCCACAGCACCGACCCCAGTAAATGGGGATGTAAAATGTTTTGGGGCCTTACTCTAGGGAGTATCTCAACAGTCCCATCAGGTGTGTACCCGCCTCCCCCATGCCCTAGATGAGAAAAGGGAGACACCAGAAAGGTGGGGTGACCCTCTGTGGGCCACGCGGGGACACCAACTTGGAGGCCGTTCCAGCAACCAGGCTTCCTGTGCGGGATGTCCGTGTTCCATCTTGGTGCCACTCAAAAGCCAGGCTCTCTGGTCTTTCCGCGGTTTCGTTTGAAAGCCCTGACCTGGCCTAATGCAAGGCACATCTAGGAAGCACAAGGTCTGCCACCGCCTCCAGGTTCCTCTCCATTTTCAAAGATGGAAGCGGCCGGCCCAGGCTCTGCTCACCTCTCAGAGGTCCTGGGCCGGGTCCTTGAGAGGCAGGCAGCCTGGCACAGGTGTGACATCAGGTGGACACCAACCAAGCCGTGGAAAGAACTGCCTCGCGCTGTCGCTGCCCGCCCTGACATCTGGACACACCTCATGCCCCGCCCCCAGGGCCCACGGATGGCTCCCACAGCAACAGCAGCCATGGTGACGCATGTGGACCCCGCGTTGGCCGCAGGGGGCTGCCGCCTAGCACTGTTCTTCATCCATTCTCAGCAAGCCCCCGGAACGGCCAGCCAGAGCCTGCTCCCCACTGCCCAGCGTGGCACAGCCAGCCGGGCTCCCCAGCCGCAGGGGGGGCCTCCAATCCATCCCCGCCTGGGTGCCAGAGTGAAAGGAGGTGACTCACAGGGGCAGGCCAGGAGCCGGGGGAGGCTGGGGCCAGGATCTGGGCGCTGCCTTCCGGGAAAGGGCCGGGAAGAGGAAGGCAGAGGGCTGGGAGGAACTGCAGGGAGGGGGCAGGGCGCCCTTATCTCCTGCCCCGCCCTGGCTGGCCACACTTCCTGCCTGCCCCAGCTCTTGCAAAACCTCCTTCCCGGCGCTGCCCCCAAGAGAGGTGTCCCGGGCCGGCCGGTGCTGGGTTGCATCAGAGCCTTGTGCAAGGGTCGGTGGAGGGGAGGATGGGGGCTGCGGGTCAGGAAGGGGCGAGGGAAAGCAGAGCCGGTGCCACTTCTGATTGGGCGCTTGCTTCACCTCCCGGAACCTCAGCAGCCCCAGCTTTAAAATGGGTGTCACACGCACTGTTCTGAGGTTTCAATGATGTCACCCCAAACCTATGCACGCCCCAAGCCCCAGGCCAGCCCCAACTGGCTCATTCAACAGATGGTTATAAAACAACCAGAAGCGCTGGGAACAGGACCTGCCCTCTTGGGCCTGCATTCTTAGTGGACAGACAGTAAATGACTATGCATTGGTTCAGGAGGTGCAGTTACCCTGACTTTATTGACGCTTAAGCACCAAGGTTCCTTACCCAGAACGAGCCCTAGCCATACGTGTTGGTATGATTCTTGTGTTTTTGTAAAATTTGCAAACTATGTGTTTATCTAGTTAGAGGTCCACGAAAGCTGGATTCTCCCCTGTCTATAGATGGCTTGGAGCAGGGGCCAAGCTTGCGGGCCCGGCTGCAGGTCGTGCGCGGCTGTTGCCCATTTCTTGGGCCTGAGACCCCGGGATCTCGGGCCGGGAGCGCTGTCTGGGTCAGTGAGCGGGCAAAGCAGCTGGGTGCTCTCCGGCACGGGCACACGCAGGCACTGGGCCCACTCCGACCTTCCTCGGGCTACCGGCGCCGCCTCCCGGGCAGAGCCGAAGTGGCACCAGCGCGGGCAACTAATGCGGCCCGGGTCCTGCGGGAGGCGAAAGCTGGTGCCTGGGCGGCCTCTAGTGGACTTGCCGGGAACTGACGTCAAGGGGTGCCTGTGTGTCTCTCTGTGTCTGGAGTCTGCGTGTGCCTCTTTGTCCAGGTTCACAGCAGACGGCGAACCCAGAGACCGCCACCCTCAGCCCCAGCTCTCTCGGGCCTCCATTCTCTGGCTTTTCACCCATTCTCTTTCCTCTTCCTTGTTTTGCCGCCACCCCCTCTGAGTCTCGGTTCCCCAACCATAAAAGATCTTGGGCTAAACAGGTGAAAAAGTCATTTTAAATTGTGAAGCCGTTACACCTGCTGCAGATAGTCTCCACATATGTCTACAGTTCAAAGGCGATAGTTACACTCACCCGCCACACTGCCTCAGGACCAAAGTTCCCCGGCCCCCTCAGGAAAGAACCCCCGCCCCCTTGTGAGCTGCTGCCTCGGTCCACAGCTGTGTGTTAATCACATACATCCAGCATGTGGCCTTAAACAGTCTACTGCTTAGTTTTACCTGGTTACCTTTTATACAAACACAGTCAGAGGCAGGTGTTTAGCCTGGGGGTTAAGACGCAGGTGAAGATACCTGTGTCCCACACAGGAATACCTGGGTTCCAGTCCCAGTTTCTTTCTTTTCTTTTTTTTAAAAATCAAGAATTTTTTTTTTACTGTGAGATAGCTAAGATTTCTTGGTTTTTTTTGGAAAGATTTTTTTTTTGACAGGCAGTTAGACAGTGAGAGAGCGAGAGACAGAGAGAAAGGTCTTCCTTTTATCGTTGGTTCACCCCCCAAGGAGATTTATTTATTTATTTGAAAGTCAGAGTTACATAGAGAGAGAGAGGAGAGGCAGAGAGAGAGAGAGAGAGAGAGGTCTTCCATCCGCTGGTTCACTCTCCAAATGGCCACTGCAAATGGCCACAGTGCCTGGAGCTGAGCTGACCCAAAGCCAGGAGCCAGGAGCTTCTTGCAGGTGTCCCACACAGGTGCAGGGACCCAAGGACTTGGGCCATCTTCCACTGCTATCCCAGGTCACAGCCGAGAGCTGGATTGGTCATTCCAGTTTTCTGACTCCAGCCTCCTGCCAGTGCAGGCTCTGAGACATAGTGCTGATGGCTCAAGTCATTAGGTTCCTGCCATTCATATGGGAGTCTTGGGTTGAGTTCCCAGCTCCTGGCTTTGGCCTGGCCCAGCCCAGGGCACTGCAGGCATTTAAAGAGTGAACCAGCCGGCCGGCGCCGCGGCTCAATAGGCTAATCCTCCGCCTTGTGGCGCCGGCACACCGGGTTCTAGTCCCGGTCGGGGCACCGGATTCTGTCCCGGTTGCCCCTCTTCCAGGCCAGCCCTCTGCTGTGGCCAGGGAGTGCAGTGGAGGATGGCCCAGGTGCTTGGGCCCTGCACCCCATGGGAGACCAGGAAAAGCACCTGGCTCCTGGCTCCTGCCATCGGATCAGCGCGGTGCGCCGGCCGCAGCGCGCCGGCCGCGGCGGCCATTGGAGGGTGAACCAACGGCAAAAGGAAGACCTTTCTCTCTGTCTCTCTCTCTCACTGTCCACTCTGCCTATCAAAAAAAAAAAAAAAAAAAAAAAAAGTGAACCAGCCAATGGGAACCCCCCCATACATAAATTAAAGCAGCAGGAAGCCAGATGTCCCCCTTCCCATGAACCCGGGTGGCCTTTTCTTGCTGCAGCCAGTAGGTTTCAGCAAAAATGATGCCACTGACTTCCAAGGCCGCAGCGTGAAAGACGCCTTCCGCCTGGCTTCTGTGAGGCTCCGGCTCAGGCGGAAGCAGCTGCCTGGCGTGCAGGACCCCCTGCAGCCACCCAGATGGTTCCTGCAGCCTTCCAGGCGCTCCTGTCTGAGGGAGGCTGCCTGGGCTCTTCCCGACTGGCCCACTCCTCAGCTGAGTCCCAGATGAAGCCACAGGGAGCAAGAAAAGTACTCAATGAAGCCCTGCCCGAGTGCTTGACCCACAGAATCCATGAGATGTAATACAATGATTGTTGCTAAGGCCACCACGTTTTGGAGTAGTTTGTTATGGTGCAAAATACAGCCAGAACAATCCTGCTTGCATGTTTACTGGTGCAGCACAGCTTCTGTCTCTAGGTGGGTGTTCCACAGCCTGCTTTGTTCTCTTGTGCACTGTCTAGCACAGAGCCTGGCACCTAGTGGGTGCCCAGTAACTTCTGGAATAAATCAGAGTGTGGACGGGGCGGTGGCACTGTGGCACAGTGGGTTAAGCCACCTCCTGCAATGCCAGCACGCCTATCAGAGTACAAGTTCAAGTCCCAGCTGCTCTGCTTCTGACCCAGCTCCCTGCTGATGCACCTGGGAAAGTAGCAGAAGTGGCCCAAGTGCTTGGGCCCCTGCCACCCATGTGGGAGACCTGGATGGAGTGCCAGGTACCTGGCTTCAGCCTGGCTCAGCCCTAGCAGTTGTAGCCATTTGGGGGAATGCACCGATGGGCCATCATCTGCTGCCTCCCAGGCACATTAGCAAGAAGTTGGATCCGAAGTGTGGAGCAGCCAGGCTGTGAACCAGGCACTCTGATACGACAAAGCAGGTGTCCCAAGGGTGGCACAAGGCCACTGTGCCACAAGGCCCGCCCCTCCTCCAGCTTCTTAATCACAGACAACTGCAGGGATTCCTTTAAGGGTGCTTCTACCCAGTGCCCAGAGGGCAACGCCCCACCCAGTCCCCTCCCAGCCTGCACACAGGCTCCTGGCAGTGACAGCCCCTCCCAGGACACCTGCTGTGTCAGGCCTGTGCTGCCAGTTTTCTTGCCAGTATCTCACTTCCTTTTATATTTTAAAGCTATTTTTATTTATTTGAGAGGCTGTGTGAGTGTGTGTGTTCGCTGCTGCCAGTTCACTTCCTGAATGTCCCCACAGCCAGAGTTGGGCCAGGATACTCAGTCCAGGTCTCCCAATTACTAGAGCCATCATCATGGCCTCCCAGGGTTTGCACTGCAGGCAGCTGGGACCAGGCACCCTGCTGTGGGATGTGGGTGCCGTAATGGCTGGGCTGGGCGAATGCCTGCTTCCCAGTATCTCCTTTCAGCACCCCCCCTCAGTGAGGTCAGGTCTGTAATTATCCCTGAGAGGCCTGAGGCTCCAAGGAGAGCTAGCTCTGGGCTCAGGGTTCTGGATCCAAGTCACTATTGTTCATTATAAGCACTATGGCTTTTCAAATATTTATTTTATTTTCATTTGAAATGCACAGTGACAG
The DNA here is from genome assembly GCF_964237555.1 of Oryctolagus cuniculus. Classification (NCBI taxonomy): domain Eukaryota; kingdom Metazoa; phylum Chordata; class Mammalia; order Lagomorpha; family Leporidae; genus Oryctolagus; species Oryctolagus cuniculus. The sequence goes on along the minus strand of NC_091442.1, from coordinate 26,072,319 downwards.
GGAGAGGGAGAGAGTGCAAGGGAGCTCATCCATCTACTGGTTCGTTCCCCAAATGGCCACAGTGGGTGGGGCTGGGCCAGGCTGAAGTCAGGAGCCAGGAACTCCATCGAGGTCTCCCACCTGGGTGACAGGGACCCAAGCACTTGGACCATCTTCTGTTGCCTTCCCAGGTGCATTAGCAGGAAGCTGGATCAGAAGTGGAGCAGCCTGGACTTGAACCAAAGCTCTAATATGGGATGCTGGCATCCCAGGTGGTGACTTAATCACTTACTAAGCACCAACAGAAAAAAGGAAGACCTTTCTCTTTGTCTCTTTCTCTCACTGTCCACTCTGCCTGTCAAAAAAAAAAAAAAGTGATCATAATGATAACGATTCATGAACTTGTTAACAACTGCTCAATTCAATGAGTTAAGCAGGATATTTTCATAGTTTCAAAGTATCTCCCTTAAAAAAAAAAAAGACAAAAAGACAAAGCATCTCTCTTAGCATATTTAACACAAAGAGTAGACCAGTGAAGTCCAGCAAATCCTGCCTTGGACAAGTAACGGAGGTCACTGTCACTCGTGGTGCTGATGGACCCAGGTGCCTGGGTAGGTCACTGCTCCGGGGACACTTCCCCGATTAGGCACCACCTCCATTTGATTGGGAGGAAAACTTACAGACATCTGGGGAGTGAACCAGCAGATGGAAGCTCGCTCGCTCGCTCTCTCTCTCTCTCTCTCTGTCTCACCCTCTCTGTAACTCTGGTTTTCAGATAAATAAATAAATCTTTCAAAAAAAAAAAAATACCAAGGTTGGCTTGGTTTTTCTGAGTGATCCCTCATTATGTAAGAGGTTAACAAAGCGGAGGCTGAGTGAAGGCGGACAGGAATTCTCTGTACTATTTTTATAATTCTTGTGTGACTAAAATTATCTCAAAGGAAAAGGAATATGAAAAGCAGGAGAGAAGGGAGGATGTGGGCTCCGCTGAGCGCCGGCTGCAGTCTCGCCGTGGGAGCAGTGGGAGGCTCCGGGGGAGGGAGCCAGGGGAGGGGGCTGGCGTGGGAGAGCAGCCCCTGAGCAGCACCCGGGCCCCAGAGTGCTCTGCAGCCCCAGTCCCTTTCACCCGGAGCAATGCACCTGGAAGAGAGATCCAACTGATGGGAGCTGTGAACGGTGCTGGGGAGAACTCCCTATTTCAGACAAGAAGACCAGAAACGTGGGGTCCCCGGAGGCCAGAGAGCAGAGAGACAATTCTAGAGTGGAGAGAGTGGGTGCAGAGCCTGCCCCATCTCTATGTGTGAGTCAACTCCGGTCCTGGCTCAACAGCAAGGTGTGCACACGTGGGACACATCCAGAGAGGGAGGCGGGCCTGAGAAAATGAAACTGGTGTTAAAACCACAGCCAGGGCCAGCATTGTGGTGCAGCAGGTTAAGCCGCACCCCATGTGGTCACCAGTTCCTGTCCGGCTGCTCCACTTCCAATCTGGCTCCTTGCTGGTGGCCTGGGAAAGCAGTGGAGGATGGCCCAAGTGCTTGGGCCCCTGCACCCATGTGGGAGAACCTGGATAAGGTCCTGGCTCCTGGCTCCTGGCTCCTGGCTTTGGCCTAGCCCAGCCCTAGTTGTTACACTGTTTGGAACAGAGGAGGCAAGATCTATCTCTCCTCTCTCTGTAACTCTGCCTTTCAAATAAATAAATAAATCTTAAAAAAACGCGGCTGGCGCTGTGGTGCAGTGGGTTAACGCCCTGGCCTGAAGTGCCTGGGTGCCAGTTCTAGTCCCAGCTGTTCCACTTCCAATCTAGCTCCCTGCTATGGCCTGGGAAAGCAGTGGAGGATGGCCCAAGTGCTTGGGCCTTTGCACCCGCGTGGGAGACCCGGAGGAAGCTCCTGACTCCTGGCTTCAGATCGGCACAGCTCCAGCCATTGCAGCCATCTGGGGAGTAAACCACCGGACAGAAGACCTCTCTCTCTCTTTCTCTCTCTGCCTCTCCCCTCTCTGTGTAATTCTGACTTTCAAATAAATAGATAAATAAATCTTTAAAAAAAAAATCTTAAAACAACAGAAAACCAGCAAGGATCAGAAACACCTGGACAACATCAACAACCAATTTGCCCAGTGGATGCTTACAGAGAGCCCCACCTACCAGTGCCCAGGGAACATCCACTAGGCTGACTTTAGACCTTTGACGCATAACAGATGTTTAAAAATTTATGGGGGCCGGTGCCGTGGCTCAATAGGCCAATCCTCCGCCTTGCAGCGTCGGCACACCGGGTTCTAGTCCCGGTCAGGGCGCCAGTTCTGTCCCGGTTGCCCCTCTTCCAGGCCAGCTCTCTGCTGTGGCCAGGAGTGCAGTGGAGGATGGCCCAAGTCCTTGGGCCCTGCACCCCATGGGAGACCAGGAGAAGCACCTGGCTCCTGCCATCGGATCAGCGCGGTGCGCCTGCCGCAGCGCACCAGCCACGGCGGCCATTGGGGGATGAACCAACGGCAAAGGAAGACCTTTCTCTCTCTCTCTCTCTCACTGTCCACTCTGCCTGTCCAAAAAAATAAATAAATAAAAATAAAAAATAAAAATTATGGGGCCACCGGTTGGCCCAGCAGTTGAGACCCTTACATTCCAAAGGGAGCGCCTGGGTTCCATTCCCACCTCCACTCTTGACTCCAGCTTCCTGCTAGTGCAGACCCCGGCAGGCAGTGACATGGTTTAAGTGGTTAGTTGGGTTCCTGATACCCACGTGGGAGGTTGAGTTCCCCGCCCCCAGCCATTGAGGGCATTTGAGAAATGAACCAGCGAAGGGGGGCTCTATCTCTTCTCTCTCTGAAATAATTTTTCTTTTTTCTTTTTTTTTTTTTTTTTGGACAGGCAGAGTGGACAGTGAGAGAGAGAGACAGAGAGAAAGGTCTTCCTTTGCCGTTGGTTCACCCTCCAATGGCCGCTGCGGCCCACGCGCTGCAGTCGGCGCACCGCGCTGATCTGATGGCAGGAGCCAGGAGCCAGGTGCTTCTCCTGGTCTCCCATGGGGTGCAGGGCCCAAGCACTTGGGCCATCCTCCACTGCACTCCCTGGCCACAGCAGAGAGCTGGCCTGGAAGAGGGGCAACCGGGACAGAATCCGGCGCCCCAACCGGGACTAGAACCCGGTGTGCCGGCGCCGCTAGGCGGAGGATTAGCCTAGTGAGCCGCGGCGCCGGCCCGAAATAATTTTTCTTTAAACTTAATAACAATAAAAAGTTTAAAGTTAAGAGATATGTTCTTGGATCACAACGGAATTAAACTCGAAATCAGGAACGGAGAGCTCAGCCTGGCCCGAAAGCGGTCTCTCGTCCCGCCCTTCCCACGGCCGGCGCAATACGGCCCAGGGTGTCCACGAGGCCCCGCCCTGGGCCAGAACGCCGGTCTCTCCCCGTTGGCTGGCCCGCAGCAGTCCTGGTTGGGGTCGGTGCTGACCCGGCCAGCCAGGTCCCGCGCCATGCACCTGCAGGCCTCAGCGTTGCAGAATCCCAAAGCTGTTCCAGCTGCTGAGGGACAAGCCCCGGCCCGCTCCGAACCTCACCGCTCGGTCCGTCGGCCCCGCCCCCTGGCGCTCCCTGCGGTCCCCCGGCCCCACCCCTGCGGTTCAGTCCCCGCCTCTCGGGGTCGGCTCTACCGGCTTCAGCCTCGCCCTGGCCTTCGGTGTGTTCCTGGATTCTGTCCTCTAAACTCCAGCTCCTCCCTAAATTCAAGGGCCTGCCAAGACTCCCGAGGCACCAGGGGCCCGTGTTCACGACATGGTTAATTTTTTCCCCATATTTAAAAAATTTTTTTTTTCATTTTGTTTGCAAGACAGAGATAAAGACAGACGATTGTTCATCGGCTGGTGCACTCCCCAAATGCCTGCAAGAACCCAGAACCCAGTCTAGGTCTCCTAGGTAGGTGGCAGGAGCCGGGGCTCTGAGCCAAGCAGGGCCACGATTCAAACCCAGGAACACCCACAGGGGAGGGGCACCCAAGCAGCATTTTGAGGACTGCTGACCCCGATATTTGATGCCTTTTCCTATTCTCACCACCCTGTCCTCAGTATCCCCTGGGGACCACCAGCCTGGGCGGGGGTCATGTTGACAGGCGGTGGCTCAGGCCATTTTTCTGGGCTGACTCTGGGGCTTCCTGGAGCTGAAGCAATGAGTGCAAGCCACCCCGTTTCTGTGGGGCCTCCCTGGGGGGCCGGGTCTGTAGGGGTCATGCCAGGGTCCCCTCTGCTCTCATGCCCTCCAGGGTTCTGGGGGAAGACTCTTCCCCACCTCCTGGGTCCCTGAGTCACCTGCTTTATGGGAGAGGCCACCTGTTTTCAGGTGCAGGGCCTCTGGGCGGTCACCCCGCAGGTGACAGCGCTGCCGCGTGTGGAGCTCAAGCTGCCCCGGGGCCTGCCCGCCACTACCCTGAGCCCTGGAGCAGGCGTCCCCCACAGATGGTCCTCATCACAGCGTCACTCACATCTGGAGCCTGGAGTTCCCACAGGGGTGGGAGCGGGGGCGGGGGCAGGAAAGGGCAGGGTGGGACAGAGGGCCGCGTTCCCAGGATGCCTTCACTTGGGAGGTCCCTAAGAGATGGGGAAACCAAGGCCCAGAAATGGTGCCGCTCAGCTGCCCCGTGGCCGCCATGGAGCCAGCTCACAGGTGCAGCCACCATCTGTCCATCCTGGGTGGGCTCTTCTCTGGAATGACTGAAGGAGGGTCTTCCTCTGGCCTTGTCCACAGGGCTGTGCTACACGACACCCCGCTCGGCATCCAAGAGGCCCCCAGGGCCACAGCATCATTGGGGTCTCTCTCTTTTTTTAAATATTTATTTGAAAGAGCCGTAGAGAAAGAGAGAGGGAAAGCTACAGAGAGAGAGAGAGAGAGAGGTCTTCCATCTGCTGATTCACTCCCCAAATGGCCACAACAGCTGGGGCTGGGCCAGACCAAAGCCAGGAGCCAGGAGCTTCCTCCCGGTCTCCCACATGGGTGCAGGGGCCCAAGGACTTGGGCCATCTTCTACTGCTTTCTCAGCACATCATCAAGAAGCTAGATCAGAAATAGAGCAGCTGGGATTCGAACCGGTGCACATTTGGGATGCCGTTGTCACAGGTGGTGGCTCCACTGGCCTCTCTGGGTCTCTTCACTCTGGAATTCCTGTGCCTTGGTTTGGGGAAGGGGGTGCGTTGGCTCCCAGGAGTGACCACCAGAGGGCGCTGGCCCCTGCATGGCAGGCCCTGGAATTGGGCGGGGGTCGGTCTTGACCAGAATGGAGGTGATGGGCATCCTGCCCACTGCAAACTCCCCCTAGCTAGTGCCTGCCTCTCTAGGCTCGTCTGCCCCCCAGGATTAAGCCACCTCTCTTCAGAAACTGGCCAGAGCAGCTCTCTATGGCCTCACTGGGAACCCTGGTGGCTGGGGGCTGGGCAGACCTCATGGGCCTAGAACTGGGAGATCCGGAAAGCCGTGGTTGCCAGGCCACAGAGCAGCCCCAGTCCTCACCATCAGTAGTACCTGAGCAATCCCGGGCCGCGTTTTCTGGGCTCGTGCTCTGCTCCGGGTCACCATGCTGCCCCCTTCTCACCCTGGTGGCCTCCCATGTTTGGAATAAATCCAAGACCCTTGCCAGGGCTTGTGAGGCCCTGCGTGGGGCTCCAGCCTACTCCTCCCTCATTTGGCCCCCTCTTGTCCACTGCTCTGGCCAAGATGGTCTGCCTTCTGTTCTTCGACCTCAGCCTGGGTTTCCCTACCTCGGGGCCTTTGCACGGGCCTTCCCCTCTGCCGGAAGCTGGACTCGGCCCCCTGCCAGAGCAGGGGCACTATCTGGGCATGTTTGGCCGCACGTCCTCCGGCACTGAATCTGGTAAACACGACACACAGTAATGCCAGTGGGAAGAGATCTTAAGTCATTCTTTTTGTTTTAAAGATTTATTTTTATTTACTTGAGAAGGAGAGAGAGACAGAGAGAGAGGGAGCTTCCATTTGCTGGGTCACTCCCCAAATGGCCGAAACAGCCAGTGCTGGGCCAGGCTGAAACCCAGAACCAGGAACTCCCTCCAGGCCTCCCGTGTGGGCAGCAGTGGGGCAAGCACTTGGGCCATCCTCCGCTGCCTTCGCAGGCACATTAGCGGGAGCTGGGTGGGAAGCCGAGCAGCCAGGACTCCAATCTGTGCTCACGGGGGATGCCTGTGCACCCCGCACCCGCCCCTTAGTAAATAATCCCTGAATCCATTTGCCTGAGGCTTTTCTGTTTTCATTGCGGGAGGTAGGACCTACCACCAGCCCAGTTTCACAGGGAGCAGGAGCTCAGAGAGGGCAGAGCATTTGTTGAAAGTCACACAGCCAGGACGCAAACCCAGAGGCCGCTTTGTCACCACCTCCCCTGGGTGCAGTGCTGTGGACAAGGGGTCCTGCACAGGCCAGCTCCTAGGTGCCAGCCGCTGAAGGCTTCCGGGAGGAGGAGGCTTCTATCTGCAAAGGCCCCGTGCGCATTCCAGGCATGCGGACCGCACTGAGCACAGGTGCAGAGCCTGGAGAACTCTCGTTCAGGACTCCCCGCATCAAGGGCGAGCAAGCTCTAAGGACAGGGGCCCGGTGGTGGGCAGATGGAGGCGGACGCGCCAGGGAGTCCCCCAGGGACAAGGGACGCGCGCTCCCACGCTGGGCTGAGCAGGACGTTCCCACGCGGCCTTGGCCTTGGGGAGGGCTGGGGGCGGGCCTGGGGGCGGGCGCCCGCGCTCTGGGCGCTTCTCAGCAATCCTTGCTGGGCAGAGCCGGGTCGCGCTCCTGCTGCCGCCAGCCACCGAGGTGAGTAGGTGTCTGTCGGGCGGCTTGGACCTCCGCCCTGGCCCTCACCAAGGAGGAGGGGTGGGGGTGCTGAGAGATGGGAGCTGAGCGCTTCTTGGCAGTAGTCCTGTGTCTGCTTTGGGGGTGGCGTCTCTTTCCCCCAAATCGCCATCACCTCTCCTCCCTCTCCCCACTTGTGGGATTCTCCCATCCTCAGCAGGGACGGGGACCCTCTCCTTCCCACATGTGGGGGTGTCCCTCCCACTTGTCACAGATGGGGTGCCCCCTCCTCCTCTGCAGTCCCTCAGTGGGAGGGTCTCTCTCTCCCCAGATGTGCTGTCCCCCCACCCCCACCCCCCACCCTGTCCTGGTTACCCAGTTTGGTCCTGATCTTCTAAAGCCATTCTCTCCCAGCATGGGATGGGGGTCCTGAGTCTCCCCCAAGGGGCTGGGGGCTGGGCCCAGCTCGCCTCCCTCCCTAGGAAAACAGAACTGCTCTGCCTGCACGTAGGCAGCCAATTAGGGGGGAAGGGGTGGGAGGCCACCATCTGCACAGATGGCCCTGTGGGGAAGGCGGCCTCAGACCTGCTCCCTCCACCCAGTCTCCTGGCCAGGCTGAACCAGGGCGAGCCCAGAGCCAAGGCCCCAGCCCCAAACTGCTCCAACCCTGACCCAAGAGTTGGGCCTCCTCCCACTTCTTGGATGACTCAGGTCCCAGGAGGGAGCTCCAAATGTCTAGGGCCTCCCTGTGCCCCCTTGGGGATGTCAGACTGAGTGGGAGGGGCCGGGGCAGGAGAGTGAGTTGGAGCCCTGGGACCCCCCACCCCCGATCCCCGGCCATCGCTCCAGCAAAAGAGGGCTTCTCAGCCCCCAGCTGCCTGAGCCGGCAGACTGACCCCTCCCCACTCCCCGCCTCCACCCCAGATGCTCTCCAGAGCTGCCTGGAGCTTCGTGCTGCGAACAGGGGGGCTCGGAGCCCGAGGCGCACACAGCCCAGGAGACGCAGGTGAGACCTGAGCCCTCCCTTCCCAGCCGAGCTCGGAGCTGGCCCTCCCAGGCTGCCCTGGGCCTCTCGTGATCCCATTCCTCGGTCTTGAGCCAAGTCTCTCTAAACTGAGCCCACGGGGCGAGCCGTCCCCAGCCTCCAAACCTCAGGCCCCTAAGACCTTTGTGTCCTGGGGTGGAGACGGCTGCAGACCTGGACCCTGCCGTTTCCTTTTGCATCTGCTATCACTGGCAGTCAGAAGGAAGAGGCCTAAAAGCAGGAGAGACTTCAGCCAAACAGCAGAAGGGCCTCCCTGGCCCCCAGGAGAACACATTCTATTTCCTGTGTCCCACACGCGGTGATAAACGTTTCGCCTACATTAACACATTTAGACTTCACAATGACCATGTGAAGTGGCTGCTGTGTTAGCTCCACTTCTCAGGTGGGCAAACTGAGGCCCGGGGGAGGGGTCTAGCTATCAGAAGAGGCGGGGCTCTTTGGCCAAGGCAGTTGCAGCACTGTCTTCGAGAGGTGGTAGGGAGCCCTCTTAATTGGCTACTCTGGTGTCCGAATGGGGGAGCTTTGATGAGACCCTCCTTGGTGCCCAGCTTGATTCTCAGCCCCCTGGACACACACCGGGAACCCTCCGTGCCAGACGTCCGTGCCAAGCTCCCCACTAGCGTACGAGGTGGGTGCTCTGGTTACGCCCACTTTCCAGATGGGAACGCTGAGGCACAGCAAGGTAAAGGGGCTTGTTGGAAGTGAGTGGGGTAGAACGGAGTTCAGGCCCCACCGACTGCAGAGCCGGGCCCTGGAGCCCTGGCAAGGACACGCGCAGAGGGCATGGCAGCTCTCGGGCCGTTTCACATCTGGCCTCTTGGTGGCTGCCCCTTTGCCCAGCAGCTGTCTGCCTGCCGAACTGCTGACCTCAGACCTTCCCAGGGAACGTGGGGCTGAAGGGTAGCCCAGGTCCCTCCTGCTCCATGACTTCAGCAAATCGCAGAGCCGCCGCCGGTCTTTGCCTGTACCACAGAGGTAGCAGCATCCCCGGGCTCTGAGCCACGGAGCCGCCTGAGCTTCAGGCTTCAGCCTGGCCCCTGGTACACAGCCGGCACTCCACAGAGGCAGCGCTCTTACTGACCTATGGTAGACGCAGGACCCCCGCAGGCAGCGTGGTCCAGCTCCCCGCCTTGTGCCCGCAGCCCGCAGCGAGGGCAGGATGCCGCCGTACACCAACTGCTATGCCCAGCGCTCCTACCCCATGCCGGACGAGCCGTTCTGCACGGAGCTCACCGCCGAGCAGCGGGCCCTGAAGGAGAAGGAGAAGGGCAGCTGGACCCAGCTGAGCCCCGCCGAGAAGGTGGCCTGTAGGTCTGGGGCGGGGCTGCTGGGGGGCGTGGCCCGGGGGACCTGGCAAGGGAGGCCCCGAGAGCGCCAGCAGCCCCCAGACATCCGAACGTGCCCCTGGCGGTGGGGTGGGGAGCGGTCTTTCCTTGTTCATTCATTCTTTCACCCACCCAACCCAATGTGCACAGCCTGATGCTACGCGCTGCCCAGGGACACCAAGGGGACCCCCCGGAGGGTGCTTGCCCTTGGTGTGCTCCCAGTCCAGCAGGGGAAATGCACACAGACCCCAGCAGAAACTGTGATGCAGCCCATGTGGCTAGGGTGAGCTGTGCTCAAGGGACTATGAGGGCCCAAAGGGAAGGTGGAATCCTGGTGGGCCTCCCAGAGGAGGGCACCTTCCAGCTGGCATAGAGGACGCACCCAGGTCCTGGGAGCAGAGTGGGGAGGACTGTGAGCGAGTGTGGGGGGGATCCCTCACCACTGAGGTATTTACTTAAACATGAGGGGGTCCTCCCAGATGCTGGTTCGCTCCCCAGATGCCCTCCACACCCAGGGCTGGGAGTGCCGCCCTGCTCTTCCCCGTGAGTGGCGGGAGCCCGGTCGTTTGAGTCTCTCTGCCGCCTCCCAGGGTCTGTGTCGGCAGGAAGCTGGAGCCAGGAGCCAGAGCTGCAGCCCAGGCCCTCCACTATGAAGCTCTTGTTTGAGAGGCAGAGACGACTCCCATCTGCTGCTTCACTCCTGAGATGCCCACAGAGGCCAGGGCTGGGCTGGGCTGGAGCCAGGAGCCAGGAGCTCAACCCAGGTCTCCCACGTGGGTGGCAGGGAGCTGATGACCTGAACCCCAGGGTGTGCGTTAGCAGGAAGCTGGGGTCAGGAGCGGGGTGCGGGACACGGGCATCTTAACCATGGGCCAAACACCTGCTCCAGGTAACGTGTTTCAAACCACGCGGGCGAGCACTGAGCCTAGCAGTTAAGATGCTCACGACCCTGTCAGAGTGCCTGGCTTCGATGCCTGGAGTAAGAAAGACAAGCAGTCCGTGTATAGACCAGCTGAAAGGGGACAGGCCTGGTGGCTCGGTGGGGGTTCCCCTGCACGGCTTGCGACGCCCACATTCTGCATGAGGACCTGCTGGGGTCTCAGCTCCTCTGCCTCTGACCCCGCCAGCGCACCCTGGGCGGCAGTGGAGGATGGCCCAAGTGCTCGGGTCCCTGCCACCTCCCTGGGCGACCGGGATGGGGCTCCTGGCTTCAGCCTGGCCCAGCCCTGGCTGCTGCAGGCAAGTAGGGAGTGAACCAGTGGATGGACAATTTCTCTCTGTCTCCCTCTGTCACTCTGCTTTGCAAGGATAAAAAATTAATATTTTTTAGAAATAGATGAATAAAAATATCTACTTAGTGTGAGGGAAGCAGAGATCAGGCAGGAAACTGATGAAATTTCGAAGGAAAGAAAAGCACAGTCCTATTGCTTCCTGGCCTAAAATCCAGCCTCCGCAATTCAGTTAGAAGGAAACCCAGTGCTCCCCCCGAGGCAGGGGCAGCCTGTGGATCAGGCTCCTGCTGACTCCCCCTTGGCTACACTCTCTCTGTTTTGATCATTCCACTCCTGCCACCCTGGTCTTCCTGTCACCCCACCACACTTCCTGCCCCAGGGCCTTTGCACTGCCTTCCAGTTTCACCCGACTTTCTCCCTTTGACTTTCCAAGCCTCAGTTCCGTCAGCTCCTCTGGCCACACTAACTGAAGTAGCCCTGCCCACAGCTGGTGTGAGGCATTGGCCAGTCAGTCCCCTCCTCTCAGCTCTGCAAGAGGGGTGGGTGCTGTGCTGCAGCGGGCTAAGCCGCTGCCTTGGATGCCCTCATCCCCTATAGGAGCGCCGGTTCAAGTCCCGGCTGCTCCGCTTCCCACCCAGCCCGCCTCTAATGCGCCTGGGAAGCAGCAGAGGTCGCCTCAAATACTTGAGCCCCTGCGGTGCATGTGGGAGACCCAGGGGGAGTGTCTGGCTCCTGGCTTCAGCCTTTCCCAGCCCCAGTTGTTATGGCCAGCAGATGGAAGGTCTCTCTCTTTCCCTTTTAAATCAATTAATTAAAAACAAAAACAAACAAACAAACAAACAACTCCACCGGGTCAGGAATTTCTGCTCGGCCCTGGCTGCGGTCAGCGTTTCCCGACCTTACCTGCTCAGTCCGAATCTGCTGAAGGGAGAGCATCCGCAGGCCGGGCCGGGGCGGGGCCCCGCCTGAGGCCCCGCCCCGCCTGCCCCGCCCCCAGTGTACCGGCTGCAGTACCGGGAGAGCTTCGCCGAGATGAACAGGCGCTCCAACGAGTGGAAGACCGTGATGGGCTCTGTCTTCTTCTTCTTCGGATTCACGGCCCTGCTGATTTGGTGGCAGCGAGTCTACGGTGAGTGGCGACACAGCCCCTGGCTGCAGAACTCCCCAAGGAGTGTAGGACGGAGGGCAGAGTGCGGCTGCTTGGCTCCCATGGAGGGAGTCCAGCTCTCTGGGCCTCAGTTTCCTCATCTGTGGAATGGGAATAGTAACGTGTGAGCATTTAATGAGAGCGAGCCAGTGCTTGGTACACAGTCACAAATGAGGGTGCTGAGCGCAGAGTCTCATCTGCTGGTTCTCTCCCCAATAACCACTGCTGGACAGGGCTGAGCCAGGCCAAAGCCAGGAACCAGGAACTCCATGCAGGTCAGGCACTTGGGCCATCCTCCGCTGCCTCCCCAGGCACGTTAGCAAGGAGCTGGGTGGGACACAGAGCAGCCAGGACCGGAAGCAGGCACTCCCATGCAGAGCAGTGCGGTCCCAAGACCCCAGGACCTGCCGCCTCCCCACCGAACTTTTCTTGACCCAGACGAGTGCTTCTCCAGTGCCATCCGGGATGAAAAGTGGCACCGAGATGCAGAGTCTTGGCCCCACGCTGCCGGGTTCCTGGGGCAGACCCTGGGGGCAGCCCTCCGCTGGGGGTGACCGGTCGGGAGCCCTGCTCTGGGGCTTGTGGGGAAAGAGCCGGCTGTATCTGGTGCAGCCGACGTCACTCTGCTGCCCTCCTGTGCTTTCCGCAGAAGAGTGAGGGCCCTTCCCTGGGGAGCGCAGGGTCAGTGCCTGTGAAGATCCTTCCCTTCCTGCCCACGCAGAGCACCGGGACAGAGGCCAGACAGACAGGCGGCCATGGCAGGTGGCCAGGGAGCAAGCCCCAGGTGGTGCTGGGAGCGCTCAGGGCCTTTCCTGATGCTCACATCAAGGTACTTAAAGTGCCTCCACCAGTGCTTCGGCCTTTGGGCTAAGTATTGCCCTCCCCAGATTAAAAATGTATTTGTTATTTATTTTCACTTACTTGAAAGGCAGAGAGAGCAAGAGAGAGAGAGAGAGCAGAAGCGAGAGAGCGAGCAAGCATCCATCTGCTGCTTCATTTTCCAGATGCCTGAAACAGCCAGGGCTGGGCCATGCTGAAGCCAGGTGCCAGGAGCTCCATCCGGGTCTCCCACAGGGGTGCAGGGGCCTGAGCACTTGGGCCGTCCTCCACTGCCACTGCCTTCCCAGGCACACAAGCAGGGAGCTGGGTCAGAGGCCAGCAGAGCAGCCAGGACTCCAGTGTGGGCGGTTGATGTGGCGTGCAAGCTGCGGCCTGTCCCCTGTGCCAAGATGCAGGCCCCAGTGTGAACGTGCACACCCCCTGCCTACCCCCTTTCCTCCACGCCCTAGGAGACTAAAGGGACCCCTCACCTAGGCTCTTCCCAGCGAGGGGAAATCCGTCCCTGTGGTCGCGGTGGACACCTTGTGTCTCCCAGCATCGTGCTGGCAGCGTCACAGTGCTGGCCTGCTCGAGCCCCACAACCCTAACGGGTGGAGATGGAGGCTCAGAGGAGGGAGGTCACACAGCAAGGGAGGAGTGGAGATGGGATTGAGATCCAGCCTGTCTTCAAGCCAGTGCTTGTTACAACTGGCCGCAGAAGCAGGTGACGGGGCTGAGGCCCAGAGCGGGGAAGCCCAGTTCCCATCGTGAGTCCTGGGCAATGCTGGGGGCAGAACCCAGAGGTCAGGGGTCAGCGCCGTGGTGCAACAGGTGAAGTCGCCTCTTGGGACAGCAGCATCCATATGGGAGTCCCGGCTGCTCCACCTCTGATCCAGCTCTCTGCTAATGCACCTGGGAAAGCAGCGGAAGATGGCCCAGGTGCTTGGGCCCCTGCACCCATGTGGGAGACCCTGTTGGCGTTCCTGTCATTTGGCTTCAGCCTGGCTCAGCTGCAGCCTTGTGGCCATTTAGAGAGTGAGCCAGCAGATGAAAGACCTCTCTCTCTCTCTCTCTCTCTCCCTCCCTCTGTCACTCTACCTTTCAAATAAATAAAAAAATTTCCCCCCTAAAGATTTAGCCATTTGAAAGGCAGAATCACAGAGAGAGGGAGAGACAAAGAGGTCTTCCACCCCCAGTTCACTCCCAAAATGGCCGCAACGGCTGGAGCTGGGCAGATCTGAAGCGAGGAGCCAGGAGCTTCCTCCAGGTCTCCCATGAGGATGCAGGGGCCCAAGCACTTGGGCCATCTTCTACTGCTTTCCCAGGCCATAGCAGGGAGCTGGATGGGAAGTGGAGCAGCCGGGACTCAAACTGGCGCCCATATGGGATACTGGCGCCACAGCTGGCAGCCTCACCCGCTAAGCCACAGCGCCAGCCCCTCAATAAATCTTTAAAAGAAAGCAGCAAGAGCCCAGAAGTCCCCCGGCGCTACGTCAGGAGAGTCTGGCGGGCTGGCCAGGGTGGCGGGCATGGGGAGGGCCTGGCAGGTGCCCCGTCCTGCGCCCCTGCAGTGTTCCCGGAGAAGCCCATCACGCTGACCGACGAGTGGAAGGCCCGGCAGCTGCAGCGCGTCCTGGACATGAAGGGCAACCCTGTGCAGGGCCTGGCTGCCCGCTGGGACTACGAGAAGAAGCAGTGGAAGAAGTGACCTGGAGCCCTGTCAGCGGCTCCCCCGGCCCGCTTCCCCAGGCCCCCACCCCAATAAAGCTCGCTGTCCTATCTGCTTTCAACCTCCGGGTGTTCGCAGGCTGGGAGGGGCGGATCTGGGGCGGAGCCTCGGGTGGGAGGGGCGGGGCGGGGGCGGAGTCTCAGGTGGGAGGGGAAGGGACTCCTCCCAGGGGGCCAAGTCAAGGGCCTTTCCTCAGTTAGTTCATAAAGCACCTACTGTGTGCCAGACAGGGAGGCCTCACTGGGTGGGGGGATGCCTGTCCACGGGGCAGAGTGGGAAGTGCGTTGTCAGTGTGGCAAATGGCGGGTTACGTGCTGGTAAGAGCCCTGGAGAAACAGCGAGATCAAGAGCCCAAGGCGGGCTCAGGGCGCAGGAGGTGGCACTTTGCTTCGGGAAGGCCTGGGCGACTGAAGGGAGCAGGAAGTGCAGAGACCTGGCTGGGGACCTGGCGGGGGTGTTTGTGGAACGCCAAGGCCACGGGGCAGCTGTGTGTAGCGGGGACACAGGACAGCGTGGAGCACAGATTTCATAGTGCCCTAGGGGATTTTTTTTTTTTTTTTAAGATTTGTTCATTTATTTGAAAGTCGGAGAGACAGAGACAGAGAGATCTTCCATTTCTATCTGCTGGTTCGCTCCCCAGATGGCTGCAACAGCCAGGGCTGGACCAACCTGAAGCCAGGAGTTTCATCTGGGTCTCCCATGTGGGTGCAGGGGCCCAAGGACCTGAGCCATTTTCTGCTGCTTTTCCAGGCCATAGCAGGGAGCTGGATTGGAAGTGGAACAGCCAGCGCCCACAGGGGATGCTGGCTTCATAAGGCGGCAGCTTTACCCACAACACCACAGCGCCAGCCTGCAGTTTTCGTCTGTGTGTTTTATATGCATTGTCAAAGGGTTTTAGTTCAGGAGAAACAGGGAACCGTATGTCTGCTTCATCTTCCTGGACGCGGAAGTCGGGGTTCATCTTATTCCCAGGTCCCTTGCCATTCATGCGCGGAGCACTCCTGGGTATGACTTGCATATCCCCGCCCCCTGCATGTTCTATGAATGGGGTCACAGGACAGATTGGTCAGACCCCTGCTCGTTCACGAGAATGCTGAACGTGGTTCGGCCAGCAGGCACCCGACGCCTGCTTTTCTTTGCGTGTCGTTTGCAGCGTTCATTGGTCGCTGTGTGGATTCATGACCTTGTTAGGAGCACAGGTGGCTTTCAAATACATGATGAGATGCCAACCTCAATTAGAGTTTTAAGAAAGAGAATTTCAAGTGCTATTCTTTCATCCCCCAGATGGACCAAGAACAGACGTGAGACAGGAGCCAGCCCTGCAGCCACCAGAGGACAGGGCGCACGCCTCGGGCCCGACGCCCCCTTGAGGAGCTTACCTGTGGGGCCCGAGGTTGTCTGGGGTGGGCTGCTCGGATGAGCCCAAGGTGAGAACTGCCGAATGGAGTGTCCCCTCGTCGCCACAGACTGGCAGGGCAGTGGCAGACGTGCGGGAAGCCCAGCCACGTGCACGCCCCAGAGTCCTGTGCAGCCTTGGTGGCCGGTCCTCCTACACGGGCACAGCGTCTGTGTCTGTTTCGCCACAGGTTGATGTTTTATTGAAGCCTGGGGCGGGCAGATGCACAAGACGCAGAGGACAGACCTGCAGAGGGGCCCTCAGCCCCTCCGTGGGTCTTGCAAAGCATCCCCTGGGGCCCAAAGTGGCAGCTCACTCATCGCTGCAGCCTGGATCGGCTCCCTCTCCCTCCCCGCTTTGCATAAGCACTTGCACCTGACTCCTAAATTTATTTCATTTTATTTTTTATTTGAAAGTCAGAGTCACACAGAGAGAGGAGAGGCAGAGAGAGAGCAAGCGAGGTCTTCCATCCGCTGGTTCACTCTCCAAATGGCCACAATGCCTGGAGCTGCGCCAATCCAAGGCCAGGAGCCAGGAGCTTCTTCCCAGTCACCCACATGGGTGCAGGTGCCCAAGGACGTGGACCATCTTCCACTGTTTTCCCAGGCCATAGCAGAGAGCTGGATCAGAAGAGGAACAGCCAGGTCTCGAA
The DNA here is from genome assembly GCF_964237555.1 of Oryctolagus cuniculus. Taxonomy (NCBI): domain Eukaryota; kingdom Metazoa; phylum Chordata; class Mammalia; order Lagomorpha; family Leporidae; genus Oryctolagus; species Oryctolagus cuniculus. Next base: position 26,056,216 of record NC_091442.1, on the reverse strand, counting down.
CCGGCACCCATATGGGATGTCGGCACTGCAGGCAGCGGCTTTACCCATTACACTACAGCACCAGCCCCGAGACTTTTTTAATTTTAAAAAGATTTATTTGAGGGCCGGCGCCGCGGCTCACTAGGCTAATCTTCCACCTAGCGGCACCGGCACACCAGGTTCTAGTCCCGGTCGGGGCGCCGGATTCTGTCCCTGTTGCCCCTCTTCCAGGCCAGTCCTCTGCTGTGGCCAGGGAGTGCAGTGGAGGATGGCCCAGGTGCTTGGGCCCTGCACCCCATGGGAGACCAGGAAAAGCACCTGGCTCCTGGCTCCTGCCATCGGATCAGCACGGTGCGCTGGCCGCAGCGCGCTGGCCGCGGCGGCCATTGGAGGGTGAACCAATGCAAAGGAAGACCTTTCTCTCTGTCTCTCTCTCTCTCACTGTCCACTCTGCCTGTCAAAAAAAAAAAAAAAAAAAAAAGATTTATTTGAAAAGCAGAATGACAGAGAGCGAGAGTGAGAGAGAGGCAGAGAGATTTTCTATCTGCTGGTTCGCTCCCCAGATGGATACAACAGCCAGGGCTGGCCTAGGCCAAAGCCAGGAGCCAGGAGCTCCCTCTGGGTCTCCCACGTGGGTGCAGAGGCCCAAGTACTTGGACCACCCTCCTGCTGCCTTCCCAGGCACATTAGTGGGGCGCCGAATCAGAAGCTGAGCAGCCAGGACTCTATCAGAGCTCTGGCATGGGATGGCCAGGGCCAGCCTAACCCTTTGCGTCACACAGGCAGCCCCAGGTTGGTTTGTTTTCACACGGAGCAATTGGAGTCTGCCTGGGGACCTCCCGGTCTGGGGGCTCAGTCCCTTCTGCCAGCAGCACATTTACAGACCTCTCACTGGTGGCCACAGGGTTAGGCTCATCTTTTTTCTATCTTACTTTTAGAAGTCCCTGTTCTCACTTTGTGCCCCTGTTCCTGGCACCTCAGTAGCTTAAGAATGACTTCCTCAGGGCCAGTGTTGTGGTGCAGAGGGTTAAGCCACCGCCGGCGACACCAGCATCCCCGATGAGCATCTTTGAGTCCCAGCTGCTCCGCTTCGGATCCAGCTCCCTGCTGATGCACCTAGGAATGCAGCCCCAGTGCTTGGGCCCCTGCACCCCTGAGAGAGACTCAGAAGAAGCTCCTGGCTCCAGGTGGCCATTTGGGGAGGGAACTGGTGGATAGAAGATCTCTTAGTCTCTCTCCCTCTCTCTGTAACTCTGCCTTTCAAATAAATAAAAATAAATCTTTAAAAAAAAATACTTCAAATGTAAAGATTGACTCGTGAACACCTGCAATGCAAACATTCTACGAGAATTCCCAAGTCTCTTTATAATGAAATTATTCAAGTTAATTATTCATGTGTGAACCTACTGAAATGAGGTGGCCTAAATCATTTAGGAGGGAATTAATCCTCCATAAGTCTGGGATTCTAGCGGTAGTGCATTGGATATTTACTAAAAATCAAAGGAGACACACACTTATATAGGTCATGCATGTTCGTTGCTATTAATGAAGAAAAAAATTCCTGCTATTTTTGCTTCAGGGCAGACCCTGCGATGATGGATAGTAAAATGGAGAGCTGGACGTTATGTAATAGATGGGATCATGGTAGAAGTTGCTGCTTTTTCTACATGATTTATTCATTTTTTAAAAAAAGTCATAAGCGGGCCGGCGCCGTGGCTCAATAGGCTAATCCTCCACCTTGCGGCGCCGGCACACCGGGTTCTAGTCCCAGTTGGGGCGCCGGATTCTGTCCCGGTTGCCCCTCTTCCAGGGCAGCTCTCTGCTATGGCCAGGGAGTGCAGTGGAGGATGGCCCAGGTGCTTGGGCCCTGCACCCCATGGGAGACCAGGAGAAGCACCTGGATCCTGGCTCCTGCCATCGGATCAGCGCGGTGCGCCGGCTGCAGCGGCGGCCATTGGAGGGTGAACCAACGGCAAAGGAAGACCTTTCTCTCTGTCTCTCTCTCTCACTGTCCACTCTGCCTGTCAAAAAAAAAAAAAAAATCATAAGCAATGCACACAATCGTCATCTTAAACTTCTTCAGGATTCAGAAGACTAAACAAGTGAAAGCTAACTTTTAACCCTTGGCTTGCTAAAAGATTTTTTTTAATTATTTTACTCCATTTTTTTTTTAAGATTTATTTATTTATATGAAGGCAGTTATAGAGAGGCAGAGGCAGAGAGAGAGAGAGTCTTCCATCCTCTGGTTCACTCCCCAGGTGACCACAATGGCCCAAGCTGTGCTGATCCGAAGCCAGGAGCCAGGAGCTTCCTCGGGGTCTTGCATGTGGGTGCAGGGGCCCAAGGGCCTGAGCCATCTTCTACTGCTTTCCCAGGCCTTAGCAGAGAGCTGGATCGGAAGTGGAGTGGCCGGGACTTGAACTAGCGCCCATATGGGATGCTGGCACTGCAGGCGGCGGCTTTACCTGCTATGCCACAGTGCTGACTCAAGAAATAATTTAAAAAATTTTTGATATTAAAATCTTCCCTATGAAATATTTTGCATTTCATAAATCATAAATATGTAATCAATGGAAATGGATTCATTTTCCCCAGGACTGACATGGACATTCCCAAACTCCTGCCAGTACCCTTCACTGAGTAACTCCAACATGTGTTGCATGTATGAAGTGGGAATCAGTGACTTGCAGGTCTGGTTAGAACTGACAAGGAGGGGCCGGCGCTGTGGCGCAGCGGTGCCAGCATCCCATGGGGCGCCGGTTCTGCTGCCCGAGACGCCTTCTCCCATGGGAGTCCCAGCTCCTCTGCTTCCCCCAGCTTCATGTTCATGTGCACCCTGGGAGGCAGCAGGTGACAGCTCAAGTCCTGCCCCCCCCCCCCTCAGGAGGCCTGGATGGAGCTCCTGGCTCCTGGTTTTGGCCTGGCCCAGCCCTGGCAGTTGTGCACACCTGGGGAGTGAACCAGTGGGTGGACGATCTCTCTCTCTCTCTCTTGCTCTGCCTTCCAAAGAAATAAAAGTAAATAAGTTAAAAAACAAGATATTTATTTTTGGGAGGCAGGTGTTTAGCAGAGCAGTGAAGATGCACCTGGGACAAGCGCATCTCATTCTCCGAGTGCCAGGTTCAAGTTCTGGCTCCACTCCTGATTCCAGCTTCCTGGAGGGCTTGGGTCTCTGGTCACTCACGAACGAGACCTGGACGGAACTCCCAGCCCTGCCTGTGGTCTGGCCCAGCCTGGACCCCTGCACATATCTGGGGAGTGAACCCGTGAATGGGAGGCCTCTATTTCTCTTCTCAGATACTACTAATAAAAAGCTTACTTTGTACAAAAATTTTGAAGTCATTGTGTAGTTGTTTGATATCCATTGCCAATGAGCTTTTGAAGAAAGCTTTTTTTGAAACTTTTTTTTTTTTTTTAAATTGAGAAGTAGACAGACAGAGCTTTTATCCACTGGTCCATTCTCCAAATGCCCACCACGGCCGGCCCAAGCTGGGAGATGTCAGGGCTGGGAACTCATCGCAGGTCTCCCAGGAGGGTGGCGGGGACCCAGGCACCCAAGGCAGCCCCCTGCCTCCCAGGTCTGCCTGAGTAGAAAGCTGGAGTCAGGAATGGAAGGTGGCACTGAATCCCAGCACTGATATGGGAGGGGGAGCTAGCCCAAACACCCCCCTCTCCACATTTTGAGGTCCCTGCAGAGTTCTAATATTGTGACCATTTATGCCAAAAAGGGGGTGGGAAGAGGAGAGTATATTTACTTATGTGTATTTGCCTGTATGTGAAAAATCTGGGGAGGGGGCTTGACTTAGGTAGGGGACAGGAGCCAGAGTTACAAACATGGGGGAAGGGTTGGGTGGAGGCTGGAGGCTTTGGACTTGAACCGAGGCAAATGCCGATTCCAAGACCCGGGAGAGCTGTGCAAACTCTGAACCCGGTACCCAAGCGTTAGAAGTGTTCCGGGGAGCAGGCGGGGGGGGGGGTGGCTGAGAACACGGGGAGAGCTGGTGGGGCTGCAGACAGAGGTCTCAGCTCTGAGCGAAGGCAGCTGGGGCTGGGAGAGGCTTTCAGGTCATATCCTCCTGCGGCCACCAGGGGGCAGTCAAGCCCGCCAATGGAAGCGGGCGGGGCGGAGGTCGGATAGGCCCCGCCTCCAGGCCCGGCCCCAAGGGGAGCGCACGCGCTGGACTCCCTGACCTCTGTGCCAAATGCAGCTCCCGGACCTCAGGCCGCTGCCACGTGGATCTCCAGGAGAGCCCGCCCGGTAGCCGGGGGTCACCCCGTCTGCGTCCCCCCCCCCCATCTGCCCCCACCGGCCCGGTTCTCTCGTTCAGTCATGACAAACCCGAGTTGTGAGCCGGACGCCACCATAATTCCCGTTCCGAGGAGGGTAACGCTGGGCACAGGTTTGGTAGCTTGCCCTGCATCACTATGTCAGGAACGGCGAGTCGGGACGCACCCCTGGCCTCCTCGCTGTGCAAGCCCTCGGAACCTCCTCCACACAGCAGCCACCGGTGTTCTGGGGGCTCCAGCCACAGTGGCACTCCCTCGCTCACCGCGATCGAGATCAGACCTCTCATCCCATCCCGGCCGTCCTGACCAGGGCCCCGTGGCTGTCCGCTCTGCACACACCGGCTTTCTTTCCTTCAGCCTGGATTCCCGCCCTGCCACATCCCAGGACCTGGCTGTTTCTGCTCTGCTCAGCCACAGGCTGCCCTGCCGCTTCCTCCAGGGAGCCCTCCCTGAGTCCTGATGCCCAGACACGCTCAGATCCCATGTTACCGCTGTTGAAGCTCTCACTGAGAGCCGAGCTGCGCTCTGACGTGGCCTTCCTTTTCGTATTTATGATGGTAACACTATTCCAAAAACCTGTTGCCCTTGTCTTTTTCTCCGATGCCATCTCTAATTCACCCAAGTTCCTGGGTGGAATCAATCTTGAAAATGTCGTCTCTAGGGGCAGGCACTTGGTGTAGTGGCTAAGACCTACCTGGGAAGCCCACACCCCCCATCGCAGCGCCGGGTTCACGTCCCAGCTCCATTCCCAAGTCCACTTCCTGCCAGGACGCACCCTGGGAGGCAGCAGGTGATGGCTCCAGTCCTTGGGCACCTGCCACCCAGCTGGGAGACCCAGATGGAGTGCTGGGCTCCTGCTGTTGGCCTGGCATTTGGGGACTCAACCAGAGGATGGAGATGTCTCCCTCTGCCTGCCAAGTAAATAAAACAAAATGCTTCCCCCAGGCTGACCCCTTTCACCTCTACCCGACTAAGCCCTTCGTGTCTTGCCAGAGACTGCAGTGGTGCCCTATGCTTGTCCGGCCCCCACCGCTGCCCTCAGGAGCCGGAGTCCTGCTTTCCCCGCCTGCCTCCCCTGCTAGGACGTCGGGGGCTTTGCTCTGCAGAACACTGGGGCCGAGCCCTGTGTCTGTGCAGAGCAGGCTCCACGAACACTTGCCGCATGGCTGTTTCGTTCTTCTGCGAGGATGTTAGCTCCTAGGGGCGAGGGCTGGGCCTGTCCTGTTCACGGTGCAGGCCCAGTGCACAGCACACACCAGCAGCGTCCAGGTGAGGAATCTCAGGCCCTCGTCCGAGGCCCTCCCTGACGCAGGGCAGCGGAACCAGGCCAGCAGCGGGCTCCCCTCAGCCTCTGCCGCCCAGCAGCTCCTCCTTGCCCCATCCACGAACACAAGAGCCCAGGCCCTTTGTTCACTGAATAAACACGGTTTATTACTGAACTGCACTTTCACCTTCACACAGACTATTTCAAAGAGCTGGAACAAGTGTGGGGGAGGGACTGGGGGCGGGACAGGTGCCCCTCAGGAGCCAGGACCCCTGGGCCAGCGTCTGCAGACCAGGGCAGGGAGGAGAGGGAGGGAGCGTTAGGCCGTCCAATCTCTGGGCACCAGCTCTCCACGTGCACGCGCACAGCAAGCCAGCAGCTCCGCACACATAAATACAGACACGCTTAACAAAAATAGTATATCATCTGCACAAGGAATAAAAACTAGTCTCGAATATGTACAGCAGAGAGCCTAGGGCGGCCAGGGCTGGGCCGGGACCCCCAGGGACGAGACAGGCCAAGGTGGGGCAGAGCAGACAGGGAGGCCTGAAGGGTTCCTGGCCAGGCCACTCTGACCCTGGCAGCCAGCTGCCCAGGCTGGGTGGGAGTGGGCACACATCTGCCTGGCTGGGCCGTGTCGGCCCCACCCTGAGCCCCTGCCCAAGGCTCTCCTTCCTGCCCTTCCTGCCTGAGGTAGGGAAGACCCTAGGCTCCCACAGCTGCTCCCACAGCTCCCCTTCACCTCTGGGCCGAGGCCCCTGCAGCCCTGGACCCCACGGGCAGCAGTCCAGGGCAAAGTTGCCACAGGCCGATCTTGCGGGAAGTGAGGCAGCTGAGGCCAGCTCTGGGGCGTCTGTCCTGGGCCCAGTTGGTCCCTCAGTTATGGTCACGGGAGCCAGGGGAGGGGAAGGGACGGGTGGTGCTAGACTGCAAGGTCACCCTAGCTTTGGCATGCGGTGCTCCTGCAGCTAGAGCCCCCTCCCTCCAGGGGCTGGCGTCGAGCCTGAGGCCTCTGGAGAACATTCGACTGGGAGTGGGGGCTCTGGCCAGGCCAGAGAGGGGAAGGGGGTCCTGGTCCCTGCTCATCTCAAGCAGCCTGAATCCCTAACTAGTTCAAAGTGGCCTCTACACGGCTCTAGGGGGTAGGGAGGCAAGGAAGGGGGGCCCAGGCCCAGGGGAGATGGGAAATGATCAACTCTGAGGCCACAAACATCAAAACAAAGGCAATCTAGTCTCTCTAGGGAAGAGGTTCAGGAATCTTTCCAGCTCCCTAGCAGGTGAGCACTCGGGGTGCTGGGCAGCAGGGAAGGGTCTACCCACTGGGCGGACCCTCGGGCGTCCAGCCAGAACTCCCCCACCCCGCCCCACACACCACCTGCCAGCCTCCATCGGGCAGCTCTGGGGGAAATTTTGTGGATTCCGAGGCCAAGAGAACGGAGGGGTGGGGGAAGGTGGCTCTCTCAGAAGCGTGGTAGTCTAGGAAGCTAACTGCAGGGACCAGGCCTAGGCCCAGCCCTGGGCTGCATGTAGTGGTTCTCCGGGTGGCAATGGTGGCCGGACGGAGGGATGTGGCGGGAGCAGGGCAGGGGCGGGAAGGTGAGTGGGTGGTCAGTGTCTGGTCATTTCCGGCTGAAGAGGGAGCCCAGCAGAACCACGCCAGCCACGGTCATGCCCGTCAGGAACCAGCGGTTGAAGCGCTCCTGGCCCTTGCGGCTCTCGGCTGCTGCGTTGTTGCCGTAGAGTTCCACAAACGTGTCCTGCGAGGAGACAGAAGGGAAGGCACGTTGGAGGTCGTGGACAATAATGCGGCGATGGGAGGAAAGGGGCCCTGCAGGCGACGGCCATGGGGACCCCACAGCCTGCAGCCACCAGTGGCCCCCGAGGCCAGTTCAAGGGCTGAGGGCTGCCCTCTGTGGATGACCGACCCCCACCACTGCTGATGAAACAGGTGCAGAGTGGACAGAGCTTAGTCCAAGGTCTGACAGCCAGGGAGTGGAGCTTGCTCCAGAATCGAGGAGGGACCGACAGGTGGCTGGAATGCAGTGCAGGAGAGGGGACGGGGAGAGGGGGCCCAGGGGTAAGCAAGGCCCAGGCCAAGTGTGACCTGGAAGCCACGGAAGAGCCTGGAGCTGAGTCCAAGAGCACAGCAGAACCCCCAAGCCCCAACCCTTCTCCGACTGCGACAGGGGGAAGGGGAGGCCACGGGAGCAAACTGCCAGAGTGGTTCAGGGCTGGGGGAGGTTTGGGATTTTCAGTCTCTACCTGTGGTGGGAACATCTGGCCCAGCGTGTCAGCAGCTGGGAGGAGCAGGGCAGAGGGCAGAGGGGGTGACAGTGATGCAGGCCTGGGAGGCCCTGGCCGGGTCCCCCCACCCAGGGGCCATGGCTCTGGGCCCAAGAGGAGGTGAGCACAGGAGGGAAGCACAGGACTTGGGGAAGGTGGGGCTGCGGGCTGGAGTGCAGCCGCGGGCAGGGCATGTACTGCACCGTTTTATGAGTGAGCTTCCCAGCCAATTTGTCCTTTTATCCTCCCAACGATGCCATGTGGACTGTAATCGCCCAGTCATCAGACCAGGAAGCTGGGCCACTCAGGTAAGTCACCCAGCTTCTGGCAGTGGTGAACCTGAATCCAAAGCGGTCTCTGGCACCTAGAAACAAGTGCTCAGTGTGTCTGTGGGATGGCTGAGTCTCGGCTGGCTCCACAGCCTTGCTCTCGCTCTCTACCAAGAGCCCCTACGTGGGCCTGGCATTGTGGCACAGCAGGTTAAGCCACCACTTGTGGCCCTGGCATCCCATACTGGAACACTGGTTGGAGTCCAAACTGCTCTGCTTCTCATCCAGTTTCCTGCTGATGTGCCTGGGAAGACACTGGAAGATGGCCCAAGTACCTAGGCCCCTACACCCACATGGGAGTCCCGGATGGCATGCTCGGCTCTTAGCTTCAGCCTGGTCTAGCCCTGGCTGTGTGGGAGTAAGCCAGCCTTCCCTCTCTCCCTCTGCCTTCCAAATAAATACACACACCTTAAAAGACACCACCACCACAGAGCTGCCTCCGCCGGCCTCCACTTCCACCTGGCTCCAAGTCCCACCTGCCAGTCTGCTCACTTGTGATGCCTGCCTGGCCCCACTTCCAGTCTTAACGATCCTCCCAGTCCATGCTCCACAAAGAAGACTTCTAGGAACACAGGTCAGATGTGGATTCAAGTCCTTTGCAGCTCCCTGGGCACTGAGAAACCAGTGTCTCACTTCTGTGTCCCTGGTGCTGAGCACAGTGCGACATGCACTGAGCTGCAGACTTTTTTTTTTTTTTTTTTTTAATTAGGCAGAGTTAGACAGAGAGAGAGAGAGAGACAGAGAGAAAGGTCTTCCTTCTGTTGGTTCACCCCCCAAATGGCCGCTACGGCCGGCGTGCTGCGCCGATTTGAAGCCAGGAGCCAGGTTTCTTCCTGGTTTCTCATGCGAGTGCAGGGGCCCAAGCACCTGGGTCATCCTCCACTGCTATCCCAGGCCACAGCAGAGAGCTGGGCTAGAAGAGGAGCAACCGGGACTAGAACCCGGTGCCCATATGGGATGCCAGTGCCGCAGACGGAGGATTAACCAAGTGAGCTATGGCGCTGGCCTCAAGCTGCAGACTTATGGCTGCAACAGCTGGAGCTGAGCCAATCCTAAGCCAGGAGCTTCTTCTGGGTCTCCCACGCAGGTGCCAGGGCCCAAGGACTTAGCCCATCTTCTACTGTTTTCCCAGGCCATAGCACAGAGCTGGATCGGAAGTGGAGCAGCCAGGACTCAAAATAGCCCCCATATGGGATGCTGGTGTCCCAGGTGGCAGCTTAACCCACTGCACCACAGCGCTGAACCCTGAGCTGGACTTGACCATCTCCCACACATTTCATTCAAGTCATACTGGTCTCTCTGCTGTTCCTCCGACACTTCCTGCCACATCTACTTGCTGTTCTCACTGCCTTGAGTCCCAGCTCAACACTCACCTTACCTCCTCCCTTCACTCACCACTGCTTAAATGTTACCTCTTCAGATGGGGCCAATGTGGCATAGTGGGTTAAGCTGCCGCCTGAAAATGGCATCCCATCTGGGTGCTAGTTCAAGTCCCAGCTGCTCTACTTCCAATCCAGCTCCCTGCTGATGGCCTGGGAAAGCAGCGGTAAATGGCTCAAGTGCTTGGGTACCTGCTACCCATTGAGGGAAACCCGGAAGAAGCTCCTGGCTCCTGGCTCTGGCCTAACCAGCCCTGGTTTTTGCAGCCACAAAGTCCCCTCCTGGGGCCAGCGCTGTGGTGTGGTGGGTGGGGCCCGCTGCCTGCAGTGCCAGAGTCCCATATGGGTGCAGGTTCGAGGCTTGGCTGCTCCACTTGCGATTCAGCTCTCTGCTATGGCCTGAGAAAGCAGTGGAGGATGGCCCAAGTCCTTGGGCCCCTGCAGTCGCATGGGAGACCTGAAAGAAGCTCCTGGCTCCGGACTGGCATAGCTCTTGCGTTGTGGCCATCTGGGCAGTGAACCAGCGAATGGAAGAATGGAAGACCCCTCTCTCTCTTTCTGCCTCTCCTTCTCTCTCTGTGTAAAGTCTGAATTTCAAATAAATAAAAAAATCTTAAAAAAAAAAAAAAGTCCCCTCCTCAGAGAGGCTTCCCTACCCACCGCTGCCTCTCTCCACCTACTCCTTCACCTCACGTTAGTGTTTTGCTCAGAACTTTGCATAACCAGATTCTGATTTGTTTTCATTGTGATTTGTCTGCTGTGTGTCTTGATGAGGGCAGAGTCCCTGTCTTGTTCCTACATACCCAGTGCTGACAAGTGTCTGCTCAGTGGTCACATGCCACACATTTTGGTTAATGACAGATGCTTATATAACAGTGGCTCCACGGCTAGCGCCGCGGTTCACTAGGCTAATCCTCTGCCTGTGGCGCTGGCACCCCGGGTTCTAGTCCTGGTTGGGGCACCGGATTCTGTCCCGGTTACTTCTCTTCCAGTCCAGCTCTCTGCTGTGGCCCAGGAAGGCAGTGGAGGATGGCCCAGGTGCTTGGGCCCTGCACCCGCATGGGAGACCAGGAGGAAGCACCTGGCTCCTGGCTTTGGATCGGCACAGCACGCCGGCCGTAGCACACTGGCCGTAGCGGCCATTGGGGGGTGAACCAACAGAAAAGGAAGATCTTTCTCTCTGTCTGTCTCTCTCATGGTCTAACTCTGCCTGTCAAAAAAATAGTGGCCACACAAGATTATGATGGAACTAAAAAAAAAAAAAAAAAAAAATCCCCATTGCCTGGTGATCCTGTAGCAATTGTAAGGTGGGGATGCTGGTGTGAACAGACCCACTGCACTGCCAGCTGTGTAGAAGCATAGCACAGAGGCAGGCGTCCAGCCTCGCAGTTAAGATGCCTGTGTCTCACAGCACAGTGCCTGCAGGTCTGGCTCCTTTCAATGCAGGCCCTGGGAGGGAGTGATGATGGTTCAAGGAACTGGGTTCCTGCCATGCACACAGGATGGTGTTCTCAGCTCCTGGCTTTGCCTGGAGCCCATCCCCAGCCACTGTGGGCATCTGGGGAAGTGAATCAGCAGGTGACAATTCGCTCTCTCACAAATAAATGAATTTTTTTTTAAAAAAGCATCATGTACAATACTCAGTACTAGATAAGGACAAATGACTGTCACTGGTGTACGCATTTACTACATTTTCTAATCATGACTTTATGGTGTGCGCCTTCTGCTTATTAAAAGAAAGAGCGCTGACTGTAAACTAGCGTGCTGCGTTGCGCAGCCGCAGCCGGACACCTCCGGTTCTCCGCGTCTCTCACTTGCAGCATTTCTCCTGTGCCAGCACCACGGAGCTTTCTCTAAGTACTCCGCTGTTTGCACAACAACAAAACCGCCCAGCGACACACTTCTCAGAACGCACCCAGTGAGGCAGGACTACACAGCAGAGCGAACGCACTGCCTGCTTACTATAAGCAGGCTCTGTCACCCTCATTCACAGAGTCAGAGACCCGAGTCCATTTTATAGGCGAGATGCAGGGAAGACCGAGTTCACCAGAGGGCAGGGCAGGATCAGACGGCAGGACTGCTTGGCTTCACAGGGAGTGTGGCCATGGCGGTTCACAGCCCTCCAGACAGGCCTGGGGGATACCAGGACAAGAACCACGCACAGGGAGGCGCTGAGCCCTGTGTCTGCGAGAAGAGGACAGCTGCGGGCATGGACGGTGCCCCCTCCCCTCCTGGCCAGTCTGTGCAGTTTGGCAGACAAGGAAACTCTTACAGGAGGTTTCATTTCTTTGCCCCCAAGTTAAGTGGGCCCAGGTGATAGGGGAGTGCTCCGGGCCGTGGAAAGCATGGGAGAAGGGAGGCCGTCGCTGGGAGGCCCCGCTCTCCCAAGGGGCCAAATGTCCCACCAGAAACCAGGGACACTGGAAGTCACAGCCAAAGTGGGAGGGGCTGGCTCCCTTGATGGGAACTTTCCTGAAGCTGCGGGCTGGCAGCCACCGGAAACTTTCAGCTCTGGGGCTGGGCTGGAGTAAACAGGCCCTGTCCCCGCAAGAGCACAAAGCGTCCACTGTCCAGGAACAGCCATTCCAGGGTGGGGGGACATTCTCCTCTCAGCGCCACGGAGAAGGGCCCGGCAGCCCCAGCCCAGCGCAGGCATTCTGGCCTGCACAGTCTTCCTCTCCACCAGGAGCTCCTTCTCCTGGGCGGGAGGAGGGTTTCCAAGGGGTGTGGGTCCTGGGGACTGCTTTTGCAGAGAGCACACCAGCAAAACGGGGCGTGCTGTTCCAGGGCGGGTGCTGGAGAGGCGGTGGTGTGGGTATATTTAGCCCATGGTTCACACAACACACTTGGAAACAAACACAGCCATTTTCTCAGCGGGCGGCTGCTCTGGGTAAATAAACAGGATCGCAGACCAGGCCTGGTCTGGGAAAGCAGAGATAAGCCCCCACTGCTCAGGGCCTCCCCTTGGATGTGGTCAGGCCCAGCATGGTGGGCAGGGGAGGCGGTGTTCAGGGTGGTTACAGGGAGGTCTCTGATGTCACCAAGGTTTCCAGGGAACCCAGGCCAAGGGCCTGTCTGTATCCTTTGCTTCAGTTGGCGTACTATTGCTGGGGCAGATTTCTTTGTAGCCGACCACTGCCACGGGGATCCATGTGGACTTCCACAGACTCTCGGCCCCATGGGTCAGCAAGGCCAGTCCAGCCACCCATGCCAGTTCCCCACGGCTGACCTGTGGCAGGGCCTACACTAGGAACCTGGGTCTCCTGACTGGGGCCACTTTCAAGGTTCCTCCTCCAACACTTGAGTGCCTCCATGAGTCCTGGCCACACACAGAAGGGCCCACACCACAGTTCACAGAATGTTTTGTGTCCTGCACCTTTGCCAACACCATGTCTGCTAACTGGTCACCCTTGCCACATCTTTCTCCTGCCCTTAGCCAACACCTCCTCCCCCTCACGGCCCCTTCCCTGCCCCTCCCTTCTCCAACTCTGGGATGAGCGTCTCCTTTGGGGTCCTCGGACCGCTGTGCATTGTCATGTTTACTGAGCACCTACCATGTTCCATGCCCGGCAAGAGAAACACAGCAGCGAACAAGGATGTCCCAGAGCTTATGTTCTGGTCTGGTTTTTTTTTTTTTTTTTTTTAATTTTTTTGACAGGCAGAGTGGACAGTGAGAAAGAGAGAGACAGAGAGAAAGATCTTCCTTTTGCTGTTGGTTCACCCTCCAATGGCCGCTGCGGCCGGTGCACTGCGCTGATCCGAAGGCAGGAGCCAGGTGCTTCTCCTGGTCTCCCATGCGGGTGCAGGGCCCAAGGACTTGGGCCATCCTCCACTGCACTCCCGGGCCACAGCAGAGAGCTGGCCTGGAAGAGGGGCAACCGGGACAGAATCTGGCGCCCTGACCAGGACTAGAACCCGGTGTGCTGGCGTCGCAGGTGGAGGATTAGCCTAGTGAGCCGCAGCGCCAGCTCTGGTCTGTTTTCAATGGCAGTGGGATCACTTCCAAAGGGGTGAAGTGAAAAACTCTCCACAAGGTCATGGTACATAAAGAGAGGGTGTAGGTCACGGTATTCAAATTTCATGGGAGACCCATTAGGACAAAATTGTCTAAGACTCCTGGGAGGTGGAAGATATGAGCAAATTAAAGGTGGAGAAACAGTGTCCTCTTGGGAACTGGAGGGAAGACAACAAGAAAAGGCAAGACAATGGCAGAAATGATGAATTTTAAAGAAAATTAAGTCAAGGGCAGTGATAAGGAAGTACCTGGAGGTTCCTCTGAGGAAGTTAAGGTTTGAGCTACAACCTGAATGAGCAGGCACTGGAAAGCCCTGGAAGGGTTAACAAAATACTGAGTGAGAAAGACCATGTTCCAGCCAGGGCAGCAAGTACCAAGGCCCTGTGGCAGGAAGAAGAGCACTCCCTGGATAAAGCCCTCTGTCAGTGCACTGGTCCCCTGCATAGAGTGCCCGGAATGAAGCCTGCACCTCCCACACAGACAGACTGCCTCTGACTGCCTCTCTGCCAAACAAATGACGCTGGTCACCCTGCAGCCACCTGTGTCCCCGCACAGGTCAGGCAAAAAGGCTGACACAACGGGAGAAAGGGCCTAGGTGCCAGGGACCACGCACACGGCCAAGGGCTGAAGTGAACTCCCTGCCTGAGTCTGGCCCACCTCCCAGCTCCGTCCCTCTGCTCTCTCACCTCCGCAGTCCGTGTGTCCTGCCAGCAGCGTGACTTTGAACAGGTTCCTCCTCGTCTCTGCCCACACTGTCCCTGACAGCTGACCTTTACTGGCGTTGAGTGATCACCTGTGCCAGAAACAGCTCAAGCACGCTGCCCTGACCACACGTCCAACATGCTCGCTTGAGATTATTCCCTGAGCTGTCTGCCCAGTATCCTGTGCGGTTTGTCAGCTGTACCTCTAGAATCTGGTGCTATACCCAATAGAGCAGGTGCCATCTAAACCAATGCTTTAGATGAACAAAGGAATGCTTCCATTGAACCCGTTTTACAGATGTGAAAATGCAGGCTCCGTAGCTTACCCCAGATCCCTATCTAGGAAGTGCTGGGCTTGAGTTCTGGCCTCACTCATTCTGATGGCCAATGCTGCCATCTCCATCTCTGTCACCTCCACCCCAGAAAACCTGACCTCCACACAGGGCAGCGGCAGAGCGTCTGACACTTGCTGCACACCTGCCCCGCAGGACACTCTTCTTGGCAGTGCTGTGGATGGTTCACTGGCTACCTCCGTGCTTTGTTGGTCAATGGTGTTAACTCTTCACCCACACAGCTGATGGCCCCAGGCCTTCTAATCATATGACCTGCGCAGCATCACATGGGGAGCTGGTGACCTGGCCGGGATGACCACACCAACAATCTGGCCCCAGTGCCTGTGCTCCTGACCTTGATGCAGTGCTCTGCTCAGTTTCAGAAGGACAGCACTTCTCCAGCCCCCCACCCCTGGACCAGGTAAGTGCACTTCTGAGACTGAGGCAGGGCCTCAACCCAAGCCCAGGTGAATGGAGGCTCAGACACAGAGACCTGGCTGAAGTGCTAAGCAGCGAACCCAGTTTCAAGCCCAGTATGGCAGACAGGAAAGCCCAGATCCAGGCCAGTGATATAGCTCTGGGTCCTTTTAGGAGGGGAAAGTGGCCTGAGGCCACCAGCTCGGGCTTCAACCAGCTGAGGGGACTGGGTGTCACAGGAAGAGGCAGCAAGGAGGACCAGGAAGTGATCCCTCTGTTCTGACTTCCGTGTGGACTAGGGCCCATGCCAAACAGGCCCTTCCTCCCTCCCACGTGACTCTGACAGGCCGAGGCCCACGGTGGCTTCATTCCTGCTTAGGTATTTCAGGAAGAGGTAGGTGCAGGGCAAGGGGCTCCTAGCAGCCAGGGACAGTGCCAGGACACCAGGACTGACCTGACCCCAGCATTGGCACGGCTGGCACCAGCAGGCTGTGAGTCACTGCAGAGTCATTTTCTGCTATGGCCTCAGTTTCCCTGAGGGAGAGGCAGAAAAGTGCTTGCTAAGTAGACAAACAAGGCCTGTCGCTGATCCCTGGGAGGGGGCAGGAAGGGGGTGGGGTAAAGTGGAGGTCTTATCACTCTCTTGGCGGGGAGCTGCAGGCGGAGGCTGGAAGAAGCAAGGTTTGTGGTCGGATTCCACTTCCTTTGGCTTCCCCTGGGGAGCCATTGGGCTTGGATGGAAGACAGGAAAGAAACACAGCCTTTCTCCTCTACCCTGGGGGAGTACAGCCTGCATGCAGGCAACTTCCAGGCAGCTTGTGGGGTAGGAGGTAAGAGGTGGGTGGCCAGACTGTGTCGGGGTCAACACCACAGTCCAGCCAGCCCAGTTGGGAGCGCTGCTGCGGCCTTCTGCCTGCTGGGCCTCAGTTTCCCTGCCTTGACCTCACAAAGCAGTGGCAGTGAGATGGGGCGAAAGCACCTGAAGCCAGGTCACCTCGCTGTTACTACCTAAAGGAGGTGCAATGGGTGGTGGGGCCCAAGTGGTCCGTGTCTTAGGGAACACTTGGAGGCACCCTCACAGCAAACTTCACGGCCATCTTCCTGCAGCCCGGCTGTCAGCTGGCAGCCTCCCCACCCCCCCGGCCATTAGTTCTAAGAAGGCAGCCTGACAGCTGTGCTCATTTCTCAGAAAAGGAAGTGGTTGTGCCGGTGGGAGATAACACCTCCGCTGGGGAATGGAGAAAGCTATCGGCAGCGTGCGCGTGGCTCTGTACCAGGGTGCGGACTTGTGGGCACAGGACTCAGGGCATTCACGGGGCGCAGAGATGCTCATTTAGGGCCTCACGACCTCCTCCCCTGCAAGTGATGAAAAAGCAGGTACCAGGCCTGGTGCCGAGTGGTCCTTGTGTGAGAGCTCATCAATCTTCAGTTACCCTGCTGCAGGAGTGCTGCTGTTACTCCATGTTACAGACGAGCCAGCAGGTGCACAGAGACAAAGTCACCACCCCACACCCATCAGGTCCCACAACTCCGCAGTGGCAGACTCAGAATTTGAATCGGGGCTGTCTGGCTCCAGAGCCCTGGCATTTAATCTCTAAGTTGCTGAGCGGCTGTTCTGTGCCTGGATGCATTCATTCCCTGGACGGTGGGGCCTCTCTCATCTCCTCTCTGGAGATCCTGTTCTCCACAGGTAGATGGCTGCAGCCCTCCATTCTCCCAGTGTCCAGGTGAAAAGAACCATGGCTCACAGCAGGAAGAGTCAGACTCAATACAGGCCTTACAACACACCCACCCAACTGTCCATGTGATACCCTTACCCCCCACACTCCTCCTCACAGATACAGCTCAGAAAGGTGGAGTGTCAAGGCCACACAGTGGGTCTGTCTCCCTCCAAATGGCCACATACACAGGATGTCATGGGCACATTTGGACACTCTCTGTATGCACTTGGATGGGGGTTCCTTCCTTCCTGGGTGGAGTGTTTCATCATGGGACAGCCCCACTAGAAAACACAACCCTTGCCTGGGAGCCAAAGCCTTTCTCCCTCTGTCCCCCACAACTGGTTGGCCTTAGTTCTCAACCTCTCTCTGCTGCTGCTCTTCTGCAATTCTGATGTAAGAACTACACAAGGCAGCAAGGGCAGGCAGAAGAAGCGTTGCCAGCCTTGCCTGGAGCCCTGGGCCAGTCTTGCTCCTCTCCTCATTTGTAAAATGGAGATAGTATCTGGACCATTTAACCAGGTAACCATTTAAAAAAATTTTTAGATTTATTTAATTATTTGAAAGAGTTAGAGAGAGGCAGAGGCAAAGGCAGAGGCAGAGAAGAGAGACAGAGAGAGACAGAGGAGAGAGATGTCTTCCATCTGCTGGTTCACTCTCCAAATGGCTGCAATGGCTGGAGCTGGGCCTATCCGAAGCCAGGAGCCAGGAGCGTCCTCTGGGTCTCCCACACAGGGGCAGGGTTCCAAGTACTTGGGCCATCTTCTGCTGCTTTCCCAGGCCATAGCAGAGAGCTAGATTGAAAATGGAGCAGCCAGGACTCGAACCAGCACCCATATGGTATGCCAGCACTGCAGGCTGCAGCTTAACCCACTATGTCACAGTGCTGGCCCCACAAGGTAACTTCCTATTTCTCTACTTATCTGAGTAGCCAGAACACAGAGCAGGCAGCTAATAAGAAATCTGTTGTAAAAAAATTTTCATTCTATTTGAAAGGTAGAGACAGAGATCTTTCCAAATACCTAAAAACAGCTAGGGCTGAATGAAGCTAAAGCCAGGAGCCTAGAACTCAATCCACACCTCTCATGTGGATGGCAAGAACCCAAATCCATGAGCCATCATCGGATGCCTTCCAAGTTGCACACTAGCAGAAAGCTGGATCAGAAACAAAGAGGCTGAGACTCAAGCCAGGTACTCCAAGCAGCGTCTTAACCGCTGCACCAAACGGCAGCCCCACCAACTAATCTTGTTAAAGACATTTAGCTTTAAATTTTGTATGTGTAAAACGGGACAAAAATTACCTTATTTCAAAAAGAATACTGGGGTCAACACTGTGGCAGAGAAGGTGAAGCTCTGCCTGCAGTGCCAGCATCCCATATGGGCACCAGCTGCTCCACTTCCGATCCAGCTCCCTACTAACGCACCTGGGAAAGCAGCAGAAGATGGCCCGAGTGCTTGGACACCTGCACCTACATGGGAGACCTGGAAGAAGCTCCTGGGTCCTGGCTTCAGCCTGGCTTAGCCCTGGTTGTTGCGGCCATTTTGAATCAGTGGATGGAAGATCCCTCTTTCTCTCTTTCTCTGTATTTCTGACTTTCAAATAAATAAATAAATAAAATCTCTTTTTTTATTTTTTTTTAATTTGAGAGGTAGAGTTACAGACAGAGGGAGAGACAGAGAGAAAGGTCCTCCATCCACTGGTTTACTTCCCAAATGGCCGCAACGACTGGAGCTGGGCTGATCCAAAGCCAAGAGCCATCTTCCACTGCTTTCCCAGGCCATATCAGAGAGATGGATCGAAGTGGAGCAGCTGAGACAAGAACCGGTACCCATATGGGATGCTGGCACCACAGGTGGGTGCTTAAACTACGATGCCACAACGCCAGTCCCAAATAAAATCTTTTGAGTCTGGGAGTTTTCTCCCTGGCTTCAGGGCCTTCAGGTCTTTCTTGGCTTCCTCCAGGCCAGGCTGCTCCATCTCTCACATGCCATGCTCTCCTCAGCCTCGGGACCTTCACCATGGCAGTCCCTCTGCTGAGCTTCTCCTGCTTACCTATTAGGTCTGAACCCCTCAAAGGAGGCCAGCCACTCACTTCCTCCCTCACTGGACCATGGACTCCGTCCCCAGGCCTCGTCTGGTGCTGGGCTCAGGGGAGGTGCTGAAGAGCATGACTGGTGGACAATGAGGAGGGAAGAGAAGAAAGACCACTTCCTGCTCGCGATCCCCATCCCCAAGGCTGAGATACCAGGCAGCTGGGCAGGGCACAGGGCATTCTCCTGATAGGAAGCCTGCTTGGGCCCAGGAAGGAGGACAGGAAGCTACGGGAAGGATTTAGCAAAGGCATCTTCTGTACTGTGCTGAGACAACAGGCAGAAGGGATTGGGGTAGCAACCTGCAAGAAATAGGACCATCCTCTCCCCCAAATTCTGCTTCCTTCTAGGATCTTTGCCCCCAAACTCTTGCTCTAAAGTAAAAGCATCTCCTCCCTCCTTTCCAACAAAGGTGATGCCCACTCTCTGGCTGAGGCTGACCAGTGCTGGATGCTGCAGAGGAAGCAGCCCTGGGCTGACAGTCAGTGGATGAGGGTTTTGTTCCCCAGCTCCATCACTGGGTTGCTTGGGATGAGTCTATTACCCTGTCTAGGACTGTCCCCACCCATGAGCGGAAGGGACTCTCTCAAAGAACTCCTCCGAGTGCTGCCACATCAGGAGGATGGAAGCAACTCACACATGGACCAATGGTGACTACCTGGCTTCTCCCTCTCCAGTGTACCCAAAAGATCCAGAAAATGGTACCTAAGGTAAAAGGCAACATTCCAGAGTATAAAGACCTGTTGCTACAAAGGGTCTGATCCCCTCCACCCCGAAGCCTGTGGAATTACAGAGGATGGCGGCAATGAGTACAGCCTATGACCCAAGGCAAACTCCTGCCCTCAACCTCTTCACCCCCCTCTCTCCACTGCCTCCAACTAGTCCAGACAAGTCCTGGGTATTTTCAGCCACCTTTATTTGATCGGAAATGTTTGGAATTCCACAGAGGGCCACCAGCTCTAGAGGATTTGGGGATGGGAGCAAATCTCTACAACACCCTTCCCTCCCCACCCCTCCACGTGAATGCTCACACACACACCCCATGTAACCCAAAACTCAGAGCTGAGTGCTCCTGCAGGGCTGCATTTCCTACATTCCGGCTCCTTTCCTTTTCATCTCTACCCAGTCTACCCGCCCCATCCACCACCAAGGTGCCAGGAGGGCTGCAGTGCTGGGTGTGCAGCCACCGAGGGAGGGGCCGCCCAGAAGCCTGTTGGTCCCCGTCAAGACCCGCAGCACTGGTAGACCGCAGAACTAGGAGGCTGGGGAGCCATGCACTGTCCCAGCCGATGCAGCAGTCACCTTTGTTGTAGGGATGTCTGGTTCAATCCTTCCCTGAAGAGATGGGACACTCGGAGGAGGTGAGGAGGCAGGACCTGGCCTGGGGCATCCTGCCTCTCTGCTGGAGCTGGGGCAAGTCCCTTCCCCCGAGCCCACGTTCTGGCTGTACAAGAGAAGGGCTCAGCAGCAGAACTCAATAGCGCTAGCATCCACTGCTGACACAAAAGTCCGCAGGGACATTTTACCAATGAGAAAACAGTGAGGAAATTCTGCCCGAGGCCCAGTACCAAGCAGGGACATTCAGTCTCCAGCGAATGGGAACGGTGAGGAGGTCTTTACCAGGGCCTGCCTGCCTCCCCTTTCATACACCCAGTATTTCAGCTGCTCTGCGCTTGGCCCCTGCCCCACAGCCCGAACCTGGCCATTGTTTTGGAAATGTGTGTGTTTTCTAAGATAGAACAGGATGTCTTTGGGAGCTGAGCTGCCCTGTACAGACGCAGAAAGGCCCAGAGAAGCTGCCCTGCTCAGCTCTGCACACTCACCACATTTTTACCAACAGGCACTGTGCAAGGTGCTGAGGATAAAGGAATAACTAATCCTAAGAAAATTCCTACCTGTGTGAGTTTACAACCCATGGAAAGAGGCAAGAAGCAAACTTGTCAGATGGTGACAGCTGCCACAAAGGATACAGGTGAGAAAGGAGACACAGAAAACACAGACGAGAGGAGGATTGGAATCTGTGGTCTGAGAAAACTGGAGGAG
Source organism: Oryctolagus cuniculus (assembly GCF_964237555.1). Taxonomy (NCBI): domain Eukaryota; kingdom Metazoa; phylum Chordata; class Mammalia; order Lagomorpha; family Leporidae; genus Oryctolagus; species Oryctolagus cuniculus. The sequence goes on along the minus strand of NC_091442.1, from coordinate 26,035,378 downwards.
GTGACCTGTGATCCGTGCCGAGTGAAGTCAGGGAACGCGCGCTGCAAGGATGAGAGAAAGGCAGAGGCCCCAGGGACAGGGAGACCAGCGCAGGCGCGGACTGAGCGAGTGGGGACACTGGCAGTGATGAGGGCATGTGGAGGTAGCCTAGGGCCAGACTGAGCAGGCAGGGCCTTGTAGGTCCTTTTGGGACTTGGGCTTGTCCCGTGAGACACTTCAGGGTTCTCGGCAGGGCAGGGACACCATCTGACTTTGGTTTTAACAGGGTCCCCTGGCTGCTGGGTAGTGACCTCTAGGGACAAGGATGAAAGCAAAAGTCTAGAGAAGAGCTGACACAGACATCCAGGAGAAACAGAATGGTGGCCTGGCTGTGATGATACCGGGGAAGCTGATGAAATGCTGTCGGATTCAGAATTTAGTTGAAGAGGAGAGCTAACAGGAGAGCAGGTACCTAGCTGAGCAGTTAAGACACCTACATCCCGCATCAGAGTGCCTGGTCTGACTCCTGGCTCCGGCTCCTGATTTCAGGTCCCCATTAAAGCAGACGCTGGGAGGCAGCAGTGATGGCTGAAGCACTTAGGTCCCTGCCATTCTTGTGGGAGACCTGGACGGAGTTGTGGGATTCTGGCTTCAGCCTGACCCAGCCTTGGTTTCCTCTCTTTCTGTTTCTGCCTTTTGAACAAATAACAATAAAGACAGAGACAGCAGAAAAGATTTGCTGATGCATTGGACATGGACAGGATTCTGGCTTTTTTATCATCTCTAAAGGCAGGAGGGTTGTAAGATTTTTTTTCCTTGACTGATAACTACGGGGATCCAGATGAAGGAAGAGACAAACCATTTCTATTGTTCTAATGGAGGCAAAAATCATTTGTTCACCAGGTCCTCGAGTGGAAGGCAAGAGAAGGAAGGCACGCGTGGGTCAGACACAATACGGCAAAGGGAGGGCAGGGGTCTGCCAGACTGTGGCCATCCCATCTGCAGCACACACCCCACCCCACCGCCAGGCGTGTGCAGGGTTCCGGAGTAGATCGATCGGCTCAGGTGGGAAGTGGCGACGCCCCTGCTTTAGGTTAACAGGGAAGAAGGCACATCAAGGCACACGAGGCAGGAGGTGCTTGGTGACCAATCAAATGAACAAAGGAATGAGACAATACCATGAGGCTAGGATGTATCCAAGAACTTCCCAAGTCTTTCTAAATTAACCAAGGTAAGCCTGGCCCATGGGTCCCCTCTCCTGTCACTCCTTCTGCATCCATTACATTCTAGGCTGAGGCTCCAGTTCCTCCTCTTTGTGAACAGACTCTGAAGTCTGCAGTCACTGAAGCAGAATTTTAGGGCTAGAGGAAGCACAGACACATCTGGTTGACAACTCCACAATTCCAGCCTTCACTGTTGTGGCTTTATCCATGTCAGTATTTTTTTAAAAAAAAGATTTATTATTTATTTGAAAGGCAGAACGGTGCAGGGGTGGGGGGTGAGGAAAAGAGGGAGAGAGATATCTTCCATGTACTGGTTCACTCCCTACATGCCCACAACAGCCAGGTCTGGACCAGGCTCAAGTCAGGAGCCAGGACTCCATCCTAGTCTCTCAAGTGGGTGACTTGAACCATTACCCACTGCTTTCTCAGGCCCATTAGTAGACAGCTCGATGGGAATCAGAGCAGCTAGGACTCCAACCAGCACTCCCACATGGATGTCAACACCACAACCGGCAGCTTAACTCCCTGCACCACAACACCAGTCCCCATATTATCATTTACTTAACATTTTTTTTTTAAAAAGACCTATTTATTTGAAAGGTAGAGTTACAGAGAGAGAGAGAGGGAGAGACAGACAGAGAGAGACAGAGAGAGATCCCCAAATGGCTGCAAAGGCCAGTGCTGGGCCAAGCTGAGGCCAGGAGCTGGGAACTTCTTCCAGGTCTCCCACATGCGTAGCAGGGGCTCAAGCACTCGGGCCATCTTCTGCTTCTTTCCCAGGCCCATTAGCAGGGAACTGGATCGGAAGTGGAGAGGCTGAGACTCAAACTGGCCCCCATATGGGATGCTGGCATCGCAAGCGGCAGCTTTACCCCCTGTGTCACAATGCCGGTGCCAAATTAACATTTTTCTATCAATTGACTCACTTCTTAAAACATTTAAGCAAATATACTGAACATCTTCGACTTCTTCCCCAAACCTGTGTTTTCTGCATCTTTCTCCTTTTTGGAAATGACAGCTGAAAATCAAAACCCAGGGATCATGCTTAAATTCTCTTTCACTCTGATCCGTCAGTATATTCCCATGGATCTGTATTCAAGTGTACCCAGAATCCTAGCACTTTTCACCCCTCCAAGGCATCATTCAGTCCAAGCCAACATTGTTTCTTGCTGGTATTGTCCCAGCCTCCTCACTGGGTTCCTGCTTCTCATCTAGCCCATGGCTGCTTCACCACACAGCAGAGGAGTCAGCAGGGTTGGTTCCTGGCTGCTCAAACCCATCCACCACCTTCCTGCCTCACCCAGAGAGGAACTAAAGTGTCTCACCATGTCACCTTCTACCACCTTCCCTGCCCACTCTCTTCTAGCCCCTCATCTCTTCCTTCAAACACGCAAAGCACACTCTTCTCACTTTGGGGCCCTGTGCTTGTTCCCTGTCTGGAATGTTCTTTCCATAGACTGTCAGATGCTTTACTCCCTCAGCTCATGCAGATCTCATGCCTCCTCCTCCGAGGCCTATCCCAATCACCCTTTATTAAAAAGACAAATACCAAAAGTTGCCTGGTCCCCACTCATCACTCTCATTCCTCTTGGTATGTAAACTCCATGAAGAATCACCCATGGAGTTAGAATGGTGCTTGCATATAGCAGACAGTAAGTATTTGCTAAATTAAAAAGTGAAACAAGAAGGCATTGTGATCACTACTGTAACTGGAAAACCAGTATCATCTGCCACAGGTGGAAATCAACATAAAATGCAGTGACTATTAAAACTGTTCACTTGCACACCACCTCTACATTATCTTGAAGATTAACAGGGCACACCTTCATCCTGATTCAACATCTTTACACATGACACCCAGGGCAGGAGAAAAGACAGGTCGGAGTCAGTCAGTCAACAGGAGGCCACACCAGACAGGTCACACAGGGGCCCCCCGCCTACATCTTGGAACCACAGCCACGTCCCAGAGTATGCAGACCGAATCTCAGGGAAGATGTAGCTAGATCGGACCAAAAAGGCCTGTCTGAGGGGCCAAGAAGGCCCTCCCTTTTGCCAGGCACGGAGCTGGCAGTTTTGCTGAAGAGAACAAAGAACAAAGAGGAGCGTGCCAGGCGGAAGGAGCCTCACGGGGCTGCTTCGTGGGGGACAGACACGCACGAACCTGTAGGTGAGGTCCGTGGAGACCAGACAGCTGAGAGCAGAAATGAAAACAGGCGAGGTCCCAAAGGGTGGCAGCTTTAATCCCGTAAACATCAGACAGGCCTGGGGGTTCAGGTGTAGGTCTGGGGACCCAGCTGAGCCCAGCGGGGAGAACAGGATCTCCCCAGTCTCCTCTGTGATGATGCTGAGCAGCAGCACTACCAAGTCAGCCACTTGTCACAACAGGACAGAGCCACCACCCAGTCCCCGTGTTCCAGAGGGTCTCTTCTACCTCCCCAGGTCCAGCCCGCTCCAGCCACATGGGCCCATGGGGTTCAATCCCTGTTTAGAGGGGACCATTCTTTTCCCACCCCCCTGGGGCTCAGTGAACATGATGCAGGTGCAGAGGGTGAAGCTAGAGCAGTTGTAACTGCCAGGCCAGCAATGCCTGACCTACATCTCCATGGTTGGCTGCATGCGAAGAAAAATACCAGGGATTTCCGTTGGTGTTCACCAGATGCAGCCGGTTCAGGGAAGGCTGCGTCTTCTGAAAGCCTGATGTGACCAGGGCAGGACGGCAGCGAGCTGTTTGCTGCAGGGAGAGGGCAGGCCTCCATACTACTTCCTGGCTTTGGGGACTTTCACAGATTTCAGACTACACAATTTTTATCTTCTTTCTACCAAGGTCTTCCATTAAATCTTTTTTCTTCTTCTGGTTTATTATTATTATTATTATTTTTTGACAGATAGCGTTAGACAGTGAGAGAGAGAGAAAGAGGCAGGTCCTCCCTCCATTGGTTCACCCCCTAAATGGCCGCTATGGCCAGCGTGCTGCGCCGATCCAAAGCCAGGAGCCACTTGGGCCATCCTCCACTGCCTTCCTGGGCCACAGCAGAGAGCTGGACTGGAAGAGGAGCAACTGGGACTAGAACCCGGCACCCACATAGGATGCCGGCGCCGAAGGCGGAGGATTAACCAAGTGAGCCACGGCGCCGGCCCCTTCTGGTTTATTAAGGAAAGAAAGAGAAAAGTAAAATAAGAATCTATTTGGAAAAAAATCTTCATAAGCTAAATAGCTACTCTTATTGTAAACCACTGGCATTTGGAGTAGGACTTTGATTTTTCATTAAAAAAAAAAAAAAAAAGACAATCTGAAAGTTGTGCCTAGTGGTACTGTGAAAAGAACCTGCAACTAAGGTAAGAAAACATGGGCTCCAGGCCGGTGCTGTGGCATAGTGGGTAAAGCCGCTGCCTGCAGTGCCTGCAACCCATATGGGCACTGGTTTGAGACCCGGCTGCTCCACTTGCAATCCAGCTTTCTGCTATGGGCTGGAAAGCAGTAGAAGAAGGCCCAAGTGCTTGGGCACCTGCACCCACATGGGAGTCCCAGAAGTAGCTCCTGGCTTCAGATCGGCTCAGCTCCAGCCATTGTGGACCAGCAGATAGAAGACTTCGCTCTCTCTGCCTCTGCCTCTCTATCAAACAAATAAATAATTCTAAAAAAAAAAAAAAAGAAAAAAAAAAAAAGAAAGAAAGAAAGAAAGAAAGAAAGAAAGAAAGAAAGAAAGAAAGAAAGAAAGAAAGAAAGAAAGAAAACATGGGCTCACCCTGCTCGGCGGCAGCTCCACCTGGCTGTGGTCTGGCCGCCCGAGAGCCTCGGTTTTCTCATCTGACAAGTGTGGAGCATGAGGAAGATGAGCTCTAAAGCCCTTTCAAGCTACCAAGCACTGTAATGCTATTCCAGGGCCCCTGGCCGCCTTGAGGGAACAGTGGTGGGTAAGGAAAAAGTCAGTTTTCTTAGCAGACAGGAGACTGAGCTTAATCTCCGTGCAGCCCTTTATGAATCCACTGGGCAATCCTGGGAAAGTAATTTTACCTCTGGACACTTAACTCTTCTTATATGAAGCAAAGCCCCTCTGGTATTATCATGCCTCCCTCGTGCTTCACACCTGTTAGCATTCTCTATTTCCTCAACTTCAACTTCTGTCCTTGAGACCTGCCAGGTTCTAAGAGCTGTGCCATAGGGACTGGAATAGCCTCTGGGTCCCCAGCCCCCCATTGAAGTCAATAAAAAGATACTTCTATTTACTGAATGTCTTAAATGTTAGGCACTTATGTGTAAACATTCATTTCTGGGGGCCAGTGTTGTGATACAGCAGGTTAAGTGCCATTTGTGACTTGGCATACCATGCCAGAGTGCCAGTCCTGGCTGCTCTGCTTCTGATCCAGCTCCCTGCTAATGCGCCTGGGAAAGAAGCAGAAGATGGTCCAAGTGCTTGTGCCCCTGACATGCACATGAGAGACCTGGATGGAGTTCCTGGTTCCTGGCTTCAGCCTGGCCCAGCCCCAGACATTGTGGCCATCTAGGGAGTGAAACAGCAGATGGAAAATCTGTCTGTCTGTCTTTCTCTGTCCCTCCCTGTTTCTCAGTCACTCTTTCAAATACATAACTAACAAAATCTTATATAAAGTTCATATCTTGTAGATAAGGAAAGGGAAGTGTACAAGGCTGAATTTACTTGCTCAAGATCCAGTAGATCCTGGGGTTCAAACCCAGGTGTGTCCGTCATTATACACTACAGAAAGAGGAATGCACTATGGGTAGTGGAAAGGACGTGGCATTCAGAGTCAGTGACCTGACTGCATTTACGTGCTAGCATGGCTTTCGTTGAGACAATGTGGACACAAAGAAGTATAGACAAAACTTTAATGAGCTTGTGCTATTGCTTTATGACCCAAGCCTGGATTTCCCCTACATTCTTCTTCTTATTTTCCTTCTTCATTTTACTTGAAAGGCAGACACACACACACACACACACACACACGATCTTCCATCCACTGGTTCACTCCTCCAGATGCCCACAACAGCCAGAGCTGGGCCAGGCCAAAACCAGGAACTAAGAACTCAATCTGGGTCTCCCATGTGGGCGGCAGTGACCGAAGTGCTTGAGCCATCATCTGCTGCCTCCCAGCATGCATATTAGTGGGAAGCTGCGACCTGAACCAGGCACTCCAATATGGGGTGTGGGTGTCCTAAGCATCAACTTAACCACTGTGTCAACTGCCTGCTCCTGGGATTCTCATATTTGAAAGGCAAATAGAATGTGCATGCCGTAATATCTGACAGGGTTCACCCTATCACTAATTTGCTGTACAACCCTGGGCTGAACAATTAAAACCTGAGTCTCAGGGTCCATGTTTACAATAAAGCTTATGCCCTCCCTCCTAACGCTGGATAAATGTGTGCTAGCTATTAGAATAGTGCTGTGCTTCCTATCTCCTCTGAGCTTCTCTAACACTTGTAGTGTCTTCCATCAAGAGAAAGAGCTAAGGATGGACGTTATATTTCCTATTGGAGCAGTGAGCACACCACAGGTGTTCAAAGAAATTATGGCAATAAGTTCTTTCTGAAGTGCTATCTGTGGGGGCCATATCCAGCAACACCCACCAATCCTCTGCTCTCGGGCCACCCTGTGCTTGGCACTGGGGACAGGGGTCAGGGTAAGGAGGAAGTTCAAGGTTTTTTCCTCTAAAAGTCAGTGTGATGGGGAGAAGCTAGACGTGCCCTTTATAAAAGGCATTAAACATTAAGGAAAAGTACAAGAGGCAGACAGAACCATGGGAAATCCATGGACCCATGAGTGAGTGAGTAAGGGCTTCTGAATGCAATTGGACTGGATTCTGTCCCTACTAGCATTTGACCTTAGGACTATTATTTAATGTGTTTTACTCTCAGTTTTCCAATCTGAACAAGGAGGATAACAACATGTTTCCCAAACAGGATTACTTCAAGGATTCGAAAGACTACACAGTGTTCTTACGGTACCCTGCACAAGGTAGGCATTTAATAAACTGCAGCAACTATGTTGTCATGAGTGTATTAATCACAGAAGGGTCATCCCTAAGCTCCCCTGAAGGCCAAGAGATGCACAGTGATAGTCGTGACCTGAGACTCTGCACAGTTTTGGAAGGATACAGTTCTCTCCATGGAACCCTAATTGGAGCTGGAAGCTCTTTTTGGGGGAGGAAGGCAGGCAGTTCAGGACAGACCACAGGCCTCAGATGAGATGGATATGGGTGCCCCCTAGGGACTCCATAGCTTCTCAGCTGTGTTTTCTTATGTGCAGCTGTCCTCTCTGAACCTGATTCCTCAGCTCCATTGGACTCGATGACCCTCTTGTTCCTCTTCCTGAGAGCCCATCAGGGGTTTTCTTCAATAGCAAAGATACTGGAAGATAAACTCAGGTTTAATTCCAGCTCTATCACCTACTCACTGGGCCAGTGACAACAGTACACGATTTAACCCTTCCGTGCTTTAATTTTCTCATTTAAAAGCCTTCCTGTGAAGTGACTAAGAAGCTTCCTAGGCAATATGCCTGTGTTTGGCACATAGTAACCATTTCACTTGATACATGAAAGTGTTATCTTGTATCCAGGGCCTGGTACAAGAAGACACTCAATAAATGTGCTAAATCAAACCCCATCTGGGTGGAAGGTTGCTCAGAGAAAACCATGTTCCTGTACAGGCCCAGGCTGGTAATATTTATTAAAATCACAAGTGCACACACCTTTTGACACAGCAGTTCCACTTTTAGGGATTTATCCCCCATAGACATATTTGCACATGGCCTAAATGGTAAACTAACAGGGCTTCACTAAGTATCATTGTTATAACTGCAAAAGACTAGAAAAAAATCTGTGTCCACTAATGGGAACTGGTTAAAATACAGGACAGTGCCCTGTACGGAATACTGTGTAGCTGTCAGAAAGAATGAGGGGGTATGTATTTAGACTCAAAGTTAAGATGTCTGTGTTCCACGCTGGAAGGCCTGGCTGGGTTTGATGCAGGGTTCTGTGACTTCCTGTTAATGTAGACCTGGAAAGCAAAAGGATGGTTCCAATAACTGGGTTCCTGCCACCCGTGTGGGAAACCTGGATTGAGTTCCCGGTAGGAGGTGGGCCACTGTGGGCATCTGGGAAGTGACCCAGTTGATGTAGCTCCCTGTCTGTCTCAAATAAATAAATTTTTTTTTTTTAAACTGTCTAGGGCTGGTGTTGTGGCACAGTAGGTTAAACTACCGCCTGCAACACCGGCATCCCAGATGGGCACTAGTTTGAGTCCTGGCTGCTTCACTTCCCATCCAGCTCCCTCCTGATGCACTTGGGAAAGCAACAGAGGATGGGCCAAGTGCTTGGGCCCCCGCACTCATGTGGAAGACCTGAGGAGGCTCCTGGCTTTGGTCTGGCCCAGCCCAGTCCTTGTGGCCATCGGGGGATAAACCAGCAGACAGAAAGGTTCTCTTTGAGTGTCTCCTCTCTTTAACTCTGCCTTGCAAACAGTAAGTACATTTTTAAGGAAAAATTTTAAATGAGAAAACTCCACGAATTCATATAGAATGATCATCAGAGATACTATTAAGTGAGAAAATGAAGGTACCAGCACACAAGCATTTGTGTGAAAAGATAAGGAAGCATGTATGTGTTCTCTCAGGAAGGGAACCAGGGTGGGAAGGAGACATTTGTTTCTCTTGAATTTTGAACTACATGAATATATTACCTATTCTAAGAAAATTAAAAATGGGATGGGAGTAAAAGAGATTCTTCTGCCAGAAGCAACTAGGACTCCTAGAGACAGACCCTGGCCAGTTATTATACTCAGAGAAAAAGGACAACTCTGGTATCTGCATCTTATGACAACAAATACCCCCCTAGTGGGTAACCACTGGCACTGGGGTTGCTACCAAATCTGACCATTTATCCTTAGATGCTATTAAGCCAGAAGAGGACCAGGATCCGTAAGGTGATTCCTCTACCCTCCAGGTTAACTCTGTCCATGTAGACTAACAGGGAATAAAGTTTCTGATTAAAATACAACCTGCGGGACCGGCGCCAGCATCCCATATGGACACCAGTTTGAGTTCTGGCTATTCCACTCTGAGCCAGCTCTCTGCTATGGCCTGGGAAAGCAGTAGAAGATGGCCCAACTGCTTGGGCCCCTGCCCCTGCATGGGAAACCCGGAAGAAGCTCCTGGCTCCTGGCTTCAGATTGGCTCAGTTCTGGCCCTTGCAGCCATCTGGGGAGTGAACCAGTGGATAGAAGAAATTTCTGTCTTGTAACTCTACCTCTCTAATAAATAAACAAAATCTTAAAACAAAAACGAATTACCCCACAATGGCACAGTAAAATAAAAGAGGAGAGAACCTAGCCCTGGAAGGAACAGCAAATGGGGACAGTAAACTTTAGGGCAAAAGTAAGGAATCTGTATCCTGCCAAAGGCCATTTGGATGTTTAAAACATCATTCACAGGCAAGCAATACAAAATTATCAGCTTGAACATTAGCCGCTGTAGGATTTACTGAATTTGCCAGGCCCCCAAGGTCCCTACTGTCCCCTCTCCTTCCACTGTCCAGTCAATCTCTTCTATGTTTGCTAAAACCAATCTACCAGGGATCCTAGAAAGTAGATAGCAACTAAACTGACTTTGGAAGAAATACAAATGGTTATTAGCAAAGCATAAAATGTTCTACCTCACAAATAAAATAGTCCTTCGTTACTTTAAACTTTTAATATGAAAATAAACACATACAAGTATAAAAGTGGAAAGAATGATGAAATGAACCCATCATTCAGTGTTGATCTGATTTCAACTGTTTCTCAACCACTGTTACTAATGCTTGTATTACTTTGAAGCAAACCCCAGACATACTTCTAAAAAGTAAGACCCAACATAACTACAATACCATTATCATGTCTAGAACTTGAAAAGCTCAACGAAAACCTTGGAAATGTTTTAAATGTGATCAAAACTTTGCAAAAAAGGGCACCTTTGTGCAATATGAAATATTAATGCAGTGTATATAATAAGCTCTAGGTACAATTCAAGTCATAAATAATTCAGTTTTGTAGCCTTTTAAACCTAGTAAAATAAAGGCTTTCTACCAAAAATACTAAGGTGATGACAGTCAACTCCAGATCTATTAAGGACTTAAATGTGGAAGGTAAAACTCTTAGAAGAAAACATGACAAATGTCTTTTAGGACCATAAGTTAAGCAAGGAAGAATTTATTCAACAAGACATAAAAGATGTAAATCATAGAAGAAAAACTCAACTATTTTAAAATTAAGAAATTCTAGGGGCCAGTGCTGAGGTGCAGTAGGTTAATCCTCTGCCTACAGCGCCAGAATTCCATATGGGCGCCGGTTCTAGTCCCGGCTGCTCCTCTTCCAATCCAGCTCTCTGCTATGGCCTGGGAAAGCAATGGAAAACTGCCCAAGTGCATGGGCCCCTGTAATCATGTGGGAGATAAGGAAGAAGCTTCTGACTCCTGGCTTCAGATTAGCTCAGCTCTGGCCATTGCGGCCACTTGGGAAGTGAACCAGTGGATGAAAGACCTTTCTTCTGTCTCTCCCTCTCACTATCTGTAACTCTATCTTTCAAATAAATAAATACAAATCAAAAAAATTCTAGTCATCAAAAAGCATATAAAAAAGTGAAGACAAACCCCCAACTAAGAGACCACATTTGTAATATACTTGTAGAAAAAAATATTAATATTCAGAATTCATAAAGAACACTTGCAGATCCCTAAGAAAAAGGCAAATCAAAAACATAGAGCAAAGATAGGCACACGTATTTGATACACAGAGAAAATATGAATGGCCAACAGATGTAAGAAAAGCTTCTCAGCCCCATTTGTAATCTGAGAAATGCAAATTAAAACCAGGAGATATCATCTCATCCCCAGTAGCTCCATAAAAATTTAAAAGTCTGGCCATATCAAGAATTAACAAACATGTAAGGGGCTAGAGTTGTGGCATGGCTGATAAAGACACCACCTGCAATGCCAGCATCCCACATGGGCACGGGTTCAGGTCCCAGCTGCTCTACTTCCAATCCAGCTCCCTGCTAGTGGCCTGGGAAAACAGCAGAAAATGGCCCAGTGCTTGAGCCCTTGCTACTCACTTGGGAGACCTAGAAGAAACTCTTGGCCTTGGCTTGGCCCAGCCCCAGCTGTTGTGAACATCTGGGTAGTGAACCAGTGGGTAGAAGATCTCTGTTTCCCTCCCTCTCTCTGTCTCTCTGTAACTCTTTCAAATAAATAAATGTTTAGGAGAAAAAGCCAAAAAAAAATTTTTTTTTTTTTTTGAAAGGCAGAGTGGATAGTGAGAGAGAGAGAGACAGAGAGAAAGGTCTTCCTTTGCCATTGGTTCACCCTCCAATGGCCGCCACGGCCAGCATGCTGCGGCTGGCGCACCGCGCTGATCTGATGGCAGGAGCCAGGTACTTATCCTGGTCTCCCATGGGGTGCAGGGCCCAAGCACTTGGGCCATCCTCCACTGCACTCCCGGGCCGCAGCAGAGAGCTGGCCTGGAAGAGGGGCAACCGGGACAGAATCCAGTGCCCCGACCAGGACTAGAACACGGTTTGCTGGTGCCGCAAGGCGGAGGATTAGCCTAGTGAGCCGCGGCGCCGGCGAAAAAGCCAAAATTAACACAGATGTAATGCCCTGGAAACGCATATGCTGCTAGTGGCACGGTGGCAGCATAAATTCACACAAAGGAAAACATCCTGGCATTACCTTCCAATCAAGCACTTCCACTCCTGTGAATGTATCCTACAGCAGTGATTCTCAAAATTATGTGCCAGGGCCAGCAGCCGCAGCATGGCCTAAGATCTTGTTAGAAATTCAAATTCTCAGGGTCCTGCTTCGACAGGGAAGCGAACACTCCAGGGGTGCAGCCAGCCTTCTGGTCTAACAAGCTCTCAAGATGACTCTTCTGGGCAACTACAGTTTGAGCGTCACTGCCCTAGAGAAACTCTTGAATGTATGTAAGTGCACAGACACCCACAGAGCACTCATAACAACACTGCTAAGGGAGCAACCCTAACTCCACTGACAGCTGAATGGATACATAGCTTGAGACGGAATCTTACAACAGGGTATGCAAATGAACAACTTACAAATCATTCTTGCAACACGGACAGATCTTGCAATGTTGAGTTGAAAAAGGGAACTACAGGCAAATACACAGAGTATGACAGTGAAGTTCAGAAGCACGCACAAGAATCTTCGATGCTGATTATGGACATTTGCTGAAGAAGGTCAGGAGACACCACGCCATGCTGATCACGAACTGAGGGCACTTACCGAACAACAAAAGCAGCTTTCTCTGAGCTTCCTTTACCGGCTTAACGCAGACCCTCCAAAAGCAGTGTGTCATGAACCCTCTCCCCAGGAATCTCACCAACCAGGATAGCTTAACTCAAGGAGACAGGAGGTGTACAGCACACCCAGAGTTTGTCACCTATTCTCAGCACCCATGCCTCTTTCCCAGGGAGTATTCACTCTTTCCTAAATTGTCCACCTCCCCTCTCCCATGAAGAGGATATAGAGGGCTTCTAGATTTTTAAAATGTTTATTTGTTTGAAAGGCACACACACATATACAGATCTCTCCTATCCTCTTTTCACTCCCCAAATGTTCACCCCAACCAGGTCATGCTGAAGCAGGGGCCAGGAACTCAATCCAGGTCTCCCATGTGGGTGGGCAGGGACCCAAGCACTTGAGCCATCACTTGCTACCTCCCACCATGTGCATCAGCAGAAGCCTGAACAGAAAGCAAAGCAGGACCCAAACGCTGGCACTTCCATATGAGATGCAGGTGTCCTGAGTGCCTACCCAGCTTCTAGACAGATTTTACTGGGCACTCAGGTATTCACTTTTTTCATGTGCTACCTTGGTGAATACAGTAAATTTGTATACAGTCTCCTGTTAACTTGTTAGGGTATTTCATAGATTCTATTACTGAATTCTCAGAGGGTAGAGGGAAAGTTTTCCCTCCACTACAAACCTATGTAGTAAAACCTAAACAACAAAAACAAAAAAAGTAAGCAAATGATAAACACAAAGCTCAGGAGAAAGGGTAGGGGGTAACAGAGTGGGCAGGGTACTCACGTGTTAGATTTTTTTTTTAAATTTATTATTTGGGACCAGCATTGTGGCATAGAGGGGAAAGCTGCTTTCTGTGATGCTGGCATCCCATATGGGCACCAGTTTGAGTCTTGGTTGCTCCACTTCTGATTCAGCTCCCTGCTAATGTGCCTGGGAAAGCAGCAGAGGATGACCCAGATCCTTGGATCCCTGCACCCCTGTGGGAGACTGGGAGGAAGCTCCTGACTTTAGCCTGGCCGTTGTAGCCACTTGGGGAGTGATCTTTTTAAAGATCTATTTATTTATTTGAAAGTCAGAGAAGGAGAGGCAGAGAGAGAGCGAGGTCTTCCATCTGCTGGTTCACTTCCCAACACTCCCCAATTGGCCACAATGGCCAGAGCTGCACCATTCTGAAGCCAGGAGCTAGGAGCTTCTTCCAGGTCTCCCACGCAGGTACAGGGGCCCAAGGACTTGGACCATCTTCAACCGCTTTCCCAGGCAATAGAAAAGAGCTGAATTGGAAGTGGAGCAGCCAGGACTCGAACCGGCAGCCATATGGGATTCTGCAGGTGGCAGCTTTACCCGCTATGCCATAGTGCCGGCCCCTCCATCTTTCTGTAAATTCTGCCTTTCAAATGAAATCTCTTTTAAAAATTATTATTTATTTGCAGGCCGGTGCCGTGTTCTAGTCCCAGTTGCTCCTCTTCCAGTCCAGCTCTCTGCTGTGGCCCAGGAAGGCAGTGGAGGATGGCCCAAGTGCTTGGGCACCTGCACCCGCATTGGAGACCAGGAAGAAGTACCTGGTTCCTGGCTTCGGATCGGCGTAGCTCCGGCCATGGCAGCCATTTGGTGGGGGTGAACCAATGGAAGGAAGACCTTTCTCTCTGTCTCTCTTCCTCACTGTCTAACTCCATCTGTCAAATAAATTAAAAAAAAAAAAAAAAGGAAAAAAAATATTTATTTGAAAAAAGAGAGAGACAGAGATCTCCCATGCACCTGCTCAAATGATACTCCTCAAATGCCTGCAACAGCTAGGGATGAGCCAAAGCCAGGAACCAGGAATTGAATCCGAGCCTCCTACATGGGTAGCAGGAACCCAACTACTTGAGCCATTATCTGCTGCCTCTTAGCTTGTGTGCTCCCTCCCAAACTCAACCAAGGCACTCTGATATGGGATGAAGGCCTCTCAAGTTGCACCTTAACTGCTAAGCTAAACGCCCACCCTTAATGTTTGACTGTATTAACTGGATGATGAGTTTGCAGGTGATCCAACTTTCTATTCTTGAAACTGTACAAATGTATTATGCATTCTTTGCTATAGTTACAGTAAATTTCTTCAAAGGAAAAAAAGAGGTGAAAAAGGTATATGGGAACAGTGCACTACTCTGAGCCAGACTGCGCCACTAATGAACTACATATGTGGTGTCCAAAGGGTTAAGCCTGTTTCTTTGCCTGTGGGTGGGAGGGCAGGCAGCAGCTGGGGCACAGTGGGAGTTCTTGGCTCCCCTGGCTCCAGCCTGGATCAAACTCAGGAACTGGCACCTGGGTGTGTGTGTTGGGGGGGGGGTGGTTAGGCCCTCTGGACAGGTGGCACCTACAGCCCTTGGTGACCTGAAACATCTAAGGGGCTGAGCCCAGTCAGATGGAGCCCCTTCAGCTGGTAAGGAAGTTTGTTGGTGGCAGCTTAGAGCTGATAAGAAAGGAAAGAGGGTCTAGGGGAGAGGATGGGGGTGGGGAAGAAGTGGGTGGGCTGGGCTCAGATACTGAGGAAGGCTGGTGGGATTAGCACCTGCTGAGAATGAGATTAGGTTTCTTGGGAAGGGCTCATCTATCTAATGCTCCCCAAAAGCTGTCTCCCTGTGGCTTTTCTCTGCTGGACAGATGGTGTCTGAGCTGCTTCTTGGAGAGTGGGCTCCTTGAGGGGGTGCTGGAGGGGGACTGGACCTGCTTGCCTTCTTTTCAGAGGTCTGTTAAGCCCTGGAACTTCCTGCTTTCCAACAATAATAGTAATGATCAGAGTTAACTCTCACTGAAGGCTTACTATAGACCAGCCACTGTCCTAAACCCTCTACCACAAATTAGCCCTATTTAATTTTCATAGCACCCAACTGCCCATGGCCTAGATAGTAAAGCAGGTTCACATCTGAGGAAATTGGTGCTTGGTAAAGTTAGATACTTGTCCAAAGTCAAAACAGCAAGCAAATTAGGGCCTGAATGTGTCAGTCCAACTCCACAGCCCTAGCAGGAAACCACTATTTCCTATGGTTTCCTATGCAAAGCTATCATGTCTTCCCCTTCTTAATAACAGCAAGCTCCTTCCAGTTGCTCAGGCCAAAAGTCTGGTCTCCTCTCTCCCTTTCACCACCCACCTGGATTCTCTTGCCAGTATAGTCTGTTCCTCACGCAGGCACCTGACCAGTCCTTCAAAACTATGATATGGATCCTGTCACTTCCTGGCTCAAAAATCCTCCATGCCTTTCCATTGCTCTCAGGATAGAGGCAAGAATCTGTTTGTGGCCCTGAGGGACATGGCACCTGTTACCTCAGAGGTGATCCCCCTCTGCTTACTCCACTCCAGCCGCCTTGCTGGACTTCGAGTATGTTGGGGAGTCTTTTCTGTCCTTGTTTTAGTAGTTGGTGTTCCCTCTGCCTATGACATTCTTGCCCCAATTATCTCTGTGGATCATGCCCTCATTGCAATCAGATCCAATGTTATCTTGTGAAGAGGACTTCCTGATGAACCTACTTAAAACAGAATTTTTTCCCCATCCCTAACCCTTCACCCTGCCTTTTTATCTATAGCATTAAATGCTGACATATTAACTTACACAGAATGTATCTTCCCCACTGCAATGTCCACTCAGTGAGAACAGGACATTGATTTGTTCACAATGTACGCCTGACCTGTAGCTCAGGGCCTCACATATGGCAGGAACTCAGTAAATATTTGTTAATGGACAAATTAATGAATGACCAACATCCCTCAGGAAATGACTCAGGCTCAGAGGGTGGAAGGCTATTTGAGTGCCCTTGGCTTTCTTAGCCCTGATGACCTTTGGTAGCTCCCAGGCAGTTGTCAATGTTCTGGGTGCATAGCATCACCACTGTGTCATCTGCTTGTGCCTGCACGCACGTGCACACACACACACACACACAGACACTGGCACTGGAGCACACTGGATCTGG
Organism: Oryctolagus cuniculus; assembly: GCF_964237555.1. Lineage (NCBI taxonomy): Eukaryota > Metazoa > Chordata > Mammalia > Lagomorpha > Leporidae > Oryctolagus > Oryctolagus cuniculus. Next base: position 26,018,918 of record NC_091442.1, on the reverse strand, counting down.
GAAGGAATGGATCTTGGCAGTAGGGACCCAGGTTCAGTAAACTCCAGGGCACTTACTTTCTGGGTGGCTGTTTTTGCCACTGCTGCCCTCCAAGGTCTCTCAGTCATCTATCCCTGCATTGGACTCATTTTGACTTTTATTCTCATGAATAAGTCATTGAAGGGTTTTGAACCAAGGACTGACAGAATCTAACCTACATTTTAAAAGGCTCACTGGTTGCTACAGGATAACCGTTTAGATGGGGAAGGGGCAGAGCAGGGAGACCAGGGAGGGAGGAGGCTGGCATGGCTGCCTAGATGGGGATTGATGGCAGATGTGAGAGATGGATAACAGCTGTGCCTTCTCACATCCTACTTTCCAGACTGTTTCTCCTGTCAAATATCAAACAGCAAGAGAACATGCTGGGGACTAATCAGGGGGTTGTTTCCATTTCTCAGCATGCCCCTCAACAATTCGCCCAACAGTCCTGTGAGGTAGGCTCTAGCAGTATCCCCATTTCATAGTGAAGAAAACTGAGGCTCTTTAACAGGTCAAGCCACCAACTAAAGCCTACAAAACTGGCTCCAGCTGGCCCTGGTGATTTTATCACCAAAGTCTGTCCTTTCCCACTTGAATAGGCAGCTTCCAGCCAGCATCCATCCACATCCTATACAGGAGCCAAAGGCCAGGTCCAAGCCCACCTTTTCCAGGAAGCTGCCCCTAAGCTCATCCAATGGTCGGCCTGGCCCTCGACTGAGGACCTGCCGACAGGGCTCCACTCCACTGAGTACCCCTGGCTGCTGAAGGCTCTACATGTGTTTCAGCAACACAAGGAGCTACAGACCCTGGAGCCATGCATTGTACACATGAAAAACTGGGACACTCAGAAACTCAAGTTAGGTGTCTGCTCATCCATCCACCTGGCACTGAGCCAGCTTTTCATTATTTTCTTTAGCTTTTATTTTTTAAAATCCATTTAATTTTTTTCCCCCGTTTTCGTCACTGGGTTGGGAAGGGATGAAATGCAAGCAATTTTTGTACCCTTGACCAGATTCTAAAAGCTTTAAGGTCAAAGTCCACAAATCATGTTTGGTTTGTCCATCCAGTGCCCAGGACTTATTAGGCAGATGGGTCAGAGGTTCCAGTCAAGGTCACAGCTAAATGAAGGTGAAGCAGAGGGACAGGGAGATTTGCTACCTCTCATCTCAAGCACACTGTTCCTTAGCTTGAGAGGCTTAAGGACGGCTTTTCTTTCTTTCTTTCTTTCTTTTTTTTTTTTTTTTTTTCATGAAAATACACCCTTTGGAGCTTTAAACACAGCAATCATTCTTCGAGTTACGACCCTGCGGACAAATTGGACACCCATACCCAGGCTTATTCTGAAGAGACTTGCAGAGCAGGAAGAAAGGGGCAATGGCTTTCAGTTCCCGTAACATGTCTAGAAGCAGCAGCTGATTCAGCTCGATGATGTCACCTCCCCAAATCTCCTGACCAGCAGCTGAGAGGGTAAAAGCAGGAAACTGGGGGACACTTTCAGTTGCCTATGTCCGAACATGCCCCTGGCAAAGGCAAGCCCCGCTCTGCGAGCGTCCTTCTGAGGGTGAGCAGTCTCCTCGCAGTGGGGAGGACAGTGGGTGTCCTTCAAGACCTGCATTCCAAGATGTTTCCCCCACTCTCCTTTTACAAACAAGCCTTTTGCACACCCTGAACCAACACTGCTTCATTTACTCCAAGTGGAGCAGTGGAAACAAGCCTGACTTCGGAGCCAGACCCATGGGGGTTTGAATCCAGGTTTCAGTGCAGACAAGCTGCAGGACCCAGGCATGCAAATCCATCTCTCCAACCTCTGTTTCCTCACTAGAAAAGAACACTTACCATACAGGCTAGGTGCGAGAATTAAACAGAAAATGCATGCACATTGCCTGGCATGGCACAGGTACTCAGTAAATGGTAGTCACCATTATTCCCTTTGGATGTCTGTAGGAGAGATTTGAAGTTCATCTTCATCAGCAACAAATGTACAGACTAGGCCCACTCAGTGTCAAAGCTGAGAATCTGAGTGGGCCCAAGTCTTGAGCCAAGCTCAATCCTGCCTTGGTTTTCTGTCTACACAAACTCTGCTTCACATACTCTCAGACTGGCTCTTTCTCCTCAATCTGCTCTCAGCTCAAATATCAACTTGCCAGAGAGGCCTTCCTGGACCACTTTGTAGGTAGTTGCTTCTCCAGGTATCCTGTTAGTCGGTTTTATTTCCTTGCAGCGTTTTACCCACTATTCTGGGATCATCCTACATTTCTGTGTCTTGGGCTAGCTGCCTCCTTCACTACAATCAGAGTCCTGTAAGAGCAACATCCTCGACTGTCTTGTCCATCACAGCACCCCCGTACTTAGCAAAGGGCCTGGCACGGCTGCCGCTCAGTGAACACCCACTGGATCAGCAAGTGAGGGAAAGCACCTGGGCTGGCCAAAGGCTACACCGCCACACACTCACTCCTCTGCTTGTGAGTTCAAGGCTGATTTCAGATGCTGATGCTGCCACGTGGGAATCAGGGGCCGGGATGGGCAACCCTCCCTGGCGAAGGCGGCTGCTTATCAGGGCTGCTGGGGAGGGCTGTGGAGTCCTCTTCTGGCACTACAGGTTGCTACAAATCTGGCTCCAGCTGATCCTTCTGGTTTTATCACCTAGTAAAAGAAACCTCTCCACACAGGCTTCAAACTGGACTGCCACTGCCATGGCTATCTTCTTCAGTCTGCCCTAACCTAGATATCTTAGCACCCAGCTTCCTGCCTTGTGGTAAGGCAGTACAAATCTCATCTCTTCTGTGAAGTTCTTCCCTCATTTGGAATTGAGAATTTCTTGCTGGGAGCCACAAGATCACGTGTCATGTCTAACTCACGGAAGTGTCTTTACTGGGTCTTCCATGGCAGTATCTAGATTAGTAAAGCTTCTGGGGAAAATTTCCTTGAAATGAAGTTGGGTGGGTCCAGAGAGGACTGGGGAGGGGTCCCCCACCCTGCTGGACTGGCCCCCTTTAGTAAGTGAGGACAAAGAGGAGAGACCTTGTTGCCTCAATCCAGGAGACCAGCTATGAGGCAGGAATAGAGCCAACCAATGCTGGCCTATGAAATGTAGTCTGGGACAATCCCAAGATCAGGTAAGTGATTAGGTAGTTCTACAAAACACATTTTCAATCATGCAGGCAATATCTATTTATAAAGAATGGCAGAAAAACTGCTTAGTTTAAAAGGATTTGTGTCGTAAATATTTGTATGAAATAATCTTAGTTCTGATTGTCTTATCCATATTTTCCTTTTGCCTGACTCCCGTAGACACCTTATCCTTTTGATTGTATGAATTTCCCTAAGTTGCTTCTAACTCTTCATAAAACAAAATGACATTTCAACAAAATATAGAGAAAGTCCAGTTTTCTTTTAAATGCTACAGTGATATATATTTTAAAAATGATGTTCCAAAGAACTCACTGTAACAATTAAGGATAAATGACAGGGGCTGGCGCTGTGGCACAGTAGGTTAACGCACTGGCCTGAAGCGCCGGCATCCCATACGGGCGCCGGTTCTAGTCCCGGCTCCTCCTCTTCCGATCCAGCTCTCTGCTGTGGCCTGGGAAAGCAGTAGAAGATGGCTCAATTCCTTGGGCCCCTGCACCCATGTAGGAGACCTGGAAGAAGCTCCTGGCTTCAAATCAGCCCAGCTCTGGCTGTTGCGGCCATCTGGGGAGTGAACCAGCGGATGGAAGACATTTCTCTCTCTGCCTTTCTCTCTCGCTCTCTCCTCTGCCTCTCTGCAACTCTGCCTTCCAAATAAAATAAATAAATCTTAAAAAAAAAAATGAACCAACAGATGGAAGACCTCTGTCTTTCTGTAACTCTGCCTTTCAAACAAATACATTTTTTTAAAGAATACTATTAATTCTTAGCTTTTCTTCAAAGGGCCTTAGTTTCTTCATGTCCTAGTTTGCTCATTTTTTATTCACTCCAAAATTATTCACTGAATGTTTATTACCTATAAAAAATAGCTGCAGAGACACAATGATGAATAAACTAAAGTCCCTAGAAATATGGGGCTTATCTCCTAGAAGAGACCAAGAAAAACCAAGTAAACAGAAGTTGTTGCTATGACAAAAATATAAGAAGGTAAGAGACCAGAGTGATTTGGAAGTAGCTCCACTACTTTAAACTACAGGGGTCAAGGAAAATCACTCAAAGGAGGTGATCAGTGAGTTGAGCCAACTGTAGGGACCAGAAAGGAAGCACCAGGGACAGAACATTCCAGGCAGAGGGAACAGCAACTACAAAGGCCCCCAGGCAGGGACAAACGTGCCAGAATCCAGGAACAGCAAGAAGCCTTGTGGCTTGCGTGGAGGGAGGGGGAGAATGACGCAGAGGCAGCCAGTACCAGATCCTACAGGCCTCAGAGGCCTTGGAAAGGAGGCTTACTGGAGGCTGCAAGCAGAGTGTGATAACATCTGAACTTGGTTTTTATTGTCTTTTTTTTTTTAATTTTTTTTAAAAGACTTATTTATTTGAAAGGCAGAGTTACAGAGAGGCAGAGGAAAAGAAAAAGGTGGGGGGAGGGACTTCCATCTGCTAGTTCACTCCCCAAATGGCTGCAACAGTTGAGCTGGGCCTATCTGAAGCTAGGAGCTTAGAGCTTCTTCAGGGTCTCCCACGTGGGTGCAGGGGCCCAAGGACTTGGGCCATCTTCTACTGCTTTCCCAGGCCATAGCAGAGAGCTGGATCGGAAGTGGAGCAGCCGGGAAAAGAGCCGGCATCCATATTGCTTGCTGGCATCACAGATGGTGGCATTACTGGCTACGACACAGTGCTGGCCCCTGGACTTGGCTTTTAAGACTACTCTGGTGGCAGTGTTGGGGCAGGAGAGATTTTCTAAGGGCCCTTCCCCAATCCTCTTTTGCCCTGTCACTCCAGGCTCCCATGAGCAAGAAAGATGTATCCACTGAACAAGACAGGCAGGAGTGGTTCCAGTCCCGGGCAGGAGTAGGGAATGTGTTACCTCATTCTACAGAACATGGAGGGAGTGGCCCACTCAGGGAAGGGTGTGAATCCCAGCTTGGAAAATATCCCAAACCACCTGTATTGTTTCTGCCTCCTGTGTGAATTTTTCTGCCAATGATACACTGCTGTGGAATGCACCCACACCCACACCCACACCCACACCCACACCCCCCATCTCCCCTTTGTAGAGGTGGAGTTAGCTCAAAGCTAGCCTACAGGAAATGGTCAATAAAGAGCTACTGGCTGATTAATTAAGAGAGGGAATAATCTCAGCCATTAGCAAGTAACAATGAGTGCTATGAGTACTGTGCTGGTCTCTGGGGATGCAAGGTGATTAAGATGGGTTTCTGGTTTACAACGAGCTCAGAAATCAGCACACAGACCCCTAGTCACCATGCTGGATACAACACTGATCGCCCTCCTTATCCAGGGATAGAAACAGGGGTCCTTGGAGCCAGACTGCCTGGGTTCATATCATGGCTTCACCATTGACCAGCTGTGCATCTTTGAACAACTTCTACAACTTGTCTGTACCTCACTTTTCTCCTCTACAGAATAGGAATAAGAATACTGACCTCAATGGTACTGTTTTGAGAATTCAGACTTAACATTTAGGAAACATTTAAATGTAAGTACTCAGTAAATTATTAAAATTACTATGGTGGGGCTGGCGCTGTGGCATAGCCGGTACAGCCGTCACCTGCAGTGCCAGCATGTCATGTGGGTGCCGGTTTGAGTCCTGGCTGCTAAACTTTTGATCCAGCTCTCTGCTTTGGCCTGGGAAGCTGTAGAAGATGCATCTGCCCCTGCAGGAGAGACCGGGAAGAATCTCCTGACTCCCAGCTTCAGATTGGCCCAGTTCCGGCCATTGCAGCCATCTGGGGAGTGAACCAGCGGATGGATGACTTCTCTCTCTCTGCCTCTGCCTCTGTAACTCTGTCTTTCAAATAAACAAATAAATCTTTAAAAAAAGTACTATGGCATCTGCTCAACTTGTACAAAATTCTATGAGGGAAGTATTATTATTATTCCCTCTTTTCAGATAGGGGAACTAAGACTCAGAAATGGGAAGGAATATGCCAAAGACCCAACAGCTGGTAGGTGACGGAGCCCAGATTCAAACTCAGCTCTGTCAGATTCCACAGCCCACACTTCCTATAAAAAAATAATAAAATAGGGGGCTGGTGCTGTGGTTTAGCAGGTAAAAGCTGCTGCCTGTGATGCCGCAATCCAGTAACAGGGCCTGTTCAATTCCCGGCTGCTCCACTTCCAATCCAACTCCCAGCTAATGTGCCTGAGATAACAGAAGGCCCAAGTGCCTGGGCCCCTGTGCCCATGTGGGAGATCCAGAAGTTCATGGCTCCTGGCTTCGGACCAGCCCAGCTTTCACCGTCATGGCCATCTGTGAAATGAACCAGCAAGTGAAAGATCTCTCTCTCTGTAACTCTGCCTTTCAAATAAAACAAACAAATCTTTAAAAATAATAATAATAATCCCCTTCTCATAACGAGCCCCAACATGGAGCAGGGACCCCATAAAGGGGACTATGGCATACACCATTGTCCCTGGAGCTTTTCCAGTGGTAGGTACTGTGGAAAACAGAGGTCTGCAGGTGCCAACTTCAGGTTTTGCTCTGGGGCTCTACAGTCTTCCTCACTAAAGTTTAGGGTACTAACATGGAACCCCAACTTCCACCAATAAGCCAGGTCAAGAAACTCCCCCAGGTGCCCAGCCACCTGCACAGACAGGCAGGCAATATTCTTTGGGCTGGCTTCTTGTCTGGCCCTTCCCATCTCTCAGTTTCACTACTTAGCCACCAGTCTGGGGTCTCATACTTGCACCTGCTGCTAGATACAGTCCCAAGAGACCCTGAGCCCTATAGACCTGGGGTCTTTCCTCACACCTTGCCCCAAAGGCCATTTCTAAATGACTCTTGGGGAACTTCTCTGACATGGTAAGCCCTAGAGCTCCGTCTGGATGTGGGTGCCGTGCACATAGGGAAATTCTCCTCACTGAGTAGCAGAAGGAGAGTGGGTAGAACAAGCAGTGGTTGTTCTTGTTCTGAATCAGAGGTGAGGGTGGGGGGAGGCCCACTGGGGATTGGGTTTTAGACTTAAGCACCACCAATTCCAGCTGGGTCAGGGCACCCACTCAGTAGGCCCACTTAGGACAGTGAAGATGTCTTGGGGTCAGGAATTAATACTCATTTCTACTTCCCCTGAGTCTGGCCTTGCCAACCTCAAAATGAGAGGAAAGGGAAAGCCCACTCAGGCACTGTGCTCACTTCGCACACACCATTTGTTGTTAGGAACACCAGCTACCTAGGCTGCCCAACTGCAGCTGGTAAGAGTAGGACAGTTTCCAGCCTCAACAAGTTCAGAGCACTATGCTTAGTTTTTCTCCCGACAACCCTGTGAAATGAGCATTACTTTCATTTTTTATAGATATTCAGGCTTAGAAGAGTAACTTGTTCAAATTCATGGAGCCAGACAGTGAAAAGATAGTGTTTCCTTGCAAGAAATGCCCGTTGGTTGAATGAATGCATGAACATAGCTTTGGCTGTGACCTTAGCTAAGAAGCTGCAACAAGACCAAATATTTTTAGTTCTCAAAGTGCTTTTTCATCTATCACCTCCATGGGCCTCCCTGCTAGCCCACGAAGACGCAAAGCGGGTGTTATCTTTCTTCAACATATGAGGCAACACAGCAAACAAGGGGGGTGCATTCTGGAAAATGGAGTTCCCACTTGTCTTGTTTAATCATTCAAACATGTAAATGGTATGAATTCTAGTTTATTTATTTTTAACCACTTGAAAGGCACAATGACAGAGACAGACAGACAGACACAGGTACACATACACCTAGAGCAATCTTCCATCTACTCTTTCATTCTTCAAATGCCTAAGAAAGCCAGGGCTGGGTCAGGCCAAAGCCAGCAGCCCAGAACTCACTTCGGGTCTCCCACCCAGGTGGCAGAGGCCCAAGCACTTGTGCCATTACCTATTGCTTCCCGGCATGCATTAGCAGAAAGCTGGATTGGAAGGAAGCTCAGATGCCAGGACCCAAACCATGGGATGCCGGCGTGTCCCCAATACCTGCCTCCAAACTTTAAGTATTTACCTTACTAAGTCCTCATCAAGTTAACTCAGTCCACAAACAAGGAGGTTCCTGCCTTCTTGAAGATGTTTGGCAAAGATCAGAGAAAATATGCTTCATTGCCAAATGTCCAGTAAACAACACTGGCCAAACACCTACTGTTGTACATAGTAACTGTGGGCCTGAGTGGAGGAAGCAGGCACCATGGCTGTTCCCCACAGCCTCCAACTTTGGAAATCATTCCTGGTCCAAAGGATATTCACATACACAGACTCTTCAAAAAGTTCATGGAGGGACAAGCATCGTGAAGTAGCAGGTTAGGCTGCCGCCTGAGACACCAGCATCCCATACAGACACTGGTTTGTGTCCAGGCTGCTACACTTCTTCTTTTTTTTTTAAAAAAAGATTTTATTTATTTATTTGAGAGGTAGAGTCACAGACAGTAAGAAGGAGAAACAGAGAGAAAGGTCCTCCTTCCATTGGCTCACTCCCCAAATGGCTGCAACCACCAGAACTGTGCTGATCCGAAGCCAGGAGCCAGGTGCTTTGTCCCGGTTTCTCATGAGGGTGCAGGGGCCCAAATACTTGGGCCATCCTCCACTGCTTTCCCAGGCCACAGCAGAGAGCTGGATTGGAAGAGGAGCAGCTGGGACTAGAACCGGCACACATATGGGGTGCTGGCGCCACAGGTGGAGGATTAACCTACTGTACCACAGCGCTGGCCCCCCAGGCTGCTACACTTCTGATCCATCTCCCTGCTAATTGTCTGGGAGAGCAGCACAAGGTGGCCCAAGTGCATGGGCCCAATCACTCACAGATCAGGCTGAAGCTCATAGCTTTGGCCTGGCCCAGTCCTGGCTACTGTGGTAACTCAGAACCAGTGGATGGAAGCGATCTCTTTCTCCCTCCCTAAAACTCTTTCACATAAATAAATACATTTTTTAAAAAAAGATTTATTTATCTGAGAGGCAAAGTCCCAGAGAGAGAGAAGGAGAGACAGAGAAAGAGATCTCCCATCCACTGGTTCACTTTCCAAATGGCCACAATGGCCAGGGCTGGGCAAAGCCAAAAATCAGAGCCAAGAGCTTCGAGTTCCAGTTGCGGCTGCTCCGCTCTGGATCCAGCTCCCTGTTAATGTGCTGAGAAAGGACTTGGGTCCCTGCACCCACGTCGGGGACCCAGGTCCACCCAGGTCCACCCAGCTCCAGCTGCTGCAGCCATTTGGTAAGTGAACTAGTGGATGGACAATCTCTCTCTCTCTCTCTCTCTGCCTCTGCCTCTCTGTGACTCTCCCTTTCAAATAAATAAATAAACCTTAAAAACACACACACACACACACACACACAACCTGCATCCATATGGGATGCCAGTGCTGCAGGCCATGGCTTTAACCTGCTGAGTCACAACACTAGCCCCAGTAAATAAATTAAAAAAAAAAGTTCATACATAACTTGTATTATTAAAAAACTGTATGAATTTCAATTTTTTTCTATCTTTCATGAATTTTTTGAAGGACCTTTGTATTCTGACAGTTTGAAAATATTTGTTTTTTAAAAAATACTTTCTTAATAGTTCCAACAAAAATCACAGCGAGTTGATCACCTGAGATGGCAACCTGAAAATAACAGTAACGGGCCGACAGGTGGCACAGGTGAAGCCACAGCTGCTAACACTCATGTTCCATACTAGAGAGTGAGTTAGTCCTGGCACCTCTGCTGTCATGTGAGTTTCCCACTAACACATCCTAGGAAGCAGCAAATGATGGCTCAAGTGCTTGGGCCCATGCTACCCACAGGGGAGACCCAGATGTTGTTCTGGGCTCAGCTTCAGCTTGGCCTAGCCCTGGCTGTTGTAGGAATGTGGGGAGTGAACCAGCAGATAGAGGATCTCTATCTATCTGCCTTTCAAATAGATGAAAATGAATAAGCACTTAAAAATTGTATTTATTTATTTAAAAGGCAGAATAACAGAAATGGGGAAGAGCGCTTCCATCTGCTGGTTCACTCCCACAAATGGCTGCAACAGCCAGGGCTGGGCCCAGATAAACCCAGGAGCCAGGAACTCCATCCTGGTTTCCCACATGAGTGGCAGGGTTCCAAGCATTTGGTCTTCTGCTGCCTTCCCGGGCACATTAGCAGGAAGCTGGATATTAAGTGGAGTACCTAAGACTTGAACCAACACTCCAATATAGGATGCTGGCCTAACCCACTGCACCACAACACCAGCCCCCTAAATAAACATTTTTTTTTTTTTTAAAGTAATGATCGTGGCTGCCAGGTACAGCCTTTGGCACCGGTGTTCCATATGGATGCTGGTTCGAGTCCCTGCTAATCTACTTCCAATCCAGCTCCCTGTTAGTGCACCTGGGAGGGCAGCGGAGGCTGACCCACATGCCACCCACACTGGAAACCCACAGGAGGCTCCTGGATCTTGACCAGCCCAGCTCCAGCTGTTGTGGCCACTGGGGAGTGAACCAGTGGATGGAAGACTTCTCTGTCTCTTCCTCTTTCTCTGTAACTCTGCCTTTCAAATAAATGAATAAATCTGAGAGAGAGAGAGAAAGAAAGAGAGAGAGAGAGACAAAGAGAGAGCCACTGTATGCTATCTCCTTTTTATAAATGAAGAAACTAAGGCTGGGAGAGATTAGGTAATTTGCTAAGGTAACTTATTTTTTTTTTTTTAAATGTATTTATTTGAAAGAATTACAGATAGAGGTAGAGCCAGAGCTGAGCTGATCCAAAGCCAGGAGCCAGGAGCTTCTTCTGGGTCTCCCACATGGGTGCAGGGGTCCAAGGACTTGGGCTATCTTCCACTGCTTTCCCAGGCCAGAGCAAAGAGCTGGATTTGAAGTGGAGTAGATGGGACTAGAACTGGCATCCCACGTGGACTGCAGGCCGAGGCTTTAACCTGCTGTGCCACAGTGCCTGCCCCTAAGGTAAGTTCTGAGCAGATGGGCTTCAGCACTGGTTTGTACTGAATGATAAATGTCTCCCAAGGAGGCACTGACAAGGCGGGTGCCAGGAATACAAGGGGCAACTGCTGCCTGGGAGGGCTGGGGCCTCCAGAGCCCCCTCCCCATAGTGTTTATCACACTGTGATGGGAGGTAAGGAAAGAACACGTGTATTCAAGCTACCCCTAGGGCAACAGGAGTCTCTCCTTCTACGCAGACTCTCATGGCACCCACCCAATCCCCAAGAGAGCGGTGGCAGGTGGGTCTTTTCTCCTTGGAACTGTGGCGGTGGGGCACAAGGGAAGATGGAAAGAAGTCTTACTGGCTCTTCCTTCCCTTGGGCAAGAAGCCTGTAAGTGTGATCAGGTGCATGTTCCTCACACGGGAGGGTCCTTGAACCCAAGACGCCTCAGAGAGGAGAGACTGGCACAGCCCTGAACTGCCAGCTGAGCTAACTCTCTCTAAACATTCTAACTAGGTCATCAGGTTCCTGGAGAAGCCAGCTGTGGCTGGGAGTGGGGGATGGGGAGGGAAATTCTGCAGTCTACCAAGATCCCTACTTCCCTTCAGGCCCCACCCTCCCAGAAATCTGCACCTGCTCCCAAACTGACTCTGCCCCCCAGCTGGGCCCAGCTGTCAACGGCTCCCAATGCCCCACACTTGCCTTACTTGGGCAGGAACTATGGGGGCTTCTTGGGCAGGAGGTACCTTGTTGCTACCTGAGCCCTTCAGAGAAGAAGCTGTGGGGCAGGGAAGGGCTAGCTTCTCCTGGAGGGAATTTCTGGCTCCACAGACAGCAAGAAAGCTAGGCACCTTTGGGCCTGCCCAGGGTACCGTACTGGCATTGTCACAGCAGGTGGCAGGGGACAGGTGATGTTTACCCTGCTGAGGCCAGAGCTGCCAAAAGGCTTCAATCAATCCTTTGAACCTGCACCTGGCCCTGAGCCCCAAACAACAACCAGGGCACTCGATCTCATCTACAGGTTGCAGGTGCCTCCAGCTTTTATGTACCTGTAGTTCTTCCCCAGGAGTTACCAGGGACCTGACTCCACTCCATATGTGCTCTGGGCCTCTCCAAACTGGATCCCCCTCCTCACCAACCACCACATCTTGCTATTCAGAGGCCTCCGTCAGTCACAGGCTCCCCCTTCCCTGACTAGTTCTATTGCCAGCCCAGGTCCTCTTCACCTCCAGCCAGTCTGCCTCCTCACTATCTCCCCAACGCTTCGTACCCATTCCACCTTTCAGATCTGTTTGGGTGCTTCCTGTCCATCTGCTCTGCCCTTGCCACATTCTTGTCAACTATTTAAAGCCCTCACTGTCCTAATAGGCAATGACATAGCTTCCCACACAGTCAGGCACTGTGAGAGGTGGTGTGCGCCGTAACAAACAGGTGCTGAGTGTCTCCGGTGTTACCGAGCACTTTGCTAGGAAACAGGATTGAACCAAAGAACAATTCTGGGAACTTCGGTGTTACTGAAAGAAACAGACAGGAGGCATGCAAACGTGGTGGCCTCTGGGGATATGATATTTGAGACCTGAGACCTGAAAGAAGATAGCAACTACTCTGATCGGATCTAGGGGCAGAGTGATTCAGGCAGAGGAAAAAGAGCGAGCCTATGAGGAAGAGACTGCCATTATCTCCACCTTACAGATGAGGAAACTGAGCCTGAGTCGGAATTCTACACCGCACTGTGGAGACAACTGGGATTATTCAAGTCCCCAGTGACCCAGCTCCTTTCTGACCCTTTCCACTGTTGGTGCCAAACGCAGTCAGGATCAACAATGCAAGCTGGCTGGGGAAGAGGTACAAGCTGATGATGCAGGCTGAGGGTGGAGGCCTCAGGGCTGAGTAATCAACTGGGTAGCTGATGGTGGAAGTGGGCCCAACTGGCAGAGGCCCAGGGCACCTGTGGGATGCAGCTACTGGGTCTAACCTCTTCTGCTTTTGCAGTCTACACCACAGATTTGGCAGGTTTGCCTCAAGCCATTCATGAAGAATCTTACGTTTATTCCCATAGCTTCAGTGAATTTACTTCCTTACTGGCAGAGATGTTTTGGTAGGCTAACCTGCATCTGACATTAACAACCTTTCAGGTTCATTGAGCAGACCCTGGGTGAGCTCTTGCCCAACCCTAGGCCCTTTGCCAGGAACTCAGGGCTAGTCCAGGCCTGCAAAGCAGCAATGACACAGTGGCTTGAGGATCGGCTTTGGCACCTGACAAACCTGAGTGCAAGACCAGCTCTGCCACTGATGAGGTGTGTTACTGCAGCACTTGGCAGAAGATCTCCAAGCCCCGGATTCTCCCTCTTCCCACCAGAGCATTATGAGGACCAAACAAGGTGGTACGCCAAGGGCAAGAACCAAGCACTGGGCACACAGCAAACAAGCACTCCATACCCAGTATCTGTTATTAGTACTAAAAACACATTTGGGTTTCACTTTCTCATCTATGCTTTGCTTGCTCTGCTAGGTTGGCATTTTTCCTTCAGTCTCATGGATGAGAATTTGAAGCTGATTTGTCTACTGTCACAGCACCAGCAAGAAGTCAGTTGCACATGGGAGTCCAGAGCTTTGTCTGAGCATGTGCTAGAACTGAACAATGCACCCTAAAGATAACGAGCCCTACCTGATGTGTCCGGAACCCAAGTGGATGGATGGGTGATGCACCCATAATGACTGAGAGGGCATGGATACACACCACGAGGGGTGGGCCTCAGTGCCACTCACAATGGCCACAGTATCCCCAACACTTAGCACAGTTAAGGCCCTCACCAGTATTTACTGATTTACAAAAGAACAAAATTCCCAGGACAGCTCTGAGCACTGAACCCAGCCTGAGAGGTAGCAGGTGGCATGGGTGACAGTGGATTAAAAGCAGAACAGATTCTGAGGTTGCCACTTGCTGCGGGACAAGCTCCCTTGCTTTGGTTTCCTCTATGAGTCACTCAGCTCACCTACCTCACTGGGAGTGAATTTGGTGAATTAAAGTACTACCAACACATCAAAGGGATTGTCATTATGCTACTGACTACTAAGATACTAGAGCATTTTGAAGCCAAATGCACCCCGAATTTGAACCCAGTTCTTCCTGGTCCTACTGTGAAGCCCTGGGCATATCATTTTCTCTGGGCTTCATTTTTCAAAACCATAAAATAAAGACATCTCCTACTTTGTAGGATTCTTAATGATTAGAGATTAAAAAGCAGCCTTTAGAGTAAAACAGACGTGGCTTCCAATCCTGACTCTGGCTCTTGCTAACTGTGAGTCCTCTTAAACCTCACTGCCCTGTAGTGATAAGGTTTGGGATTAGTAACACAGATGACACCACGTACTGAGGGTTCGTGAGCCAACAATCATCCAAATGCCAGTGGATGGGAAGAGCGACATAGCGCCATGTTTAACTGTTACCCTCCCAGGCTTTATGCTCCATGGTACTGCCCTGGATAAGTTCCTCAACCTCTCTGTGTCTCGGTTTCCTCATCTGTGAAATGGGGATAAAAATAGCACCTACTTCAGAGCATCGCTGTGCGAATGGAATTAATTCAATCACGCAAAGCACTGTGAACAATGCCTGGCACAGAGCAGGAACTCAATAAATGTTAGGTGCTATTAATAGTAATGTTAACAATAATATTAATCATCAGGCGGAATAAGAGGGAGGGACTGTTTAATCCTGGGACCTGGGCAGCCCATGGAATAATTCCAGAGAAGTCCCAGGGCAGCTGTCTGTAGGCAAGGTGTCAGTCAAGAAACGCTTCTGTACAAAGGACTTGAAACTGGGGCTCCTAAGCAAAATTCCCAGCTCGGTTGTTGTTGAGGAAGGGGGGGGGGGTTGTCAAGGGGGGGGTGTCACCAGCCTCTGGGGAGACAAGTCAGGCTCCTTGGAAGGGACACTGTGTTCCTGGCCCTGCCTGGCTCAGGGGAACAAAGGCACGTGTGTGTGGCCGGGGAGGAGGGAGGGGAATGTTTCCCTTTCAAGAGCGGAACAAAGGATCTGAGGCATAGTTGAGTGCATTCCAATCCCCTCCCAGGCCAGCTCCCATTCCTCAGATGATTCTCCAATAAGGTTTTCAACCTTCTGGTTTCCTCCAGAAAGGTGACTGGGGGAAGGGGCCAGGGCTACTGGCTGTTTCACTCCACCCTCTGTCATCAATCTCCAAGAGGCAGCACTTATCTGTGCCAAACTTCTGAGCTCTCTCTTAGGAATTTCTGTCCTATGCAAGGATGGAGTGGAAACCCCAGGGGAGCTCAGGATTAATGGATGGCACAGGGCACCATCAAACGACAGGTTCGGCTCAGGAGGTCCATGGCCGAATTGCTACCAAGTGATGGAGCCAAGGAGAAAGCCCCCACAGCAGAGCACTGGGTGTGGGGACAACGGCCGGCAGAACTAGGCAGGATGATCTTCTCTAAGTCTTAAAGGAGGGCTCACAGGCTGCAAGGAGAAGCTAGGTGAAGGGGGAATGGGGAGGGAGCAAAGAAAGTAATAGACAAGAGGGAGTCCAAAAAAAGGAGTTTGGGAGGAGTTGGGGGCGCCTCTAGGGACATTACTTTCCAGTTTCCACAGGCTTGCCGGCAGGCATCTGGCTACAGGGCTGGGACAGGAAGCAGTCCATGGAAGTCACTGCAATGGCATTTCCTGAAGAGCAAGAGCAAAACCTCTAGTTCCGAGGGGAGCTCTGGAGTCTGCCCAAAAAGCCCTGCAGTCTGCAGCTTTCTGTAAGCTTGGCCTGCGTCTCCTCTGAGATGAAACCAAGCAGCAGGAGGTCTGAAAGGTGGGTTCTGTCTGCAAAGACATTATTCGCAAAAAGCACTAAGTAATAAACAAGAAGCTGAGTGAGGCCCCTGAAGCAGCCCTGGGACAATGCGGACAGTGATGCTATTCTGAGGAGTTGACACATTCAATCTTCACAATAAGGTGGTGTTATTATTAGAGCCATTTACATGTTAAAGGTCCAGATTTGAAAATTCAAGCCCTGCCTCTCCTCCTGAGGTCACCTGGGCAAGCCCCTTCAGCTTCCGCACCTGACTTCCCTCTGGTGACGAAGGTGACACCCTTCCTGCTCACCTCTCAGGGCAGCTTCAAGGAAAGAGAGGCAAGGCAGATGTGAAATCAGTATTTGTCGGCTGTCCGTAACAAAAGCCTGGCCGGGGCCTGCCTGCAGAAGAATGGGGTATTCCAGAGTCTGGGAATGGGTCTCCTATGAGTTCCGTGGTAAAAAAGACAAGAACTATGATGGCATCACAGTGCCATCTCTGCCCATCTCCAGCCATGCCTGGCAGTTGCAGCAACCTTTTCACTGGGGTCCCTACAGTTCAATCACCACCAGGGCTTACCATGTCCTGTGTAGTCTGGCACCAGCTCCCTCTCTTTGTGCCCCTCCCCCTGGCTGTCTGTTCTCCAGCCACATAGACCTTGCTCATCCTTGGGAATGCTAAGCGCCTCCTTCTTGAGTCCACACCCTCTGCTTGAAACACTTTTTCTAAGGGTACAGCACATCATCCATCTGCTTCAAGTCTTCGCTCCAGTATCACTTTTTGTCGGGGCTCAGGACATACCAACCTAAAATATGACTAGGAAACCAGAATATGTCACCTTAAAAATATACTTCTTTGGCATATTCTGGGCTCTGCAAAGTTGAAACTTACATCTACAGAAGAAATCTATATGAGTAAAAACATCTCTATCAGAAGAGGGCTGCTCCAGACAACTTCTATCACGCAAGACTTATCTGTGTGACAAGGCGACCTTTATTAACCATACAATTCCTATACCATATCAGCATTTGTGTGGCTACCAGCCCCTCAGGAGTCCCAAGGCACTATTCTGTATCTCAGGATGCCATATAAGGCTTCAGTCATCTGACTTTTAAGTCCCATATTTTGTAGGACTCCTATGTATATACATGGGTAACAGAAGTGGTTTTTATTTCCTTCTTGTTAATCTGTCTTATGTCAATTTAATTCGCAGCTCAGCTAAAGAACCTTGGAGGGTGGAGGGAAACCATTTTCACTTCCCTACACCTTCTTTGGTCTTTTTTTATTATTTTTAAAGATGTATTTATTTATTTGAAAGTCAGAGTTACACACAGAGAAGGAGAGGCAGAGATTGAGAGAGAGAGAGAGATCTTCCACCCGCTGGTTCATTCCCCAGTTGGCTGCAAGGGCTGCAGCTGAGCCGATCCAATCTGAAGCCAGGAGCTTCTTCCAGGTCTCCCATGTGGGTGCACAGGCCCAAGGACTTGGGTCATCTTCTACTGCTTTCCCAGGCCACAGCAGAGAGCTGGATTGGAAGTGGAGCAGCCAGGACTTGAACTGGCGCCCATATGAGATGCCAGCACTGCAGGCAGTAGCTTTACCCGCTATGCCATAGTGCCTGCCCCTCTTTGATCCTTCTTAAAATGACAGGCCCATCCTCTCTTCCTAGGCATGTCCTATGCCTCAACCTGTTTTATCTTCCTTGTAGCACCCATCACCTGCTATATGAGGGTGCTCATATAGTTTGCAGGAAATGGAATTAAAAGATAAGTTTATGGAGCTTGGAATAAACGGGTGTACCAGTTAAGAAAAAGTTTGGAATGTCTGCATCCCATACTGCAGTGCCTGGGTTTGAGTCCTGTATTTGCTCCTCATTCCAGCACATCCTGGGAGGCAGCAGGTGATTTCTCAAGTATTTGGGTCCCTACCACACATGTGGTAGACCTGGGCTGAATTTCTAGCACTTGGCTTTGGCTTAAGCCAGCTCTGGCTGTTGAAGACATGTCTTTCTCTCTCTCTCTCTCTCTCTCTCTCTCTCTCTCTCTCTCTCTCTCTTTTTTAAAGATCTTATTTATTCATTTGAAAGGCAGGGTTAAAGAGAGAGGGAGAGACAGAAAGGTCTTCCATCTGCTGGGTCAACTCCCCAAATGGCCACGATTGGACCTGGGCTGATCTAAAGCCAGGAGCCTGGAACTTCTTCTGGGTCTTCCATATGGGTGCAGGGGCCCAAGCACTTGGGCCATCTTTCACTGCTTTTCCAGGGCATAAGCAGAGAGCTGATGGGAAGAGGAGCAGCCAGGACATGAACCAGTGCCCATACGAGATGCCGGTACTGCGGGCAGAGGCCCAGCCTAGTACACAACAGTGTTGCCCCCCAAGACATTTTTTTCTTTTAAAAGATTTACTTATTTATTTGAAAGTCAAGAGTTACAGGAGAAAGGAAGAGATAGAGCAAGAGAAAAAGAAATCTTCCATCTACTGGTTCACTCCCCAAATGATCGCCAACAGCCAGGGCTAGGCCAGGCTCAAGCCAGCAGCCAGGAGCTTCTCCTGAGTCTTCCACGGCGGTGCAGGGAACCAAAGAATTGGAACAGATGGGAATTGAACCAGTGCCCATTTGGGATGCCAGTGTCACAGGTGGCAGTGTTATCTGGTACACAATGCTGGCCCTTGTTGCAGACATTTGAAAAATGAACCATCATTCTCTCTCTCTACCTTACAAGTAAAATAAATTAATTAAAAAAAATTTTAATGGGTAAGTTTACTTTGATGCAAAAAATTTCTAAAACCATGGGAGCTATTACCTGCAATGCTAGCATCCCACATGAGCACCAGTTTGAGTCCTAGCAGCACTACTTCTAGTCCCAGCTCCCTGGGAATGTGCCTGGAAAAGCAACAGAAGATGACCCCAGTGCTTGGGCCCTTGCTACCCATGTGAGAGATCCAGATGGAGTTCCAGGCTCCTGGCTTTGGCCTAGTTCAGCACTGGCTATTGTGGCCATTTGGGGAGTGAACCAGCAGATGGGAGATTTCTCTCTCCTTCTCTCTGTCTCCCTTCTCTCTCTGAAACTCTGCCTTTAAAATAAAATAAATAAATCTTAAAAAAAAAAAAAAAAATTCTGAAACCAACCATACAAGTATATGTGGTCCATTGCTAACCAAGATGTCACTATGTGATGCATGACTAGCCACATATTTTTTGTCTGTCTCAACCCACAGAATGTGAGCTCCAGGAGGATAGAATTTTAGTTTTGTTTATTGCTGCACTACCAGTTCCCAAGACAGTCTGGCAACAGCAGGAGCTCAATCAATGTTGGTTGAATGAATGAATAACTAGGTAAAGGGCTACTCCCATTCTGGTATGAAAGGGGTCTGTTTCTTTTTTTTTTCTTCCTTTCTTTGAAAGGCAAAGTGCTAGAGGAAGAGGGAGAGAAAGAGAGAGATCCTCCATCTGCTGGCTCATTCCCCAAATGCCTGCCACAGCCAGGGTTGGGCCAGGCCAAAGCCAGGAGCCAGGAACTTCATCCATGTCTCCCGTAAAGGTGGCAGGAACTCAAGTACTCAGGTCATCCTCTGCTGCCTTTCAGGCCAATCAACAAGAAGCTGGATGAGAAGATGGAGGTGGGACTTGATCCCAGACACTCTGTTTTGGGTTGCTGGGTTGTAGGCATCCAAAGTGGTCCACATGGTCTGCCTCAAACACCTGCCTCTTTTTCATTAGGTGCCTGTTAGGCCCAAGATCTTTGCTCAGTGTGAGGGGACAAGCGTGGACTCCACCCTCAGGAATCGCCTAGCCCTGAGAGACAGTAGATCTGTTAGGTATGTCTTGTCTGTACCTAGTCAGACCCTCCCACTGTCCTTTGCATTTTCCAACTTTTGCTGGGTTCCACGCCAACAGAAAAGGCTTAGTCCCCTTTCCTTAAGTTACCTGAAGCTGGTACTCACATTCTCCTGGGTGTGATCTTCCCCAGGCTAAACAAAAGACCCAGTGAGACTGCCTGCCCCTGGGAACTGAGACAGCCTGCCGGCCAGAGGGCCCAAAGAGAAAAGGCTCTGGGAGCAGAGTGAGCCCTTCAAAGAAAGAGGGAGTCCTTAGGGAGGACCCT
The DNA here is from genome assembly GCF_964237555.1 of Oryctolagus cuniculus. Lineage (NCBI taxonomy): Eukaryota > Metazoa > Chordata > Mammalia > Lagomorpha > Leporidae > Oryctolagus > Oryctolagus cuniculus. The sequence continues at coordinate 25,998,988 of NC_091442.1, read as the reverse complement.
GGAAGTGCACTACAGGTCGGGGTGGGAACAGGGTCTCTCTTAACTAAGGCAGCAGCAGATTATGTTTCCATAGAAGAGTGGCTCACTGGGAATTACCCCTTCATCTACCCACACTACACCCACACAGCCACACTGCTGAGACAGCCCCACACTGGAGGCTGGGGTGCCAGAGAGGCAGGAGCCTCTGCACAGAGGTCTATGTTCAGCCCACTGGCCTCAGGACAGGTATCTGCTGCTGCCTCCTGGACCCCCCAAATTCTGGTGACTGCCCACCCACACAACAAGAAAACCCTGCAGGTTCCCTAGAGGCCCCCTAAAAAATACCTGGGTAATTTTCAACCAGAAACTGAAGGGCTTCATGGGGTAGTGGGGAAATTATTCCCGGGAAGTCTGGAAAACCCTGTGAGGGCGACAGTGTTTTGAGAGCAACCTAAAATGAACGTACAGAACAAGTGGGTGTTCCAAGGGGCAGCCCCGAGACTCTGCTACCTCATTTTTGGACCTGAATGAGATTACTAAAAATTTCCACTTTTGGGGTTTCTGATAGGGTTTCCCCCAAAAAACCACAGCATTGCCAATGTCTGCAAAGGGAGCTAAGGCGGTTCACCTACGCATACACAGGTGCTGCAGAGCCCTGCAGCCTGGGAAAGGACCCCTCCCGCGTGGCTCTCAACAGCGATGTCTCCAGCAGGCTAAAGGGTTTCTCCAGGGACTGCTGACCCAAAGGGCCCTGGCCCCCCGAAGGTCCTCACCCACACTGCCACTGGGAAGCCCCAGAGATAGTCCCTTCAGGGAAGGTCACCAGCACAAACAGTCCACTTGAGTATCTCCTGGGCTGGTTTTGTTTCCTCAGGAGTGAGTGGGGCTGGGAGGCCGGGGTGGGGATGGAGGTGGGGGTGGGGCGGCACGGCAGGCAGAGTTCAGTTCCCTGAGGGAGGAAGCCCTTCACTAAAGAGTGCTTCCACCCTACAATTAATGTCGGGGAAGGGCTTTTGTTCTAGATCCTTTACTGGAGTCCAGCTATGGAGCTGGCTGTCATTATTCCATTTTACAGGTGGGAGACAGATGGACAAGAGTGACAGGTGACTCCGGTCAGGCAGCATCTGGCATTCCAGTCTGGGGAGTATCACCTGGCAACTAAGGAGAGATACTTGGGGCAGGCCACCTCCTCACACACACACCATTCTGTCAGCTACCAGCAGGCCCTAAGAGGGCTTTAACAACGAAAAACTTAACAAGAAGCCCACTCTGATTGGGCCAAACCTGAGACTCACTTGACACCTGTCATTCCTGAGTTTTACCAGTGTGGTTACCCACAGGCCTTTCAGAACCCGCTGGGGAAGACAAAGGCACTGTTTTCCCCACAGCTACTTGAACAAAGCTAAGATCACATCACAGCTCACAGAGAGTACCTTCACAGGTATGTTTTGATTGGCCACTAGCATCTCTGGCTTTCTCTGCCAGTCTGTCTGGGTCACTTTGTTACTCCCTGGACAATCTCTGTAGACTTTAAGGGTTTAGGCTTTAGAGTTAGGTCAAGCTTAGTATAAATTCTCACTCAACTGGCTGAGGGACACCCAGGATCTGTCACTTGTCACTAGGAGCCTCATGTGAAACTGGGAATAAAACCATCTATTTTGGTCACTATGGGAAGACAGGAAACAGCATGCCAATTCCACAAGGGAAGGGCCTATGGCTGGTTATGGCCAACACCTAGCGCCCTGCCCACCTCCGTAAACGCTCAGCAAACTCATTGCTTAAGAACCTAACACAATGCCTAATACATAGGAGGGTCTCCGTAAAGGCTAATTTCCTTCCCTTTCCTGTGACGATGCCAAATTTAGACAACATCCGTCGGCAGGCAGAGTGGCCCGTAACTCCTACGCTCAGGGATCCCTCAGCTGAGGCCTCCAGGCTGAGCTGCTACTGCAGTAGCCAGTCACTGCTGCTCAGAGCAGGGTGGCACCTTTCCCGGCTCGCTCGGAGGGCTCTGACTCAAATGTTCTTCACCCACTGGTCTCAGGGGAAGAACACACTCCCAGGAATGGTTCTGACACAACTCGCTCTTCTACACACGTCCTCTGTGTTCACTAAGAGGAAGCGACGTGTGTGTGTGAGTGTGAGTGTGACTGTGTGTGTGTGTGTGGTATGTTGTCCAACGGGCTCTGACATTTTTCAACGAGGCGATGGGAGGTGGAATTTCCATCCAGTGGCGGGCGAATGGACGGGCCCAGGCCTGCTGGGTTTTAGACCTTTTTCACCCGCAACGCTGGGTTGCTGGCAATTCTCTGATTGGGACGGCCCTCTGCAGACTGGCTGGCAGACCAGGCACCTCTCCCAACCTGCCTTTTGTTTATAGCTGGCCACAACTCACCTGGTATTAGGACCACTGGCCAGAGACAGTGGTCAAGGCAAAGTGGGCAACTGGCCCACGTCCCTCCACAGAGATGCCTCCGAGGGTGTGTCTGTAGTACTGGAATCCTGGAATCAGCTGAACAAATATTTGCCCCCAAAGAGAATCAAAGCAGGAGGGACCAGGAGAGGTCATCACACAAAACCCAACAGGAACTGTTTAATCATTTATCCCCCAGGGAGTTCATTTACAGAATGGCTTTTCAAGTCTATCAGCCTTAGCTCCAGGGAGCCTCCGGCCTCTACCACCCCCACCCCCACCCCCACCCCCACCCCCACCCCGTCGCCTACTGACTTGACCCCCTAGCCTTTTTCAAGAGCCTGCTGAGGAGATGAGCTGAAGTTGCAAAGAAACGGGAAACGAGCCAGGGGGTGGGGTTCCAGGAGAAACTCAGGAGGTTTGGCTCCACGGTAAAACCGAGTGCCGGCCACGCCCCGGCCCAGCCCACGACAATCACATTCCTGGCATTCCTGAGTCCAGGTGCGCGGCCCTTCCACCTCTGCTCCCTCAATGGATGACTTATTCCCCACAGCCTGTGGATTTTCTGCATTTTCTGAGGGAACAGAATGCCTGTGTTCCGCACCTCCCCTGGGCAGGGAGACCAGCAAGGAAACAGGACCAACCCCGCCTGCAGTGACCACTGGTGCAAAAGGTCCCTCCACCACCTCCTCGTGACTCAGGGACGGAGAGAGACACCTCCCTGTCTGGACTGGGAGCTCCCTGGCGTCCCTCACTCTGCTCACGCCACCTCCAAGGCTTCCAGGACTCTGCGAGACCAGGCGAGCTGGCCACGTTTCCCAGTGCAGGAAACTGAGGCTCAAGAAAGTAAAGAGCCTGTCCAAGGTCACACAGCTGGCCAAGAGAGAGGGCTGGCGCTCCCACTCACGTCCAAAGTCTGACACCAAATCTCAATGGCCCACAGAGCCCCACAGACTGACTTCTTGCCTTGCCAGCCGGCCAGTCAGAGGCAGAGCAGCTGGAGCTCCTCACCCCACCCCAGGCAGCGAGTGAGGTGCAAAGTCCTGGGGCTTAAAGCGTGACACAGCAAGAGCTCCACAAACAGGCCAACCGTGCAGAAAGTTGCAAGCTGTGTGCAGCACCAACTCAGGAGGTGCAGCACCAACACGAGTGGCACAGCCCACGCTGACCTAGAATCGGACAATTCCGAACCCACCAAGCCACTGGGGGGAACTCCTGCTTGGCCACATAAGAAAACTCTGAAATAAAGGGAAGGAAGCCCAGGTCAGGACGGCCAGTCCTGGAGAAGAAAGGACGCAGCGACTTGTGGGTCCCCGGCACGCCACCACCTGCTCCAGACATTCTGCTTGTCACCCTTTCAAAGCATGGAGAGCCACTGCTCCAGAGTGAGGGGGGCACTGGACCAACCCCCCACTCACAGATCAACACCTCAGCTATTCTGTGCTGAGAAACTGGAAAATAAGCATGGAAGATCAGGGTCATGAGGGTGCCCAGATGGAAAGAACCAGGTCTGGTGCTGAAATGGGGCCAGTGCCTCCAACAGTCATCTAACTAGCAGAAGCTGCAGGGAAAGGCTGCTGGGGGTCCTCTGACAGAGGCCAAAGCACAGGGACAAATGAGGGGTGTGGTTCTTACCCAGCCGCCGTTCTCCTGGATCCAGGGCTCCAGGTGATCATTCAGGTAAGTGGCCATCCACGCCGCGATCCGACTCACCAATACCTCCATCTCCTTGTCCACGCTTTCCACGCACAGTGCCCCGCCGAAGGAGAAAAAGGCCACAATGCGGCCCCAGTTCACCCCATCCCGGAAGAGTTCGTTCACTACTTGTTCAAAGCTCTGATATGCTGTCCCTGGGGTGATGTGGAGCTGGGATGTCAGGTCGCTGAATGCCCGCCGGTACCGCAGTTCAAACTCGTCGCCTGCCTCCCTCAGAGCCTGCTTCACTGCTGTCATGGGGATCACCTCCCGGGCATCCAAACTGCTGCTGTGGCCAGTGGCTCCGTTCACCGCGGGGCTGTCCGCCGGGTGCCAGGCTGGGTTGCCATTGATGGCACTGGGGGTCTCCATCTCTGGTCCAGTCCCTTCCGGGGCCTCAGTCCTGTTCTCTTCCACATCGCTAAACTGACTCCAGCTGTATCCTTTCTGCGAAAGCTTGTAGGAGAGAAAGTCAACCACCAGCTCCCGGTTGCTCTGAGACATTTTTATAATAGGGATGGGCTCAACCAGTCCATTGTCCAGAACACCTGCTCAGGGATTCTCTTCTGTGATCCAAAGCCAAAATAAGGCTCTGAAGGGAGAAAAAGAGCTTTAGGGAAAGAAAAAAAATTAGTATAAATGCCATTTCCCCCCGCAACATCCCCTTCCCCTTCCAGGTACCAAAACTCGTTTCTTTGTGGCTCCTATGAAGGTCTGGGTCTAGGTTCCACGAGACTTCAATGAAGTCAAATTGTAAGCACCACTGGGCTCTGAATCATCCCACTGGCCTCTTTTATCCCAGCCACCCCTTTTTCTCCGAAACGCTGTCCTCGGAAAGTCACCCCATGGGCAGTCCCCCCACCACCACCCGCCGCCCCCGCACCACCTACATTCAATTCCGTCTAAGCCGGCGACAGCAGGCAGGTGCACCCCCGTAAGATCTTTTGTATCATAGGTCGGGAGAGGAGGTGGCGGCAGGCCGGGATGCCGGTAACTCAGCCGGCTTCGCGGCGGCTGGCGAAACAAACAGCTCCGGCCGGAGGGATCATGCGACCCGGCAGGCTGGGCGCCCAGAAGGCGACACAGGAATTGCGACGCTCAGGAACCAGCCCGCTTGCTGGCTTGCTCCTCCATTGCCGGGATCCAGGGCCGCCGCTCCGCTCCGCTCCGCGCCCGCGGCCTCTAGCCACCCGGGAGCCCAGCCCCCTCGCTCTCGCACGCCCCTTGGCTCTCCGCCTCCTACTGGGAGCCAGGAGAACTCTCCCGGAGGTGGCTGCTGTAGGCTTAAGGTTTTTCTTTCTTTCTTTTTTTTTTTTTCCTCCTTCACTCCGGTCTATTTAAGTACCAGCCCTGGGGGAGGTTCCCGAAACCCTGAAGGGACTTCTCAATGGGGCTCAGGGTTTCGATGAGGGACGCGGGGAGGAGAAAGCTGCCTCCGATCTGCCATCTGACTCCGGGAAGGCCACCCCCGGGCCTTTCCGGGAAGCTGAAGGCCGGAGACCCCCAATAAACGCCGCTGATTTTCTTTGAATTCCCCAAAGGCCCTGAACGTGGCGGTGGGGGATTGCCAGGTCCTCCATTCCCCGCCCGGATACAATGGCCGCCGGCGCCCTGCACAAAGACGGGGTGAGGGGGAGGCGCTGGGCCTCTTCTCGGGTCGGGAAGAGGGGTCGAGGCCTGCTTGAGGCCCCCCACGGCTGAGACCACGTTTTCCTAGGGACAGGCCCAAGGCGGCTTCTGGGAGCCCCAAGAGGGCTCGGAGGCCGGGGGCTGAACCTCTCCGGAGCCCGGGGTGGGTGGGCTGCGGCCTTGAGGCTTCTCCCGCTCGCTAGGCCGGGTACCCGCCGAGCCACCGCCCCGTTGCTAGGCAACCACCCTCCCTCAGGGGCGCCCCCTAGACCTTTCTGGGAGGAGGGGTCTAGCCCCCGGCGGCCCTCCCCCGGCGTAGCCAATCGGCGAGCCCAGTCGGCACGCAAGCGGGACGGCGAAGGCTCCCATTGGGCGTATCGCCTGTCACACAGAGGGTAGGAGGCGTTCTCACCTGCAAGTCCCGCGAGCCGTGGGGGGCCACATCCCCCCTTCATCGGCCAGGTGGTTTCCAGACGCGACGGTTCTTCGCCGCCGAGTTCTGTGCCGCGGACCCAGGCCGGCCTACCTGGCTGGCTGCTCGCGCGGTCTCTCTCCAACAAGCCGGCCTCAGTTTCCCCTGAAGAGACCGGGGGAACTTGCAAGCTCAGTCACTTCCGGTGCTGCGGCAGCGCGCGCGAGCCCGAGACGCACAGGGAGTGCGCGCCTTGAGTGACTCGAGTCAAGACTTGGGGGAGAACGCCCCCTTGCGGTCCATCTGGGGAATCGGAGACGTGAAAAGAATCAGCGTTTAGGTTCAGGTTTCCGTTCGTTTCATCCGTCTGCCGGTTTATATCACGGAAAAAGCGTTGCGTTGTGGCTAAGCACTCTGGATTCCAACTCTGCTAGATGGGAAAGTTTCTCGACTTCTCAGTCTCCTCAAGTGGGAAATGGGATATAGGACATACAGCCCCCCGCTGAGTGTGAAGATTAGCAATGATTATTAGGGCGCTGTCTCAGGCATATGGGCGCCGGCTGGTGTCCCGGCTGTTCCACTTCTGATCCAGCACCCTGCTCTTGGCGCCTGGGGAGGCAGCGGAAGGTGGCCCAAGTGCTTAGACCCCTGCCACCCATGTGGGAGACCCAGAGGAAGCTCCTGGCTCTGGCCCGGCTCAGACTGGTTGCAGCCATGTGGGAAGTGAACCAGAGATGGAAGGTGTCTCTCTCCCCCCATCTGCCCCTCTCTCTATAACTCCAACTTTCAATAAATAAATCTTAGCAAAAAATAGGTACGGGACGCGTGTGTTTAGCCTAGCGGTTAGACACTGACATCCCACATCAGAGAGCTTGGGTTGGGTCCTAGCTCTGGTTCCTGACTCCAGCTTCCTGCTATGTGAATATTGGGAACCTTGGGGCAGACCCGGATTGGATTCCCAGCTCCTGGCCCCTCCCTAGCCCAGTCCTGGCTGTTACAGGCATTTGGGGAGTGAACCAGCTGGTAGAAGCTCTCTTCTTCGTGTCTCCATGCCTCTCAAATAAATAGAAATTTAAAGATAAAAATTAGACATACAAGAACACTGAATATTAAAAAGATGTAGAATGGCCGGCGCCGCGGCTCACTAGGCTAATCCTCCGCCTGCGGCGCCGGCACACCGGGTTCTAGTCCCGGTCGGGGCGCCGGATTCTGTCCCGGTTGCCCCTCTTCCAGGCCAGCTCTCTGCTGTGGCCAGGGAGTGCAGTGGAGGATGGCCCAGGTGCTTGGGCCCTGCACCCCATGGGAGACCAGGAAAAGCACCTGGCTCCTGGCTCCTGCCATCGGATCAGCGCGGTGCGCCGGCTGCAGCGCGCCGACCGCGGCAGCCATTGGAGGGTGAACCAACGGCAAAGGAAGACCTTTCTCTCTCTCTCTCTCTCTCTCTCACTGTCCACTCCGCCTGTCAAAAAAAAAAAAAATGTAGAATGAAAACGTAAGTCCTCTCGCCTGCTCTCCAGTATCCAGTTGTTGACAGGAGGAGTGGACAGTGAGAGAGAGAGAGACAGAAAGAAAGGTCTTCCTTTTTGCTGTTGGTTCACCCTCCAATGGCCGCCGCGGCCGGCATATTGCGGCCGGCACACCGCACTGATCCGAAGCCAGGAGCCAGGTACTTATCCTGGTCTCCTATGCGGGTGCAGGGCCCAAGCACTTGGGCCATCCTCCACTGTCCCCCCCGGCCACAGCAGAGAGCTGGCCTGGAAGAGGGGCAACCGGGACAGAATCTGGCGCCCCAACGGGGACTAGAACCCGGTGTACCGGCGCCGCAAGGCGGAGGATTAACCTAGTGAGCCTCAGCGCCGGCGGTCATCACTCTCAGCTCCCTCCCTGTGTGGCCTTTCAAACATGGCCAGTGTATTCAAAAGCATATCTATACCTATAGGTGAAAATGTTTACACTAGGGGTAGCACGCTCTAATGCTTTTATTCAATGAGCTGTGCATTTTGAAGCTGCCTCCGTTTTTTAAATTAACACACAACTTGACAAGGATCTTCCACAGCTCAGCTGCCCTGCCTCTATTTGAGATCCTCTAGGGAGTTTCTGATACTTTGCTGTTACACACAATGCTCTAACTTGTCCATGTAGTATTCTGTATTCATGGGAGTTTTTCTGTGAACTCCTGGAAGTGAGATTTCTGGTAAAGGAGTTGAAGAATTTCTTTCCATTTGACTATTTTTTAAAAGTTTATTATTTATTTGAAAGTTACACAGAGAGAGGAGATGCAGAGAAAGAGAGAGAGAGAGAGAGAGAGAGGTCTTCCACCCGCTGGTTCACTCTGCAGTTGGCCACAATGGCCAGAGCTGTGCTAAGTAGGAGTCAGGAGCTGCTTCTGTGGCTCCCACGTGGGTGCAGGGGCCCAAGCAGTTGGGCCATCTTCTACTGCTTTCTCAGGTCATAGCAGAGAGCTGGATTGAAAATGAGAGCAGCTGGGACTCGAACCGGTGCCCACATGGGTTGCCGGCACTGCAGGCAGTGGCTTTACTGCTATGCCACAGCGCAGGCCCATCTATTTGACTTTAATGAATGCTGGCAAAGTGCTCCCCCAAGCAGTGGTTCCAGATCATCTTCCCATCAGTTATGCAGGAGAGTGCCTGTTTCCTATACACAGTGTGTCAGCAAACATTTTGGTCCTTGCTAATCAGATGGTAAAAACCAAGTGGCACTTCTTTTTTTTTTTTTAATATTTATTTATTTAAAAGTCCGAGTTACGGAAGAGAGGCAGAGGCAGAAGTAGAGAGAGAGAGAGAGAGAGAGAGGCCTTCCATCTGCTGGTTCACTCCCCACATGGCCACCATGGCCCGGGCTGGGCCAGGCCGAAGCCAGGAGCCAGGAGCTTATTCCAGGTCTCTCATGTTGGTGCAGCAGCCTGGGGACTTGGGCCATCCTCTGCTGCTTTCCCAAGCAAATTATCAGGGAGCTGAGTCAGAAGTGGAGCAGCTGGGACTCGAACCAGTGCCCATATAGGATATCGGCACCTCAGGCAGTGGCTTTACCTGCTACACCACAGCACCAGCCAGCTGGGCTACATCTGATTTACATGGGTGGTGTCACAATTATTGTAACACGGAAAGTGCCATCAGGCAGTCTAATGGTGACGGGGAAGTCCACAGAAGGCACATAGGCTTCCAGAGATCTGAACTCCTGCTGCTGTGAAATACTTACTTGGTCTTCATCCCCACTTCCGGACACAATGCTGCTTCAGATCCTTGCACTCTCCCAAGTGCTGTGTCTGTGTTCTGATGAGTTGGCAGGTGGCCGGCAGCCCCTGTGGAGTCTTGTGATGAGAGTTGGTCACTGGAAAGACCAACCATTGATAGAGGCTTGGGCCTTTCAGCCCTCCCCCAACCTCTGGTGTGGTGAGGGAGGCTGGCGATCAATCAACGCCTGCATCATGAAGCCTCTGTAAGAACCCCAAAGGAGTGGGTCCAGAGTGCTTGTGGATGACTTGACCATGTGCAGGTTTCGAGGCTGATGTCCCAGAGAGGGCACGGAACCTGTCCCCCCACCCCCCATACCTTCTCACCTTCTCCTGAAGGTGCTCTGTGCTGACCCAGTGAGCGGGAGCAGGAGTATTTCTCTGAGTTCTGTGAGCTGCAGGCCAGGTAACCCCAGGTCACAGCTGGTGGGTGGGGAGTCCTGGAGGCCCTGCCTCGTGCCTGGGGGCCGTCTCGTGAGTCTGGGCTTCTGCCCGTGGGAGCAGCTGCTCCCTCCAGGTGAATGAACTGCACTGGATTAGAGGCCACCCAGCTGCTGCCCATGGCTGCAGCATCGCCTGTGGAGGGTGGGGTGGGGTGGGAAAAACCTCACACACCTGGTGCCAGAAGTGAGTTGTGAGGGTCTGCTGGGAGAGACTGGGTTGAGTTTTTTCTTGAATTCTCAGGGCTCTGTTGTACCGGCCCATAAAGGAGAGTTGTGGAGCCTTTAGTTGACTGCGACCTGACTCTAGGCCTTGAGCCAGAAGCATCCCAGTGAGCTGGAGTCCTGGCCCTCAGAAACTGTAGGAGATAATAAATGCTCGCGATTTCCAGTTGCTAAGTTTGGGGGGATAGATAACTCAGGCACATGGGAGACCAAGAAAAAGCTCCTGGCTTCTCTCTTGGCTCCTGACCTGGGCCTGCCCCAGCCCTGGGCATTGTGGCCATTTGGGGAGTGAACCAGGGGATGGAAGACCTCTCTTTCTGTCTTTCTCTCTCTGTAGCTCTGCCTTTCAAATAATAAAATAAATCTTTTTTTTAATAGAAATGTTCTTAGTAAGCTGAATTTATATGTATGCACAGAAATTTTTTTGCTTCATTATCTTTCATATACAGATACATAAAATGTATACACATTTGTATCTACTCTATGTCAGATAAAATCAGTTTTAGAAAGACTAAGAGATACAAGTATACTAAAATGCTAATAGTGGAGATATTGCCACTGAAGGATAGGATATATTTTCTTGATTATTTTTTGTATTTTCCAAATATTAAAAACATGAAAGTATTACTTTTAAAACTTATTTATTTATTATTTAGAATGGCAGAGAGAGAGATCCCCCTTGTACTGGTTTCTCCACAAGTATCTGCTACAGCCAGGGCTGGGCCAAGTCTCCCACAGCATGGCAGGGACCCAACGACTGAGCCATCACTGCGGTCTCCCATCATGTGCAGTAGCAGGAAGCTGGAATCAGGTGCTGGAGCCAAGGAGCAAACCAGGCACCCTGATATGGACGCAGGGGTCCTGAGTGGTGTCTTAGCCACTGTGCTGAATGCTGGCCCTGGAAAGCATTACTTCTATATGAGAACTTTAAAGACATGTAGGGGTGGGTATTTGCTTTGTGGTTAGGATGCTAGTAAAGACATCTGTTGTGTTCTACTCCAGACTGCCTGGCTCCTTCAACACAGCATAATGTTTCAGATTCATCTATGTTGTAGCATGTATGGATAAACCACATTTTAATTTTTTTTAGATTTATTTATTTGAAATGCAGAGTTACAGAGAGGCAGAAACAATGTTTTATTTATCCATTTATCATTTGGTGCACATTTGGGTTGCTAAAGATTTATTTTGGGGCCAGCACCCAAGGGCCTGGGTACCTCCACTGCTGTGGGAGACCCAGAAGAAGCTCCTGGCTCCTGGCTTTGGCTTGGCCCAGCCCCAGCCATTGTGGCTATTTGGGGAGTGAACCAGTGGATGTAAGACCACTCTCTCTGTCTCTTCCTCTATCTCTGTAACTCTGCCTTTCAAATAAATAAATTAAAAATAAATAATTGGCAGTTAAAAAAATTTTAATTGTGGAAAATTTCAAACACATGAAAAAGTACATTTATGTGTTTATGTATGATGAGCTCATCACTCAGGTTCAACACTTGTTTACTTGTGGCTAATCTCGTTTCATCTGAACTCCTGCCTGTTTATTTCTGCTGCATACTCCCAATTATAATTAGTTAATTAATTAATTATATTTAAAATGCAGAGAGAGAGTTTCCATCTGCTGGTTCACTCTCTGAAATGCCCACAACAGCTAAAGGTTGGGAAAGGCTGAAGCCAGGAGCCTGGAACTCAGCCTCGATCTTCCATGTGAGTGGCAGAGACTCAATACTTGAACCATCATCTGCTGCCTCCCAGGATGCACTTGGGGCTGGGAACCAGGCACTCAGGTGTGGGATGTGATCGCCCCAAGTGGCGCCTTAACCTCCTGTGCCCCAACACCAGCCTCACCGTCAATGACTAGAGTCATTTCATTCCTTCTAGTTCCACACATAGCTTTAAAAAACAAGGACTTTTAAAAAACAAAACAAAACCCTATTTTTTTTTAAAGACATTAGATCTTTTCTCCTGTAGTTTTTGGGTAAATTTTATTGATCGCACCTCTGTGGTTTTAGACTTACTATAATGTATCAGTATGTATGAAATCTAGGGTGTGAATCCCCCCTAAATGTCTCAGAATCCCTAACAAAGTGGAAAACAACTTAGACAACTTACATTTAACAACTTAATGGAGCAATGAACAGCTTGGCCAGCTTATGGAAGTAGAATTTTGGGCTATGATGTTAGGCAGCATTTATGGCCTGAAGACGGGAGTGGGGTACAGGGAGGCTTAATGTATTACAGCTTGCAGTGCGTGATTGAAGCTCAGATGCTGTAACTGACACTCCTCCATTTGCTGGAAGAGCACCGTCCACTACTAAATTAGTCTTTCGTTTATCTACTAAATTAGGTTGTGGTCCTTATGTAAGCACCTAAGCACTGAGGCATCCTCAATTCAAATTTAGTTTAGCACCACCTATTATTTTTCAAAATTCAGATGACACCTCCTGTGTTTTTCCTCTTCCCTATGAATTTTAGCGTCAACTTGGCAGCTTTCATGACAAAACTTATTGGGATTTTCATTGGCATTGCCTTGAACTTTTAATTTGGAGAATGTACATCTTTATATTGTATCTTCATCCATTAACAAGGAATATAATCTCATTTAATTTTGTTATTCAACGAAGTTTTACTGCTTTTATTTTTCCCACTGAGGTTTGGAAGCTTTGTAATTTTGTTGCTATTATGAACCGTATCTTGTTGTTATTATTATTTTTTTAATTTATTTCACAGGTAGAGTTATAGACAACGAGAGAGAAAGACAGAGAAAAGTCTTCTGTCCCTTGGTTCACCCCCCCAAATGGCTGCCACGGCCGGCGCTGCGCCCATCCGAAGCCAGGAGCCAGGTGCTTCCTCCTGGTCTCCCACGCGGGTGCAGGGGCCCAAGGACTTGGGCCATCTTCTACTGCTTTCCCAGGCAGAGAGCTGGACTGGAAGAGGAGCAACCGGGACTAGAACTTGCGCCCATATGGGATGCCGGCGCCGCAGGCGGAGGATTAACCAAGTGAGTCACTGCGCCGGCCCCAGATTAATTTTTAAAACTAGAGTTTCCTTCCCCGAAAGCTTTGGAGAGGTCCACGATGCGAGCTGTTCCGTCATCTAAGCGGAATCCCCACCTCTTCCGTCGGTACCACCTTCCCCAAACAGTTCGGAGCAGAGCATTCCGGGCTCTGTAGTACCGTCCTTTCAAGAGCTGTTCTGGAGGCGACAAAGGCGCACAAGACTACATTTCCCAGGAGACTCGTGGGCGGTTGGATTTCTGTTCCGCCTACCAACTTCCGGCGTCGCTGCGCATTCTAGGGCCAATCGGGATGCTAGGATTGCCGGTCCCTGCGGCTCTGATTGGTGCATTCGACTAGGGTGCCCGGGTTCAAATTTTCAACGGTACGAGTCCCGCGGCGGGCTTGCGGGAGCTTGGTCGTCAGAGCTGAGGCGAGGAGAGACCCGGCGAGCTGAGGTGAGGTGAACCGTGGGAAGACAAAGGGGAACAGCTCGGGCGCGAGGCTCCATTCTTGATTTTGGAACGGCTGGAGGTCGGCTCCCATCTCGTAGTGCGGTCCGTGCCTCTAGGCCTGGTCTCTGGGGCCGTTGGGGTGCCGAGGGCCGCCTAGGCCCGGCGGGGTGGGAGCGGGGGCTTTTTTGGGCCGCCGTTTTCTTTGAGACAAGATTTTTCCACGGTCTGTAAGGGAAATAGGGGGAATAAGGAGTTGCGGGAGGCTATCGGCCAATAATAGCGGCAACTAGAATCATTGCCGTTCTCTGCGTACGCGTTCCAATTTGATTTTCTCCCAAGCCAACGAAGTAGATGCGGTTTACAAAGGAGGGAAGCGAGACCCAGAATATAATAAACTTCTAGAAATGAGTGTGGTATTTGATGGAGGAAAACAGATGGGGCCCCAACTACGTTTCAAAACTTTGTGTAAGATAAATGGTGATAGAACATGATTGAGGGAGAGTTTACTTCCTGTTGGCGGTGTCTTCTAGTTTGGATTTAACGTGAATTCTATTAGGTATATTTGTCAATCCTATCCCTTTTTATCAAATCCCTTAATACCCTTTCTGATTTCCTTTCTTAGGACGTTAATAGATTGGAGGGGGAAGGAAAGCTATGAACCGGCTTTTAGTATTGTAGGATTGGTTTACGCCTTATTTTCTTGATATATGGTTTCTTTTTCTCACAGTTTAATAATATTTCAATAACAGGGACTTCCCCAAATCATTCCTGCTTAGAAAAGTATTTTTGACTTGCTGATTTTGCTTTAAATTAATCGCTGTGCTTTCTGGTTCAGCTTTACCTTGTCCTGAAATCCTGCGTTCTTCCTTTGAGTGTCTTTGCTCATCATATGCCGCCGTCAAAAACAGGACAGTTGGCTGCTGTAGTAAAGATATTCTTGTATTGTGAACTGAGTGTATTAAGCTACCTGTCAAGCCACCCCCAGATCATACTTGAATACCCTTGTTAAGGTAGCCAGTTAGTTGACCTCTGAGGGTCTACTGTGTGGTAGAATCTGCGGGTATACAGATATGTGAAGGGCTTTCTGGTATGCTTGGGAACAAAAAGATGGATTCAGATTGATAAGTATCAATCAGAACAAGACAAGGCAAAATTTGAGTGCTTTTTCAGGGCAGTTCAGAGGTGATGGAGATCAGTGAGGCTTAAAACAGGCGGAGGTTGCTTTGTGTGGAGCAAGTGGAATGCACACTGGTTCTTGAAAAGCAGAGTTTGTTAGAGACTGGAACAGTCATGGTGCACAAGAATCACTAAGTATCTGTTTAACTGAATAGGCAGGAGAGCACTATCTAAATTGACTACAGAATTGTGGGTATGGAAAGCTGGATCAGATTCAACTAGTTTGAGTTTTTAAACTCTTGAGATTATTTAAATAAAATAGGGTTATTTTGGCCAGACTTATGCTGAAATCTATATTCCAACATTGATAAAGTGAATTATTCCACAGTAGGGATTAAGTTTGTCCAGGAGAAGGGATTATGTGGGAAAGTTCTTAATTTCTTTTTTAGATACTAGGGAAGGTTGTTCAGAATCCTATATCCTCTCTGTATTTTTTCCTTTGGTCTTTCCTGGATCTCTTACTTGATTTTCTTTATGAATTGCTGGGGAAGAAAGCAGGAGGGATTTAAATGCTCTTTGACCAACTTAATTTTCTTTGCCATGGATAAGCTTAGGAAGCAGGAATTAACTACTGAGAGATTGAACAACAAAGTGGTTCTGTGAATACAATGTATTTGAAACACAAACCTAGAGATCAGCAGCCCAAGATACTTTATGAGAAAAGGATAGACAAATGTGGTGGGATTCTTTCTTTCTTTGCCTAAGGAAACTTGCTAAAAGGGAAAGACATTAAAGATAATGAGAAAAATATAAAATTAGAAGTAGGAGATTACTTTGGAAATTTAAGGGAAATGCTATTTATACTTTTTCCTTAAAGTAAAAGAGGATAGTACAACTTTGTTCATATTGTTAGTGAGCCTGCTATTTGTCTTGATGCTTGAATAGAAGTATACACTACCACCCTTTGGTGTCAGTAGTCCTAAATTGCAGGCTTTGGAAAGTGGGGGTAATGTCAGATACCAGAAAATAGCAAATGTACACTAAACAATTTCAGAATAGCTTTATACAGAGGCAACAGCAGTCTGTTAAGTTTAGCACGTTGGGAGATTTGTGCTACTAGTTCTCAGAAACATCCTTTGGGTTTTCGCAGGTTAGTTAGCCTTGGTCTTTATGGTCCCTTCCTATTAGTGTTAATCCTTTTCATTATGGAGAATCCAAATCTGTTTCATTGTCTTTCTGCTGCCTCTACTTCTTGAAAAGAAATATCTGTTAGACTTCATGATTTTAGAAAAGAGGTGAAAGATTATATTGCAATATGAGTCAAGTCTGACAATTTAAGTCACAGGTAAGCTGTGTCAACACCTGCGTAATATAAAAAGTGAGTAGGGGGACATTAATGTATCAGCTTTATAAGTGTTTAGATAACTTTAATGTGTCTTTATGAAGTAGCACAAACTTTGGGAAGAAATTTACTGAATACAGAAAGCACCCTCATAGGTATTTTGATAAATTTCTTTACAGTTTTTATGTGCCTATATATATATATATTTTTTTTTTTTTTAATATGTTTATGGAGGGTAGATCCTCAGACCCTGAAAGCCCCTGGGCCTAGGAGCACAGACCTCTCCCAATCCCCCTACCCAAGGATGACATTAAAAGGAGCTCACATTAAGATGGGAAAAAAGTCATACACTAAAAATCTGTTACCTTTTTTTTTATTTAATAAGGTGAATGTTTTTCCATATCATGACATTTTTCTACAACGTAACTTTAATGGCCATATGGTATTCCATATGATTCTGCCATTGTATTTTACCCAGTGAAATCACTGGTCACAAAAAATGCATATTTTTAAGACTTTTGATATATAACATCAAATTGCCTCATGGGAAGATTATGCTGGTTTACACGCCCACTAAATAGTATGTATTCACATAGGCAAAAAAATACATATTTTTAAAAGATTGATTTATTTATTTTAAAGGCAGAGAGAGAGAGAAATATCTCCCATCTGCTGGTTCACTCCCCAAATGCCCTCAGTGGCCGGAGCTCAGCTTCAGTCCAAAGCCAGGAGCCAGGAGCTTCTTCTGGGTCTCCCACGTGGGTACAGGGGCCCAAGCACTTGGACCATCTTCTGCCTCTTTCCCAGGCACATTAGCAGGGAGCTGGATGGGAAGTGGAGCAGCCAGATCTTGAACTGGCGCCCATATGGGATGCCTACACTGCTTTCAGAGGCTTAACCTTCTGTGTCACAGCGTTCTTATTCATATGGTACAAAAATCAAAATAATTGTAGTTAAAATATCTTCCTCTAACCTTGTCACTGTCTTCCTCACTTCCCACTACCACATAGGTAAATACTTTTATTAGATTTTTGGGTTTCTGTTTGTGTATATTTCTGAAAGTAGATACCTTTTATTTATTTATTTATTTATTTATTTTGTGTGGTTTATTTATTTATTTATTGGAAAGGCAGAGTCACAGAGAGGCAGAGTCAGAGAGAGGTCTTCTATCACTAGTTCACTAATCAAATGACTGCGACAGCCGAGCTGGGCCAATTCGAAGCCAGGAGCCAGGAGTTTCTTCCTGATCTCACACACTGGTGCAGGGGCCCAAGGACTTGGGCCATCTTCAGCTGCTTTCCCAGGCCATAGCAGAGAGTTGAATCAAAAGTAGAGCAGTCGGAACTTGAACCTGCCGCCAGCACTGCAGACGGCAGCTTTACCTACTATGCCACAGTGCTGGTCCTGGCAGATACCTTTTAAAGTATACCAGTCTCTACAAAATGAAGTGATTGT
This sequence comes from Oryctolagus cuniculus, assembly GCF_964237555.1. Lineage (NCBI taxonomy): Eukaryota > Metazoa > Chordata > Mammalia > Lagomorpha > Leporidae > Oryctolagus > Oryctolagus cuniculus. The sequence continues at coordinate 25,981,584 of NC_091442.1, read as the reverse complement.
CATTTAACTAGGATTGTAACCTCCTATAGCCCTGCCATCTACCCTTACAAACTCTAGGCTTCTTCTTATTGGAGTATCAGACACTTCAGGATACTAAAACATTTAGTTTTTTAGTATTCTATGGAGATCTGTGTCATAATTTGACCTAGAGATAATTAAACAGCATTCATTGATTTCTGTTCACATTCTGTTAATTGTTTAGGAGTGGGTTATGGTTTGTTGAGTTCTGTGGATAACTTAATATGGAGTTGAGTTTGTATCCTTTAAAAAGAACAATGTGAAACTGTTTTTGAGAGAAATGATGGAAAAATATATTTGCTTGAGGGTTCTGCATAGTGATGAATTAGAACCAGTGTTCATGTGTTCTATGTTGACTTCTGAGTGTTTGGACAGTTGAAGGATTGTCATTGTATTTTAAATTGACCCAATTT